>NC_141021.1:18345000-18700000 GCF_052040795.2 Danio rerio
GGATTGTTTGTCAACCAAACTGCTGGCAGAGGGTCAATTGGGAACAACAGCAACTCAGCCACTTAGTGGTAGGCCATATAAATCACAGAGCACATGCTGAGGTGCCCATTGTGCAAAACAAACTGCAAAGACAAGATTTGCTTTACAATCTGCCCAGAAGTTAGTTGTTTTGTTTTGTGAATCCTCAGAGCTGTGCACTTCCAAATTTCAGATTTTCAAATGTTTAATTAACAAAGCCAAAGCTGTTGTGCACTTCTGAGCAGGACACAGTGGTGTTTTTAAATGAATCATTTGAATGAATTAGTCAAATAATTAATAAAAAAACTAACGTCACAAAATAGCTTCACACCAAGGTGCAACCTTGTTTATACTTCCACTTATGTTATCATGTAGATTTAAATGTGTAGTGCCACCTGAAAACAAAATGGTGGACATGCAGTCTGCATAAGTAGTTTTGAATATTTTGAAATGCTTCCAAATAATAAGAAAAATGTTTTCTTAATGTCAGTGTATATATATATATATATATATATATATATATATATATATATATATATATATATATATATATATATATATATATATATATATATATATATATACTTAGTGTAGCGAGGCAGAGGGAAAACACAAACACCGTAGATGAAGTTACAAACAATGCCCCGGAGGGTGCTTTTATTTACAAGTGATAAAGGGGTGAATGAGTGCTCTTCTTAGAGGTGCGTGCTCAGGTGCTCCGGGGAGAAGGTGAAGACTGGTGAGAGGGATGGTGTTGGATCGGTCACGAGCTGGATTCGGCTGTGGGAGAGACAGAGAGAGACAAGCGTTAGCGCAGGGAGTCATCTGAAATGAAGCTCACTTCCTTCTGTGTGGGGCTGGCTTATATCTCTCCCTGGCTGATGAGGTCCAGCTGTGAGCGATCCGAGGTTGATGAGAGATCCAGCTGGTGTGGATTTGTGCCCAGGGCGACGTGGTATTACATGGCTCGCTACATTCCCCCCCCCTTAGCGTCGTCCTGGTCCTGGGTGTCCTGCGAAGGAAGAGCAGTGTATTGAGAGGGGGGGTAGAATGTTTCGACAGACCTGCCCATCCTGACCAGAGCCGTGAGAGTCCGTCTGCGTTTCCGTGGGAGGCCCCGGCTCGATGTTGTACGTCGAAGTTGAAATCCTGGAGCGACAGGAACCACCTGGTGACCCGAGCGTTGTTGTTCTTCGCTGTCGCCATCCATTGTAGCGGGGCGTGGTCGGTCACCAGAGTGAATTTCCTGCCAAGGAGATAGTACCTTAGCTCCAGGATTGCCCACTTGATCGCCAGGGCCTCCTTCTCCACCGTTGCGTAGCGGGTCTCTGCGGGGGTCAGCTTCCGACTCGCGTACATTATGGGATGTTCTTCATCGCCGTGGACCTGGGAGAGGACCGCGCCCAGGCCCGAGTCGGAAGCATCCGTCTGTAGAATGAAGGGGCAGCCGAAGTCAGGTGCGTGCAGTACCGGTGAGGACGTGAGGGACTTCTTTAGGGCTCGGAACGCATCGTCGGCTTCCTTGGTCCATCTTATCCTCTCCGGCTGCCCCTTTCTGGTCAGGTCTGTCAAAGGGCTGGCTATGGATGAGAAGTTAGGTATGAAACATCTATAGTAGCCCGCTAACCCCAGAAATGCACGTACCTGGGTCTTTGTGGTGGGTTGTGGAGTTTCCTGTAGTGCCTTGACCTTGTTTTGCTGTGGCTGTATGAGACCTCGTCCAATGTGGAACCCGAGGTATCTGGCTTCGGCTAGACCCAGGTGGCATTTCTTGGGATTAGCTGTGAGCCCAGCCCGTCGAAGATCTAAGAGCACCCTCCGTAACCGGGATAGGTGTTCTTCCCATGACTCTGAGTGGACGATGAGGTCGTCCAGGTAGGCTGCTGCATATGGCTGGTGGGGCCTCAGCAGGATGTCCATCATTCTTTGGAATGTGGCTGGGGCCCCGTGGAGCCCGAAGGGAAGAACCCGGTATTGCCAGTGCCCACCGGGTGTGGAGAAGGCGGTTTTCTCCTTGGCGTCTTCACTGAGTGGTAACTGCCAGTAGCCTTTGGTGAGGTCGATGGTGGAGATAAATCGGGCTCCACCCAGCCTATCCAGCAGCTCGTCCACCCGAGGCATGGGGTATCCGTCGAACTTGGAGATCTCATTGAGTTTCCTGAAGTCGTTGCAGAAACGGAGGGTGCCATCGGGTTTGGGGACCATCACTATTGGGCTGGACCACGGGCTACGGGATGGTTCGATGATGCCTAACCTTCTCATCTTCTGGATCTCCTCGTCGATAGCCAGCCTGCGAGCCTCTGGAACTCGATAAGGCCTTTGCCGGACGATGGTGCCAGGAGGAGTGATAATGTTGTGTTGGATGATGGAGGTTCGGCCCGGTTTCTCCGAGAACACATCCTTGAACTGACCAACCAAGGCTTGCAGCTCCGCCTTCTGATTTGGTGAGAGTTGCTCACCAATGTGGACAACGGGAAGAGTTTCTTCAGCGAAGGCAACGAGATGACCTGGAGCTGCAACCCACTTCTTCATAAGATTTATGTGGTAGAGTTGTTCTTCCCGTCTTCGTCCCGGCTGACGGACTCGATAATTTACCGGCCCTACCCTTTCTACCACGGTGTATGGTCCCTTCCAGGATGCGAGGAACTTCGACGGTTTGGTAGGTATGAGTATCATCACCTTGTCCCCTGGGTGGAACTCTCTGGGTTGGGCGGGCCGGTTATACAATCTCTGCTGGGCGCGCTGGGCTTCGGTCAGGTGTTGTTTGACGATGGGCATGATTTTGTCGATGCGTTCTCTCATGTCCCGTACGTGTTCAATCACCGACCGCTGGGGGGTTGGTTCCTGTTCCCAGGCTTGACGAGCCACATCCAATAGGCCTCGGGGTTGGCGGCCAAACAGCAGTTCGAAGGGGGTAAATCCTGTGGAGGCCTGGGGGACTTCCCTGATACCGAATAACACGTACGGGATCATGAGGTCCCAGTCGCGCCCGTCCTCTGCCACCACCCGTCGGAGCATCTGCTTCAGAGTCTTGTTAAAGCGCTCGACAAGGCCGTCCGTCTGTGGATGATATACAGAGGTTTTTAGCTGTTTTACCTTGAGTAGGTGACAGAGGTCTGCCATCAACCGGGACATGAAGGGGGTGCCCTGGTCGGTCAGTATCTCCGTTGGGATTCCCACTCGACTGCATAGCAGAAACAGCTCCTTCGCGATGGCCGATGATGTGGCTTTCCTCAGGGGAATCGCTTCAGGGTATCTGGTGGCATAATCGAGGATAACAAGGATGTGCTCATGTCCCCGGGCCGACTTCGGCAAAGGCCCTACCAAGTCCATACCAATTCGGGTGAAGGGCACATCGATGATGGGTAGTGGTATTAGAGGGCTGGGGGGTGGTCGTTGGGGAGACGTTCTCTGGCAGATGTCACATGCCTGGCAATACCTCTTTACTTCCCCGTCTAGCCCCGGCCAATGGAAACGGTCGCGGATCCTTTTCACCGTGTTGGCCGCTCCCAGATGTCCAGCCATCGGGTGGGTATGTGCCAGTTCTAAGACCGTCTCCCTCTTGGTCCTCGGGACGACCAATAGTGTCTTCTTTTCCCCCCGCCTCTCTGCGACACAGTACAGCAGACCATTTTCCACAATAAAATGTGGGAGGGGGTGAGGGCTGGGAAGTCGCTCATTACCTTCAATGATCCGTACTTGCGGCCAGCAGTGTTTGAGCGTTTCATCTTCCCTCTGTGCTCTGCCAAAATCGCCTCCTGCGGTTATCTGTTGAAACAGATCGAAGTATAAATTAGCAGAAATTGATGACTCACCCCCTCTGTCGCTCTCGGTGGTCATCAGCGCTGGTTTGCGGTCCCGATGAGCCCGTGACTTGTTCTTCTTCTTTGAACGAGCCGATAGAGCGTGGTGGTGAGTGAGAAGTTCATCGAACCCCGGCCAGTCTCTGCCCAGTAGGAGGGGCACAGGAAGATCTGGAACAACCCCGACTTCGATGCGCCAGCTGCCTGGTTTCGCCGCGATGGTCACTCTTCGGGCGGGTACGTGGCGGGTATCACCGTGTACACACGTGATTGGAATAAGACTTTTACTTTCCTGGCGGTATTTCAAAGTCTTCGGGTGAACCAGAGTGATGGCGCTTCCTGTGTCCAAGGTGGCTGTTTGTGTTTTACCCTCTAGCTGGACTTTATGGGTGGGAGCTTCGGGAGGGATATTGCGGTGTACCGCGCACCCTGCTGTCCAGGCCGGGGTCGAGTGCGTTGTCGGCTCGGTGGGCATCGGCTCGTCCATCGGGCTGGGGACCGCTGGTCTGCCGCCTGGTCGCGCTGTGCCCTCCACCGGTCGCCAAGGTGCACTTACCCTCCGGGGTGGCAGAGCCGCTCTCTCCCCATTATCTCGGGCGATGTGAGCTTCCGCCAGCTCGATCGCCTCCACCAGGGTGGCCAGTGACTCAGGATTTCGCATGCTGGTGAGTGTTCGCAAACGTCGGGGTAACGCACGCATCATCTTCTCGATGATCACCTTCTCAGCGACCTGGACCGCCGAGGGATCTCCTCCCAATAACCATAGCCTTCCCAGGCGAGAAAGTTGAGCTGCTTGAGTTCTCACTGGTTGTTTCTCGTCGTAAGACCACTGGGAAAACTGTTGGGCTGCGCTGATTGTGGATAGCCCCATTCTGGCTAATATTTCCTTTTTTAACGCTTTGTAATCTTCATTTTTAGGTGTCTCTAGTGAAAAATATGCTCGTTGCGCTTCTCCTGTGAGAAACGGAGCCAACATTCTCGCCCAGTTTTCTTTTGGCCAGCCTTCTCTCTCGGCAATAACCTCAAAGGTATGTAAATAAGCGTCAATATCATCCAGGTCGCTGAGTTTAGTGAGATGATGATGCGCACTCACTTCGGGAGTCGGATGGTGTCTGGCCGCCTGGCGGAGCTGCTGTTCCAGTCGATCCTGTCTGGCTGTAAGCTGCTCAGAGATGGAATTCTGTTTCCTGGAGATCTCCGCTAGGTGGAGCAGTACCTCTTCCACCGACATGGCGACGGGATGTTGACAGCCGAGTAAGAGGAAGCGTGGGAGAGAGAGAGAGCGGATGCCTGTCTGTAACAAACACAGAGAAAAATTCAGCGGTTATTTTCTACTTAATGGTGAGTGTTTCTTCTGAATTTTTCCCTCTGCAATGCCCGCATTCTCCACCAGTTGTAGCGAGGCAGAGGGAAAACACAAACACCGTAGATGAAGTTACAAACAATGCCCCGGAGGGTGCTTTTATTTACAAGTGATAAAGGGGTGAATGAGTGCTCTTCTTAGAGGTGCGTGCTCAGGTGCTCCGGGGAGAAGGTGAAGACTGGTGAGAGGGATGGTGTTGGATCGGTCACGAGCTGGATTCGGCTGTGGGAGAGACAGAGAGAGACAAGCGTTAGCGCAGGGAGTCATCTGAAATGAAGCTCACTTCCTTCTGTGTGGGGCTGGCTTATATCTCTCCCTGGCTGATGAGGTCCAGCTGTGAGCGATCCGAGGTTGATGAGAGATCCAGCTGGTGTGGATTTGTGCCCAGGGCGACGTGGTATTACATGGCTCGCTACATTAGTCAAATTGAATTCAAACTAAATTTTTTTATGCAAAAAGCTTGATTGTATTTAAATAGATCAAAAGTTAAACAATAATTCTAATTTTTGACATAAAAGTCACTCTAATGATTTCTCTCTTAGACATAAGAATTGGAGTAATTCACTGACTGAAAATATGTATCTGTCACAGTCACCAGAGATCTGTGCCGATAGCTGAAGAACTACAAATCTGCCACTTTAATGAACTACAAATACCATCATGCACTTCACTCACACACCTAGTCCAGATTTCCCATGATTGCAAACACACACAGCTGAAGCTGTTTAAGACAAATAACACAGACTATATATACTATTCTGTTTGACACACACTTTAATGAGTGTTGTTTGGTTATACTCTGTAACATTTCTAAGCATTTTTCTTGTCTAGTCTGTGTCTAGTCTATTCATATTTGATCCTTGCCTTGTTCCCTTGTTAACGTTGTCTGCCGCCTGTATCAACCTTTTGCCCGGGACCTTGCTGCGCTTTTGGATTGAATGTTTCTGTTTGTTCCCCTTGACCATTGCCCTGCGTTGAGTTACAGAATCAGTGATTACCCTTGAACATTGTTGAGTGGTTTCTATAGCTAACCCAGCAGCTGACTTTTGAGAAAATTGTGAAAAGTATTCAACCCAGGCTCATTCTGAAAACGTACCTCTATATATATTTTTGGAGACTGCGAAATATGTCCCAAGGAGTACTTTTTTTTGTTTTTTTTTTGCAGTTTTTGCTTTAACAAATCCGCAAGGGGCCGCTGTGTATGCTTTTTGAGATCTCAAATTTTTTTTTTGCAAGTGCCATTCTTGTCTGCTGTTCTTGTATAAACCCACCAGAGGCCACTGTTGACTGACTGTTTGACTGACTAAATGAATGACTGACTGACCAACTAACCAATCGTTTGGCCCACCCACCCTCTTCTCTAAACCCAACCAACTATTTTTAAAAGAATTCCAGAAAAAGAAAAGCCCTTGTCTGATTTTTCCCACATTTTTTACTTGTTTATTTTATTTTTTGGTTTCTGTTTTTGTCTTGCCTGCTTTTTGGAACCATTCTTCACTGGACTTAAACTCGGTCGTCGTGGTCAACTCCTCTCTGCATCTCAAGTCTGCCGACGTACATAGCGAGCTAATGACAAACTGGTTACAGCGGGAAAGCTGTCCATACAGAGGTGAGCAGTCAGCTGGTTTGCGCGAAAAGGAATGCCATCATACCACCCCATAGCGTTCGTTTAAAAAATTAAATGCAGCCATATGCACCTATGGCTACATAATTTGCAATCTCCAGAAACGTATATAGAACTACATTTTCAGAATGAGCCTACTGTATGTTTTAAGTATTTTACAGCACCTGAAAACATTAATGCAGACTACATATCTGTTAAATTCCCCCTGGCATTTTTTAATTGGGCATGCTATGGATTAAAACGTGCATGCAGTCATTTTTAGAGAACAGTCATTTGACAAATACATGCTGATGCCAACTATAATTGGCAAGAAAAACAAAACAAAATCACAGACAAAATACTGCTATCAACAAGATCCAAATTGTGAATGTAGACCCCCCACGCATATTCACTCAATCAGAAACTAAACAGCAGATAATGTGTTTCTTCAGGCAATGATTAACACAAATAGTCCTCAGTCTATGTGTGTGTGTGTGGTGCAGGGGAATATTTTAGGATTATGACTTTCTAATAGGCGCATTAACACTCTAAATGGTTAGAAAAGTGTTTCTCGTGTCCGTTGATACAGATTGCAGTAGCTGGGGTGGCAGGGTCGGGTTTAAGAAGCAATTTCATCCATTTGATTAGAAAAGATTAGTCTTATAGATGGTGACACATCGAGATGAGATGGCCAGAGGTCTCGAAGAAAAGCCTGAGAAATAATGATCACACGCAGAGGGCTCTTTCCTATTCATACATTAATATTTAGGAAGGAGCTGTGTCTTTTCTGTCTTCGTTGCATAATGAAATTAATTCAAATAAAAAAATAAAATAAAATAAAAATTAATTATATTAAAAAAAAAAAAAAAAAAAAATATATATATATATATATATATATATATATATATAAATATATATATATATATATATATATATATGTATATATATAGGGCGAGGCAGTGGTGCAGTATGTAGTGCTGTCGCCTCACAGCAAGAAAGTCGCTGGGTCGAACCTCGGCTCAGTTGGTGTTTCTGTGTGGAGTTTGCATGTTCTCCCTGCCTTCGTGTGAGTTTCCTCCGGGTGCTCCGGTTTCCCCCACAGTCCAAAGACATGTGCTGCAGGTGAATTGGGTAGGCTAATTGGTTGTGGCTGGAAGGGCATCCGCTGCGTAAAAACTTGCTGGGTAAGTTGGCGGTTCATTCCGCTGTGGTGACCCCGGATTAATAAAGGGACTGAGCCGATAAGAAAATGAATGAATGAATATTCATATATATATATATACATACAGTTGAAGTCAGAATTATTAGCCCCCTTTTGATTTTATATTATTTTTTTAAATATTTCCCAAATGATGTTTAATAGAGCAATGAAATTGTCACAGTATGTCTGATCATATTTTTTCTTCTGGAGAAAGTCTTATTTGTTTTATTTCGGCTAGATTAAAAGCAGCTATTCATTTTTAAAAAAAACATTTTTGGGACAAAATGATTAGCCCCTTTAAGCTATTTTTTTTCAATAATCTACAGAACAAACCATCATTATACAATAACTGGCCTAATTACCCTAACCTGCCTAGTTCACCTTATTAACCTAGTAAAACCTTTAAATGTCACTTTAAGCTGTATAGAAGGGTCTTGGAAAAAAAAAAAAAAAAAAAAAAAAAATATATATATATATATATATATATATATATATATATATATATATATATATATATATATATATATATATATATATATATATATATATACAGTTGAAGTCAGAATTATTAGACCCCCCTGAATTATTAGCGCCCCTGTTTATGTTTTCACCAATTTCTGTTTAATGGAGGGAAGATTGTTTCAGCACATTTCGAAGCATAATTTTAGCGCATTTTGTTTAAATAAAATATACAAGTGCAAGTGGAAGGAATTAAATGTTAAATTGTACTGTAATTAAAATATTGCTCATGTTTCAACTGCATCATGTTTTTATAACCATTTTTAGTGTAAGGACAAGTGTTGTAGAATAATGATAAACTGTAGTTTTCCGGTCAGTGTTAACTAGCAGAGTTACCATAAAAAGATGAAATATAGAATATACATAGAATACAGAATATATATATTTTATAATATACATTCACCGGCCACCTTATTTAATACACCTTACTAGTACCGGGTTGGACCACTTTTGCCATCAGAACTGACTTAAAGGCCAGAAAAATCTACTTTTCAAGCTGTTTGGACAGACATATGTGTAGGTATAGTGTATAGGCGGTCATATAGGGGTTATATAAACACACCCAGTCCTTTTTTTTCAAATTAACAACATAAAAATGGTGGACCAATTGGAGTGGTTTTCAGACTGACCACAACTTGACATAGAAGTGCGGTCCTCCCGCCCACCGAATTGATTGACAGCTGCTTATTAACATGTCCCAGTAGTCACATGTATAATCATATCAACAAGACAGGATGTGCATAAAGCAACCAGGAATGAAAGGTCTGTTCAGTTTGCTAGGATCATTAATCATCATCAAATGTGATCAAGAGTGAGTTTTACAAGTTTGAAATGTTTTAAAACAGTGCACATGTGTAATGAATTACAGTAATTTTCTTCAGTTTTACTTCATTAGCACTGCCGCTTGTCAGAACAATTATAAAAGAAGACACTTCAATCCCAGTTTGTGGACTTTAAATCAGGTTTATTTTGTACATTAACATAACAGATATCCATACAGCAGTGTAGATTAACCAGTATTCTGTCACATTTGCGTGCAATAAGAGTGCAAAGTTAAACGCGCGCTGTATGTGTGTGCGTGTCTGCGCTGTGTGTTTGTGTTTCTGTGTGTGTGCATGAACTTTGCAACGACATTGTGTGTGACTCATCGTTGCAACTCCACAACAAATGCATCAAATACTCATTGGTAAAGTTCTTACTGTAGTATTTCTCACAAACGCTACGTGAGATCTTCTTCCTTTCAAGTCTGTCTGTTGTCTGACACAGCCGGGGGAGGAGATTAAGGCACGCTAAAAGGCACATAGAAATGGTGGGTGGGGAGGACTAGCCTTAAAGGCGCAGTACAACAATACCGCTACCTGATGCTAAAAGGTATAAAATAGAATCTTGTAAAATATATAATAAAAAATCTTATCTGTGTTTTGAGCTGAAACTTTACAGACATATTCTAGAGACACAAAAGTCTTATATTAACTCTGAAAAAAGGGGTAACCTAGGTGCCCTTTAATGCTTTGTGGCAAAGATTCAACAAGGTACTGGAAATATTCCCCAGAGATTTTGGTCCATATTGACATGATATCATCACACAGTTGCAGCAGATTTGCCGGCTGCACATCCATGATGCAAATCTCCTGTTCCACCACATCCTAAGGTTGCTCTTTTGGATTGAGATCTGGTGACTGTGTAGGCCGTTTCAGTACAGTGAACTCATTGTCATGTTCAAGAAACAAGTCTGAGATGATTCGTGCTTGATGACAGGGCGCATTATCCTGCTGGAAGTAACCATCAGAAGATGGGTGCACTGTGGTCATAAAGGGATGGACATGGTCAACAACAATACTCAGGTAGGCTGTGGCATTGACACGATGCTCAATTGGTACCATTACACCATCACCACCAGCCTGAACCGTTGTTACAAGGCAGGATTGATCCATGCTTTCACGTTGTTGACACTAAATTCTGACCCTACCAACCGACCTAATGTCACAGTGGAAATCGAGACTCAGCAGACCAGGCAATGCTTTTACTATCTTCTATTGTCCAATTTTGATGAGCCTGTGCGAATTGCAGCCTGTTTCCTGTTCTTAGTTGACAGGAGTGGCACCCAGTGTGGTTTTCTGCTGCTGTAGCCCATCCGCTTCAAGGTTCAATGTGTTATGCATTCAGAGATGCTCTTCTGCATACTTCAGTTGTAACGAGTGGTTATTTGAGTAAACCCTAGAGATGGTTGTGCGTGAAAATCGCAGTAGATCAGCAGTTTCTAAAATACTCAGACCAGTCCATTAAGCAGCTATGTTCAAAGTCACTTAAATCACCTTTCTTCCCTATTCTGATCTTAAGTTTGAACTGCAGCAGATTGTCTTGACCATGTCTACATGCCTAAATGCATTGAGTTGCTGCCATGTGATTGGCTGATTAGAAATTTGCGTTAACGTGCAGTTGGACACGTGGACCTAATAAAGTGGCCGGTGAGTGTATATATTATATATATTTACATAAACTAACACTTCAGTAACATATACAACATGTATTATAATTATTTTTGCATATACTATAATTAAACATTGCAAGGCTTTTATTTGTCAGACAGACAATGTTTTGGTTGCTCTCCTACAAATCAACTTAACATGGTTCAGTGAATTACAATAAACTAAGTTTAGAAGACAGCGTTTCAACATCCGACAATTGACATACTTCATATTTAATTATGATTATTTAAAGTTAATCTTCTGTGTTTAAAACAGGACAAGATCTTAAAAATGGTTAAATACAGAAGAAAGCCTAAACACTACGTTGAAAAGCAACCATGATTTATACCAGGAAGCAGTCTGTGCTTGAATTGTAGTTGTTTCCCTTTTACTTTAAAAAGAAATTTTAATTTAAACAGCAACTATAATGAATGACATGATGCAGTTAGGATGTCATCTAAATGTTTCTCTGAACGTTTCGCTCCTGACAAGAAAATTGCCCTGTGAGGACGTGTGCTGTCTGAAACATTTTTTTTCTCCTCTTCTTCTGTCCTCTTCTTTTCTCTCCATTGGTGTGTGGTTTCCCCAAGTCAAAAATGAAAATGAAGGGTTTTCTATTTTGAGAGGTTATAATTATCTTTTTTCCTCAACAAGTGATGCTGGGCTGCACTCCACCGCTCGGCCTTCAGGGTTTCAAGATGGCAGAGTACTGGCCAGTGCTGTTGGGATGCTGGCCTCAAATTAGAACTGACCCACTCTTATTTTATTTGAGATATTTATTTATGTATGTGCTGTAGATGTTTGCATTTATTTAGTGAAAATGTTTCAGTTTAATGGCCTGCTACCAAGTTATTTATATTTTCATGAAGTTCCAAACTAAAGGTTCCCTTTTAAAGAAAATCATTGTCCATTTCAATTAAATGTTTTCCCTTCTAAAAAAACAAACAAAAAACAATGCACTATTTTTTTGTGAATGTTATTTTCTATTTAAATTCACTAAAAACAATAGCAGCTAATCATTAGCTAGATAAATTACGTAAACCCTACAATAACTTTCTGCGATGACGTGCAAACACTCACACACACACATAGAGCTGTATTTATGGGTTTTACTATAGACCTAATGACTTCATACTGTATAGACCAGAGATGCCCAAATTAGGGCCAAGTTGGCCCTTTGTATCTTTTGATTTGGCCCGCCAAAGGGAAAGTGATTGGGAAGAGTTGGGGAATGCCTTACACTATTTTAATGTAACCTTAGGTCAGGTTACTTAATTGTTGAGCTACAAAAAACAAACAAAAATGGAAATAAATGTTTCACTTAAATATTTGAAATGAAATAGCACATAGTGAAAATGCACATAGTGTCACTTTACACAGGGGACAAAGCACAAGACATCAGCATTCAAATCAAAGCAAAGCTCGTTAAAATAATATAAATTTGTAAAAAAATTAGAATGCATTAGTAAATATGGTTGAAATAACCTTTTCTTTTTCTTTTAAATTTTTTTTTAGAAATTACCCATGACAACTTGAATGTTATACATTTCGCTATATTTATCTTCGGACCACAGCTCTCAATCAAGCTTGGAGTTTGGCCCTTCATAAGAAAAAGTGTGGGCACCCCTGGTATAGACTATCCCAACAGACACACAATGTCATGATACATTAATATTAGATTAGGTTTAGGTCACCAGCATCTGAGGACAATGTTATTTTGATGTGAAATTACGTTATTAATTTGTTGATTTTAAGTGGTGGAAAGTGACCAAAATCCAACGTTGATCCAACATCTTAAACCAACGACACATTGACGTCAAATAGTGACATTTATTTGTCAGTTATGACAATCAAAATTCAACGCCTGATAGACGTCATCGTGGTAATGTCCACACAACGTCAGTTGTAACATCATGATACACTGATGTTTTGTTATTTTTAGGTTGCGTTGGAAAATAACACAAAATGCAACGTCTGTTCGATGTTGGACATTGATGTCAGCCTGACATTGAGTTCCTACGATTTTCATTTCCAAACAAAATCATGTTGACGTCCTATGCCTACACTCCGTATCCCAATCCCAGCCCTTACAAGAGAAACAATCAGTATTTTTACATTTCCCAAGTACTGCATTCTGTGTGATTTATGAGTTGACTAGTATTGATTCACTTGTGAAGACATTTGGTCCCACAATAATCACAGTATTGTAATGAATACAAAGTATATACACACAACATCATTTCATTCATTCATTCATTCATTCATTCATTCATTCATTCATTCATTCATTCAGCTAAATGTACGTTTAGATGTAATTGACTGTTGGTACTTATGCATTTATTTTGGTAAGTGTTACAATGAAAAAAACTAAGAACAATGTCTCAATGGAAGTGAAAAAGTAAAAAAAAGTCAAATAATTTTTTTTGTTTTCATCAAGTAGTTGCCTGTGCGCTTTGGAGCTGAAGGATAGTACATCAAAGAGTGAAAAAGAGACTGACAGGAAGAACAAAGTGGGAATAGTTTAATTCTAAGGCTGCTCATGCATCTGACTTTACATGGTTCAATCTGGATCTCATGAGCACAGTTACAATGAAGGACGGGAGGTACTAGAACTGCTAAATTGATTTTAGTGTTAAACTTAAATTAAATGATATGCTCACACATTAAATGATATGCTCACACATATTACATATCAAAGCAGAATTTATTGAAGCCTTTATTTAACATAATTAGTATTTTTAGTTGTCCTGTGTTCTATGGTTTATTATGATTAGACATCCACTAACAATGTACCAATGTCTCTGCAAATAATTGCTTTTTAAAAGTGATTTACTTCACTGATTGTCTAAAACCAGTCAATGATGTAGGCAGCAATTATTTCTTGTCTATCAAAAAAAAGAAGAAAAAAAGGAAAATTCATCTAGTCAATTCTTTATGCAAAGAAAATATCTCTTGATTTGTATGATTATGATAAAACTCATAACACAACTAACAGGATTACCCAAAAGGCTAAAATGGCAAGAAACATGACGAGTTTATCAAAGCTAAAGCGGAGTGCAATGATAATTTGATATGATAACATTCTTCATTTCATCTTTAGAGTTTAGTAAATGAGCTGAGAATGTTAATTAGAGTAATGCATTTTCTGTTTATGACTGACACCAATTACTCTAAAACTGCTTGTGGAAAAGGAGAGGATACAATTCCTATTTGCATTACTTTCAAAATTATGGAACTAATTATCCTTAATTAGAAATTAGGTATAAAAAAATTCAGCTGATATCACTCTGAATAATTGCCTATTGTTTTCTGTATTTAGATAGCATATATTATCATACTAAGAATAAATATATTTTTCATATAATAAATTATCATTGGCAAGTAGTGTCATGATCACCAGCACTCCAGTCTGTGCAGATTGTTGGCAAAAACACAGTATTTCATAGAACTACAAATCCATCATTAAACATACTACAAGATCCAGTCATGCACCACTCACACACCTGACCTACATCGCCATGATTGCAGACAGACACAGCTGAAGCTACTCATGAACTGATTACTAGGACTATAAAGTCAGCACACAAACATACAAAAGTTGCTAAGCCTTGTTGAACTTTTAGAAAACATTATGACGCATTTTCCTGGCCTTGCTGTGTTTTTGACCCTCGCCTTGTTTGTTTGTGTACGTTGTCTGCTCCCTGTCTGTTCTGACCATCTGCCTGTTTATCAACCACGACTCTGGATTGCCCATATACATCTGTTTGTTCCAGTGTTGACTGTTGCTTGCCTGATCATTCTGATAATTAAACCTGCGTTTAGATTCGTATCCTGTTGTCAGCGTCACTTCACATCACAGTAAAATTGATCTCAAAAAGCATCTGAAATATATGCACTTTCTGATCTTTTGTCAATAGTAATTAATAAAAACATCTACAGCAGAAGTTTTGCCAGTGAAATAATTGAACTAATTTAACAATAAATAGATTTATGATTAATTTACACAGAAATGTTTTGTGAACGAGCAGCGAGGTTTGTGTAGGGGGTACTTTCACCACGCGGGACAGTTGATACTTTTGCTTACTCAATAACTGCTGTCAAATTGCTGGTGTAAAATCAGCCAATGATAAAATGAACCAACAATATTAAAAATATAAATGTTAACATTAATTCATAATAACAAATATATTACTTGCATTTATGTTAATGCAGAAAATAGTCATTTTGTGTTTAAATTGTGGTATACTGGAAACTATATGTAATATTGTTCGTTGTTGTTGTGGGAAGAAGAAGACAGGGTCGGCGATTTAGGTAAGTAAATCTTTATTTTTAAATTTTAGCCACCACACGTGAAACTGTGTGTGTGTGTGTGTGCTGTCTCCTCTCCCGACTGCTCCTCCCGTTCTCCTTAAGAAGGGTGTCTCTCTGGCCCAATCACTAGAATAAACAGGTGTTATTTATTATTTCTGATTGCCCTGCTGATTAGCTGCCGGGCTCTGTGCATGCTCTCCCCCCTCATTGGGTGTTTGATCATGCTTACCTCTCCACACTATACTTAATATATTATACCATAAATAGAGCACCAGGTATCCCCTTACAATAGGCAACTAAGGCTCATTCTGAAAACGTACCACTGTATGCATTTCTGGAGAGCGTCAAATAAATCCCAGGAGGTACTTTTTTGTAGTTTTTGTTTTTGCAAATCCACCAGAGGCCACTGTGTACGCTTTTTGATTTATCAAATTTCTCTCGTGAGTGCCATCTGCGCCTTCTGTTTTCGCGTAAATCCTTCAGAGGCCACTGTTGACTGACTAACTGACCAATTGAGTGACTTACCCTTCTCCTTCCCTAAACCCAACCAATAGAGTTTTCAAAAGCACCGATTGACCAGCATCCACTCACTTCACTAAACCCAACCGACAGTTTTAAAAAGCAATCCAGAAAAATAAAAGCCCTCACTTTTTTTTTTATCACATTATCATATTTTTTACCACATTCTTTCCCTGATATTTACTTGTTTATTTAAAATTTTGACTTTGGCTTTCATATTTTTGCTCAAAACATTGTCTCAGCTTTGCACAATTTGCATGTTTAGAGTGAGACAAGAATGTTTATCTTGGGCTTTAGAATATATTGTTTCCCTTATCTGCCTTAGGAAAATGCAGACTCCTTAACCTACTCTCTTTTTTCTTTTCCTCTCCTGTATTTCTTTTTTTTTTGACAACCCAGTTTTGGTTTGGACATTTTTGGAGGGAACCTATTATGCAAAAATCACTTTTTAAGTTGTTTAAATACAGTTGTAAGGGAACAGTGTGCAAATATAATATAAAGTAAATATTTATTATTATTATTATTTTATAATCACACTTTATAAAAACAACAAAAAAGACAATCTTTCTTATTGTATATGTCATCAGAGGGGAAAGCCCTACCATTAGTGATGATCTCTCCCTCATAGGATGTCAGTCTTGTTTTGAATCTGCCACTATGCTGACACATAGGCATTTATAACTCTGGCCTCTTTTGAAACAAGCACCATCTCATTTGAATTGAAATCGACAGTAACCAAAATGGCACAATTTGGTCTAAAAGCCTGAAAGGGGAAGTTTCAAAGAGTTATAAAACATTATTTGTGTGTTATTTTGAGTTTCACTCCAAGCACATCAGAGACTTGCGTCTCGTACAACCTCTCTGCTGAGACAGCTCTCCTTCACAGCCAATTAGCATTTAGCATCCTTCCTAAATCCTTCCTGTCTACAAGAATTCTCAAAGTTTGTTATGACTAGAATCAGAATATTGTGCGCAGCTCATGAGCACACAGGTATACACTCAATATTACAATAATATTGTATTGATAATATCTTTGTGGGCATCCAGTCCTTCCACATGCCAGGCCATATGCGGTCAATCACTATTTCCCCCCACTTAAGACACTCCAGTCAATAAGGCCCAGTCAGTGTACACCCCATCTTTTATGCACTTAACTTGAAATGAATGTTGTTGTTTTTTTCTTTCCAAGTCATTGGGGATGAAACCATAAAATCGGGCTTCATTCTCAAGTGATTCTCTTAATCTGCTTCACCTAAATCAACATCCTTCCCTAAATCACTTCATTATCAGCTCCAGATTTTAATTAGGGCCTTTAACTCTGTACACAGCGCTCACTTGTGTGAGTCAATTGGACAATTAATTAGTCAAATAAGTCTCACAGCCTTGTGAATTATTTTAATTGTTGGTTGCTGCTGACTTTATACCGTTATTCAATTCCGACTATATTTATTTCCACATATAATTAGAATCCACATGTGGGAGAGCCGCATAAAACAATAGGTGGGAAATGCAAATTGCATTATGACTTTAAGTTAAAGGATAATTAGTCTAAAAATATATATACATTCTTCATTTACTCACTTCAAGTCAAAAAATCCATTTTAAATGAAATTTAAAACTGAACAAAACCTTGTGACACTGCTTCTAGATATAATAGCAGAATTTAGGTATATACTAGACACTATACCGATCTGTTAAAATGAAATGTTAAGGAATATATTTTAAATCAGTGTATATGTATAATAGCTGTATATTTGTGTATTAGAATGAATCAAATCATACAAACAATAGTTTTATTGTATATTATCCACTGCTCGTGTCAGGCTTATGCTGTGATGATGATCAAATATTTATTTACTTATGTTGCCTTAAATCCAAATAATGCTATTATAAAAATAATGTACACTCTCTAACAAGAATCGTCATCGATCCCCCCCCCAGCCCCAAATAAAAAAAGCAAAAAAGGTCATGGTATTACCAGGATTGGCCTGCCCAGTCACCAGACATAAATATTATTGAGCATGTCTGGGGTGAGAAGGATGAGGAGGCATTTAAGATGAATCCAAAGAACCTTGAGGAACTCTAGGAGTTCCACAACAACACTTTCTTTGCCATTAATTTAGATTTTTAATCTAGATGTCTTTGCCTTTCACATAAGCCAATTCTGATACCAAATGATCAACTAGAAGTCAAGTTATTATTTGTTGTTCCTAATACTTGGATAGGTGACAAAACTTTTGTCAGGTAGTGTATGATGTTAAATTTTTACACCTATGAAAGTGTATTTTGCAAGCTTAAAATATCAGATAAACATAATTAAATTATAAATTCAACCCCAAAAGTATAATCAAGTCAATATAGTTTTAACCTTAATACTTCTTTCTTTTCCAGACTAAATAATGTCAAGTTTCTATATCATAAAGATATGATGGCAGTGAATGCTGAAAACTAAACTAAACTAATACATAATAAATTATTGTGGCATAAAATAGGGTTTGGTGAAAAAACAAACTAATAGTCAATACTGTATTTGTGTTTACTGAATGAAAATTACCTTGACCATTATAAAATGTGCTTGACACTGGTCTTTGGTCCATTTGCTCTTCTTCTGGCAAAGCCCTCTATTTATTGTGACACTTGGCACTAAGCACACTCCTGAACTCTTTGGAGAGTCTGCCCTGAAGTATAACAGCCATCTTTCAGCACTTCCCCAAGTACATCTTTAGATTTAGCCATCTTTTATTTATGTGGAGTGCAGTTCATGGCCATCTGTGTTTTATTAGCTGTTTTTCTCTCCAAATATGATTTCACTGATTTCCACAGCGTGTTCTGTTTTTGTGGATTTTGTTATTTTTGAGATTTTTTTTTTAAATAATGCATTCAGTTTGGGTCTGCTTTGACCAAACTCTACATGTATTGTCTCTAGAACATTTGGTGTTTATGGCATGTGTTGTATGAGACCATTCTGTGATGCATTTGCTTGAGAAAGCTCACGATTCATTGTCACTGTATGAAAAAAAGGAACACACTGGCCCAAAAAAGCAAGGTTATATGGTTTTGGAACCACACAAAAGATGAGTAATAAAAGCTGAATTATATTTTTTGGCATTAATTATACATTTATTTTTTGTTTTTTAAACCTTTAATTAAAATGCATATTATTTGCAGATGTTTCAACACCATGCATCCACATATATTAATCAGTAGCAGTGTCAAAGGAATATCATCCGTATTTAACCTGTCACAAACTGAAGCATCGTGCACTTTAATAATTGCTGTGGGAGTCACTCTGCGAGCGTGTGAACCATGAACACTAAGGGGGTCACATTCCAGATGCTCTGAGTCACGTTCACATGTGCAAGTGTGAACTGAAACAAAGCTGCTGCTGTAGAGATATCAGAATGTCATTACAAGTCATTATTTTAAATTTAGAGTTCCATATTAAGTGTTTTCTTAAAAATATAGCAAAGTGCAATAATAAAAATTACTTTTTATACATAAACTGCACATTTTTTTATTTTGAATGTACAGGTATGGGAACTTCAGAAATAATCATTCCTTAAAATGAGATAAAAAGGCATTTTTAAGGCCATAAAATCAAAATAAAGGCCATCTATTAACTGAGACCTACCTTTGGAGTGGCCAAGGTAAAGTTCTGAGCTAAATCCAATTGAGAATCTGGTGGAGGGAGCTAAAGATCAGGGTGATGGCACTGAGACCCTCTAACCTGAAAGAGTTGGAGCTCATCAAAGATGAATAAGCAAAAATGCCAGTGGAGACATGCTGCAGTATATGCCGGTCAGCAATTATAGGAAGCATTTGATTGCAGTAATAGGCAATAAAGACTTTTCTTTTGATTATTGAGAATATTTTTTTCAGCTTTGGCCTCTCATACATCGTCTTATTATTGTAACAATGGAGTTGGGGTACAACAGAGTTGAGGTTCTAAACATAGTTTATTTACAGCTTAGTCAGGCAGGTAATGGTCAACAGGAACAAACTGTAAAATGAGGGTACGCCAAAAGCATAGTTACATTTAAACAAGACTCGGCCATGATATGTGTGTGTGTGCTGTTTTTAATGGTCCATCTGATTAGTTCATCATGAGCTTCCAGCTGTGTGTGTGTGTAATCAAGGGGAATCGAGAACTGGTGTGTGAGAGGTGCATGATGGGAGTATAGTTCATTAAATTCGCAGATTTGTAGTTCTCCAAAGATCTGTACAGACTAGATTGCTGGTGATTGTTACAATTACCGTTTTGGAGGAGCCTGTTTCAAAAATAACTAAATTGATAAATAAAAACTTGCCACGGCGACAAGGTGGCACAGTAGGTAGTGCTATCGCCTCACAGCAAGAAGGTAGGTGGTTTGAGCCTCAGCTGGGTCAGTTGGCATTAAGTGTGTGGAGTTTGAATGTTCTACCCACGTTCATGGGGGTTTCCCACACATGTCCAAAGACATGCACTTTAGGTGAATTGGATTGGCTAAAAATTTTTCAGTAGTGTATATGTGTGAATGAGAGTGTGTGGGGGTTTTCCAGTGATGAGTTGCAGCTGGAAGGGCATCCGCTGCGTACAACATATGCTGGACCCCAGATTAATAAGGGACTAAGCCAAAAAGAAAATGAATGAATGAATGAATAATTGCTGCTTGAATAAAAAACAAAAAAACAAACAAACAAACAAACAAAATAAATAAATAAGTAATGTCACAGTTTGCGTGGGGTATAAATAATTTTCGGGCTTGACTTAAAAATAAATAAATAAACCATGCATTTACAAAGTATTTACTGAATAAATTAGTCAAATTAGATAATTGTGTAAGTGAGTGCATCATCCTTTAATAATACCTGAAAAATAAGGTAATATTTGGAGAAATGGGACCAGTTTCCAAACTGTAATGGTAATGGAATTGGTCATGACTTTTATGCATTGACCATTTAAAATGGAGCATAAAAATTATTCCACTTCCTGTAGTTGTAGCCTACTTATGCTACTTATGCTAAAAGCGTTGATAACGACATTAAAAATTTGGTATACAATCTAAATCTGTTCTATGTTGAAGTTCCACTCAATGTCAAGTTTCTAATGAGCCAGAAAAAATAGAAAATATGAATATATATATATATATATATATATATATATATATATATATATATATATATATATATATATATATATATATATATATATATATATATATATATATATATATATATATTTTTTGTTTGTAAACGCAATGTAAATGAGTCTAGTTTGGAGGGTAGGTTTAGGAAGAGGTTTAGGGTTAATAATAGTATTTTTAACTTATATATATTAATAATAATTGTAAAATTTACTACAAAATCTACATATGGAACATGGCTGCAAAAAAAAAAAAATGCTAAAAGAAGGTATAAGGTAAACATTTTAAGAACACAGTGCCAAAACAGTGCTACATTTATTACTGTTCTCACCTTATACTTCAACTGTGTTATATTTATGGCATTTGACAAATGACTGTGTTCTGGTTTGGGTGCTGTTTTTCTAGTTTTAAAATGTTTTGTGATGTATATGTACTTTTAAAAATATTTAAGTATGATGTTCAAGATTTTCCATTGTTATTTCTGGCTATCTTAGTTATTTCAACAAAGGCCTGTCTATGTAGCCGCAGGATTTTGTGTTGTGAGAAGTCTGTTTTTTCTGCTTTGATCTTTATCCAGGTTTCTTGCACAAATATGAGAGTGGCTGAAGTTCTTGCAGTATGACTACGATGTGTGATTTTTTAAATGGAATTGTTGAAAAGCTATTTTTGATTTGTAGCAATTGTTTTTGTGTTAGATGTAACTGACTTTTAGATAGTTTTCCCCAGTACCTTTTTTATACTTATAACCATACTGGGGTAATAAAAAAGGCTGATAATGTGACTGGAAAACGCAAGCATGTTGAAGTTTCATTGCAGCATAGCTTACTTTCTGCTTACGCAAAGCTTCGGTGTAGTCACCATTATTTTCCATCATTTGCATGGTTATTAGAGATATGTGATATGAAATGGAACTCATAATGTTTTCAGATCAATAATGCAGAGAAATATTCAAGCTTGCGGCTCTCTAAAGATCGAATAAATGGGAAAATGACATGACTAATTGTTTAGGGAGTAAAATCCATTATTTGCAGCCAGCGGAGAACAAAGCGATGCGGAGGAATGAAACTCTTGAACAAATGACACATCATCAACTTTAAGTGAGAACTTGCCATGATTTTACAATTTTAGATTTTTTTTTATTAGACATGAAGTTAGTAACAAGTAGGAAACAACAAAGCTCAAAACAAGCACTAACAATGAAGCTGTAATAAAGACCAGCAAAACAAATAGCTGAAATTATTACACTACAAAAAATAAAGACTCTCACGAGGAATACAACTCATGCACATTTCTCACACAATCAAATACAAGTCAGAGCTTGACATATTGTTAAAGGTGCCATATAACGCATTGGTTTAATAAGTTAAATTGCTCTCTGATATCCATATGGTAGATTTATGGCTTTGGTAAGTTAAAAAAATCTCCAGAAATGGTTTTATAAGATACTTTATTACTCCATAAAATACACATAGAATCCATGGTCCATAATTGACCATATATGGTCCATAGACGGTCCATATTTAACCATATATGGTTTGCATCAAGAATATTAATGAGCTCTGCTCTGACATGCCGCTCTTACAGACAAACACACACAGCAAGATGTTTGCTGAACACGAACGAATATAAACCCAATCAGAGTGACGTTAACCTATTTTGTTCACTAGATCTGTTGTGAATAAAGGTGAAATTATAATTACACTTGACAAAAGAGAGTATTAGAGATGCATCGCATTGTATTGTTTGTTTTAAAGTTACTATACATCGTCAAAGAAAACCTCAGCACGTTTTTACGCAGAAGATGCCTTCCAGTCACAACCCAACACTAGAAAAATTATGCTTACTCATTATGCTAATTACAGTTAAACCTAAAAACATTAAATTAACTAATTTTGAGAAAAGTATCATTTAGAATCCAGTGTTGAGAGAATCCCATCAAAAGGGAACTGCCTTCACTTGATTATGCAGCAATTCTTCATGTTACGTCATTCTGAAACCTTATGTGAACACATATTGCTAGTTATAATCTTTCATTCATTTATGGCTAATTGTGTTTGCTGTCAATGATTCATTCCACGTTCTTCTATAATAGATATTTTCGGAAAGTTTCCGACCATAATAATTTGTATTTAATGTATACAGTATAGAGAATGATAAACACATGCACATTTGTTCCAAATATAATCTATTCTGGCGACGCAGTG
Source organism: Danio rerio (assembly GCF_052040795.2). NCBI lineage: Eukaryota > Metazoa > Chordata > Actinopteri > Cypriniformes > Danionidae > Danio > Danio rerio. Next base: position 18,368,133 of record NC_141021.1, read on the forward strand.
GAGCAGTAGGTAGTGCTGTTGCCTCACAGCAAGCAGGTCTCGGCTGGGTCAGCTGGCGTTTCTGTGTGGAGTTTGCATGTTCTCCCTGCGTTCGCGTGGGCTTCCTCCGGGTGCTCTGGTTTCCCCCACAGTCCAAAAACATTCAGTACAGGTGATTTGGGTAGGCTAAATTGTCCAAAGTGTACTAATGTGAATGAGTGTGTATGGATGTTCCCCAGAGATGGGTTGTGGCTGGAAGGGCATCCGCTGCGTAAAACATGTGCTGGATAAGTTGGCAGTTCATTCCACTGTGGTGACCCTGGATTAATAAAGGGACTGAGCCGAAAAGAAAATTAATGAATGAATAAATGAATAATCTATTCTTAAAAACAATTTATGTAGCATTGCATGGTGAAGCTGTCTGTCTTTCATTTTTAAAATTTAACTTTAAAAAATAAATAGATGCTGAAAACACAACTTCCAAGTTTCATGTCTGAAACATAAATTGCACATACTTATTTGAGTGCTGTAATGTTACGGTTATTTCAGCATGCAGTTTGATGTTTGCGGTTTGCATTGATGGAATAAGCGCATGGCTTTTAGACCTGCTATGCTGTTGCACCATCCATGTAATAAATGATGCGCTTGAATAAGCTTCTTATTTTAGGATATTTGCCACTGGCGGGATGTGTGAAGAGAGAGAATCACAACAACAAGAGATGCATCCTAAATATTAGGAGCCCCTAAGGAAAAAAATTAAATAAAACAATAATAATGAAGACTTTCTCATGTGTACGAGAAGCATATCGTGTAATCACAAAAAACTTTTTGCATTCTCATGTGTTACAGTTTTCTGGTTGTGGCATTTCCTGCCATAGCTTGGGGGTGTTTGCCAAGAGTGCAATGCCCTCGCTTATTCGAGCAGTTGTTATTGTAGCCTAGGCTACTCTGCCTTTTTATAGAAATATCAATTTAGTACAGCTGTATACATGAGACTATTATAAAGTGAAGTGGCACACATCTGTTCAATAGGCCAAGCAGTACAAACCCACAAGACTTAAATACACATAACATTTCTTTGTTGTCTTTATTACTGTATTGTTAATAACAATAGACCACAAACAAATCATTCTTCATAAGAACTTTTTGTTTTTGCTTACAATGCAATATAGGCTGGGTTCCTTTCTATTAAATTTTTAGAGTTAGATGTTTTATACAGTATATGTGATTTTGCCATTACGTTGGTGGTTAATTCCGCTGTGGCGATTACAGGGACTAAGGGACTAGATAGAGACAAAGGCGAAAAGAAAATTAATAGATTTTTTGTAGTTTTAGTCAACCAAATTGATCACTTTATTTTGATGGTGCGTTTGTTGAACTTAAGTTACATTGCATGTACATGGAAACTAATTCTCATTAGATTCTAAATAGACTGTTAGGTTGGGGTTAGTGTAAGTTGACGTGATTTACTTGCAAAGTTTCTTATAGTCAGTTAAATGTCTGTTGAAGGAGCAGTATCAATGAGAGTCTAATAACACTCAACAAAGTGTTACCACTAAATTTCCTTATAATTTTAGTGGACTAAATATACTTTAGATTCATTAGACCTAAATCTAACCAGGGCGAGGCAGTGGTGCAGTTGGTAGTGCTGTCGCCTCACAGCAAGAAGGTTGCTGGGTCGCAGGTTCGAACCTCGGGTCTGTTGGTGTTTCTGTGTGGAGTTTGCATGTTCTCCCTGCCTTGGAGTGGCTTTCCTCCGGGTGCTCCGGTTTCCCCCAAAGACATGCGCATATTAGACATATTTCTGAAAGTTCACACAATCTCATATACAATAACATTGATAATTTTATCTTTTGAACAATAATTAATAATTTATATATTAATAGTTGTGTTGCAACATTGGACCTTAACATTTAAAAAGCTCTTAAAATGCATCCTTTATAATCAATCACCTATAACATTCTTTGTTCTTCATGCAGATAATATTTGCATAAATTTAATATAACAAATGTTATTCTGTTTTTTCTATCTTTTCAGAAACTGTTATACTTGAGTTCACAAAAAGTTTAACATCGGCTCATTGTGAGTATGTGCCCAGGGCTACATTTTTGAAAATCAAGAAACGTGTGTATTCAGTACAATTCAATTCGTTTCATCTTTTTCATTTTAATTCATTTCTATAGTGCTTTTACAATTGAAAGTGTTTCAAAGCAGCTTAACATAGAAGTTATAGTAAGCTGAAACTGTGTCAGTCCAGTTTTCAGAGTTGAAGTTCAGTTCAGTTTGTATGTAAAGAAGTATGTAAAATTAGAGTGGTGCTGCTGACTTCTTTTCTCTGTATTACAATTTTTTTTTTTTTTAATGTGACCGGTTTGCTTAGTAGTTCACCATGAATGTGGCTTATACTTGGAGCGCACACTCAAGTGCACCAGGGGTTGAGTCTGGCAAAGAGGGGTTCCAGAAAACAGGTAAAAAGAAACCCATAAAAGCAGTGTAAAAGCATGTGGCCTTGATGGCTTCTCTCTTGCAGTTTGCTTTTGGGTTAAGGGAAGGAGGTAGGTAGGTCCGTCAATTTTAAGCTGATATATTATGCACAGAAAGCCAAGAATGAAACCTGAATTTACCTGAATTTATTTTAATGAAACCCAGAAATAATTCTAAAATGGTCCTTTGCTGTACATAAAAAATATTTGTGAGACTATCACTGTGAATTGAGGCATTTAAAGTTGGCAGTCCTATAGAAATAAACCACGTTTTCCGTTATAATTTCAAAATGATATTACAAACAAAGCACCAGTGAGGCCTTTTTCCAATATTAATCATCAATAAAGATGTTCTCATACAGTATGTGTGTGTACTGTAAACTGAGCATTTTCTCCCAGGCCTTCAGTCTGCCATGTCATTATTGGATTTACACACACAACACTATACTTGTTCCCTGTTAGAGCCTGAACTTTGGCTTGAGGGTGATTTATAGCCCTGTCATTTGCTGTTCTAGTAATTGCTCAGGAGTGTGACAGACATACTAGAATTATATTACACAATTTGAAGCTGCTGAACAGCATCTTTACATGCATTCTGGCAGATGAATGATGCATAAACAAAAGATTCAAATTTACCCCAAGGGAATGTTTATAGTGTTAGAAAAAACATGGTGAAGATGTGCCACTGTGGACCTGGATAATCCCCAAGGCCCGGATAAGTGGCTCAGGTGCTTGCTGAAGTGCGGTGATGTGCAGGTATGTTGTAGAAATGTCAGGCAAACAGGGTGGTCATGGAACGCTGATCTGCCAAGTCTAGTCACTTTCTGAGAAAGCTAGGACTCCTGTGGGAATCGCTGTTCACATGACTGGGACAACTTTGCACTTTTGTCTTCCATCATTGCAAGGCTTCACTGGCGACAGGTAGGACAGGTTATTTCATGTGGGACTGCAGACATAGGCCGAAACATAATTTATGGTACAAGCTTTGAAATTAAAACAATGAAATTAAAGCATAAACCGATACACCCAATTAATAACAATTTAGAATTGCAACAATGAAAAACTTTATTGCTCTGACCATATAAAAAACAATGTGGATTTTCTGGTGTGTTGCACCATCCACTACTGTCATTCATACAGTGATACATGCAAATACATGCTAATCATATTTTGTTATGTATATATGTTTGTAATATGTATCATTCTTAAAGATGACGTTAAATATATTTTCACTTTATTATTATTTTTGTTAGGTTTCTGTCATGTCTGCCAGCTCAGACAAACTGAAATCAAAATATCCATCTTGTTTTTGATAAACTGAGTGTATTTATGTGTCATAATATACTTGTTCGATTTCCGCATTGGAATACATACATACCTGGAATACATATCCAGCATAAACAGTGCTTAATTTAAGCTGGATCCTGCAGGATTCTGTTCGGGAAAATGTCAGATATTTGTGTTTTGCGTTCCTGCATTGCATTAGCATTATTATAATGGATTTGTCATTAACTTGCGTGTGGTGAATACCTAGGCTTGTGAGTGTGTGTTTGAGAGAGAGAAAATGTGAATGAGTGCAATCAAAGACTGTGTGGATTGTGTGTCAAACATCATGTCACCATGCACAAGTTGAAGCAAAAGTCAAGTTTAAAGGTGCAGTAGGTGATTGTCTTCAGAAAAGTTTTTTGTTGAGCTGGTTGAAAGTCTCTTTATATTCCAATAGTACTGATTAAGGTAAATAACCTAAATGTGTTTATATATATATATATAGTGTTGTTCAGCCACTAAAAACGTCCGGCAGAACATTGGCTAATTTCAGGTTCATAGAGTACCTTGTACAGCATTGATAATATAGTCAATTAAATAGACCTGAGCATTCGTTTAGTTGGCCAAGTGAAAAAGGAGATGAAAACTAGCGATGTAAGAGGATCAACGAGCACAATTGAAAATGAAAAGTCACTCGTTGTCTTGGTAATGTAAACGTAATGTAAACAGATGACCAGATATTTTTGTTTTAGCAGTGGTTTATTCTGATCTGATTTGTATTTAGTTTAATAATTAAACATCCGTAAATGTGTTCTTTCACCTCACCAGCTTTACTGTGGTGAAGTTTGATTTATATTCACACATTTGTTTATGTTTGAACAGTGAGTCTGTGACATAGTTTTGGAAAAATATAATCCTGCACCCGCTGGCCTGTCAACAAGTAGGCTTGATAAAGTGTGTGTCTCCATGGAGTTTTCTAACTGGTGAATTACATGACCTAGTGTTACATGTATATCTAATCAGTGCGCGTTCCGAGAGTTCATGACTTAAGGAGGCGTGGCTTTGGACAGCAGGGAGGGTCATAAAATTTCTAAGCTATTATGCTAATGCTAGCATTCTGGCAGATCACCTACTGCACCTTTTACTATTGGTCCTCAATAATATTTTCAGCCAATCTGCTTTTTTAATATTTACAATCACTCTCATTGTTTAGTGGTGATTATTTTGTGCGCAGTGAGCAGCAAAAATATATAATGGCCTACCTAAATAATATTCGTATTTTTAAAATAGCAAAGACAGTTACGCATATTTAAAAAAAAAAAATAATAAAACCACGAGTAAATCTGATAATAGGCCTGATTTAATGAGATCTTGAGAAGGTGAAACTGCGCGAATGGATCAGGATAGCAGGAGACAGAAGCAAAGCGATCTTAAGGCAGCCAGAAAACATAACAGTAGAGCTAACGCTGGGTTCTTCATGAAGATTAGACTGAGTCATTTAATTATTTGTTTTCACTTGGCACATGATTGTGAAGTGAACTGAATTGTGATTGTTAATATGATTTATGTTTGTAGATCCATGTTTTTATTATCCATGACTGACCTATAACATTAAATGGCAAAAAATAATTAAAGACCCTTCAGAAATGTGGTGCTCTTTTTTTGTGCTATCACCATTTTAATGATGTCATGTTCTGGGAAAACTGAAATTGTTTGGTGGACGTTGGTCACAGTAATTTTTATTTTCTGGTTTTGAGCATAACCATACGTAAACAGGTAGTGTGCCTGCCTCCAGGCAAATTATGTACTCCAACCTTCTCCTCTTCACTTTTTGTAAAGAAAAAGAATGGTGTCTTTTATTTCTCTGTATTTAAAAACGGAAGAGGTCCTGGCATGCAGTCTGCTGTGGGTTCACAGGCTCACATCTACCCTTACACATAATCCAGTCTTTAGAAGAAGCAACAGCAAAATGGATTTGTTTGATATATGAAGGGAATGTCCCAGAAGAAGTGGTCAAATACTTGCCTGAACAGCTTAACGAACTTGGACAATACGAAGATGGACTCAAATTGTAATTGCATTTAAGTGGTGTAGCTGTATCTACAATTTGTCTGTAATATATAAATACATTTTCATTTTTATTATTATTGTTTTTACAGTTAGCAAATGTTTGCTTCACTACAACTGTGTTTATAATCATCCTTATATGTTCAGAGTTGTGTTTTTCAGCGTGATGTTATTGGTTTACTTGCAAACCAGCTGAGCATTTGTTAAAGACATCGGTGTCACTTTTTTAAATGCACCAAAAATGAGACTTTATTCACACTGAAAGGTCAAACATGCAGATATGAAGTATAAAATACTATAAAAACTGAAAATTATGGTGTAACAATTGGATAAGAATTCAGACTGATGAGAGTAAAAAATATATCTCTGAATTAAAGCCCCAATACAAAGTGAAGGCAGTGAAGCATGGTGGTGCAAGCATTATGACATGAGCATGATTCTCCTACTATGGTGTTGGGCCTATTTATTGCATACTAGGGTTCGCAGATCAGTTTGCATATGTCAAAATACTTAAAGAGGACATGCCCTTGAAATGATTGTTTCAACAAGAAAATAACCCCAAGACACAAGTTGACTTGGTTATGAAGTGGCCAGCCCAATCCCCAGACCGTAATGCAATTGAGAACTTGTGGGATAATATCAAAAATGCTGTTTCTGAAGCAAAATCAAGAAATGTAAATGAACTGTGGAATGTTGTTAAAGAATCATGGAGTGGAATAACAGCTGAAACCTGCCACACGTTGATTGACTCCATGCCACACAGATGTAAAGCAGTTGCTAAAAAAAAAACTATAGTCATACTGTACAACTTTAGTTTAGTGATTCACAGAATTGCAATAATGTTTGTACGAATTAGTTTTAGTTTGTTCAGTCAACGTCAAACAATCAACACCCCTTTCAACTAATTACCCAATTGCACAGCCTTAAGAACTTGCATATCATGAATGCTTGGTCTTGTTTTTTTTTTTTTTTAATCTTTCTACTGGACCTACAGGTAACTTATTTGCCATAAAGCAATAAAAAATAAACTAAAAACCTGGATTATTCTGGTTAGTCATGTTGTACTGCTATTATTTTGAACAATACTGTATATTTTTTTCAGCCTTCAGATACATTTCTTGTATTATCTGCGTATGTATGCCGTTTGTATGTTTATGGTCGAGCCTTGTCCTTTTGTATGAGTTCTCTTTTGGTGTCCTGAATCAGTTTTTGCTGTGGTTTCCAGTTTTGTGTTATACTTCAAATTATTTTATTTTAACCTACATATTTATGTTTGGAACCCAAGTTCAAAAGTTCACAGACATGACATTTTTTATACAGCCTATGATAATAAACAGTTCAGTATTTGCCTTATGAACACATAACCACTTGAGGAGATTGCATTAAACCATTCTAGTTTAAAGGTAACATTTACTTTATGATTATTGTGAAATGGGAGGTTCATTCCCCTGTGGCGACCCCAGATCAATAAAGACACTAAGCCAAAAAAGAAATTTAATGAATTAATGAATTAATGATTGTGAAGTGATTCCATTTGATAATAAATAAATAATCAGATTCCACATGATGATAAATCAAACTATAATCCTACTTAAATATACATCTAAAATCCAAAATTATGTTTCTACAGCTGAAACTTATAGATATATATCACACAAAACATATACAGCATTTAATAACAACTGAAGTACAAGTGTATGCACTAAAGTAATTAACAAAGTGACTGGCACTGCCTTTTAAATAAAACAACACACCAACATACCAAAGTAATTCAAGCTATACTTCAGTCATCCACATTCCACTGCAGTCCTCACAGTCTTTGTGAAGCTTTTTTTTTTGGTCTGTGCAAAGTGTCTGTGTGCAGCCCAGTTTTTCCCAAAGCACCGACAATACCAATATAACAGTGTATAGCGCAAAGTGAATGCTGAAATAGAATGAATACACTCAGTGTTACTGCATGTGTCAAACTTATCTGTCCACACTCATCCAAAGTTGAGTACGCTTTTAAACCTGCAAGGACACAGCTGTGCATAAGACTGAACAGAACCCGGAATTAAGTGCACCTGAGCTTTTAATAGTCTTTGGCCAGTTGTCAAACCACAGGCTCTGCTTTTCTGCACAAATGGTAACCCCAAAAACTCAAACATTCCAGAAATCTGTATAAATTCCAAACCAAGAGAACATTAAACAATAACCGATCTCCCCCGATGTTAATCTTGAGCAAAAATACACAAAAACCCACCATATTTTAATGTTTACTTGAAATAGTCATAAGCACATCATGTTACTGCAGAAACTAGATATTTGAACTCATACTTAAACTCATTCCTTTTAAGTCCTGCTTAAAATGATTAATTATTGAGTTTACATATTACTTTCTCTATTGATCACAATGATCTTTAAATATATGAGTTAACATTTCATTAAGCAAACTTGACAGTTCTGTCTTACATTGAACAGCAAATATAAAATGTATTGTACTGTATTTATGTTGGTGTCATGGTGCAGTGGGTAGCATGATCGCCTCACAGCAAGAAGTTCACCGGTTCGAGTTCTGGGTGGGTCAGTTGGCATTTCTGTGTGGAGCTCCCGTGTTCACGTGGGTTTCCTCAGGGTGCTCCAGTTTCCCTCACAATCCAACGACTTGCGGTATAGGTAAATTGAATAAGCTAAATTGGCCGTGATGTATGTGTATGAAGGCAAGAGTGTATGGGTGTTTTCCAGTCTTGGGTTGTGGCTGGATGGGCATCTGCTGCGTAAAACTTATGCTGGATAAGTTGGTGGTTCATTCTGCTGTGGCGACCTCTGATTAATAAAGGGAGAATAAGCATTTTTTTTTACTGCGGTATACCTCAAAAGAGTCACAAATTTTACATCTTATTACCCAAAAAAGACAAAATGAAGCTTTTGAAAATTATTGTCAGAGTGAAAATAAAAAATAAATGTACCCAAAACAAACTTTACAGTGTCTTGTTTATCTACAGTTAGCCAAATGCATTTTTTGCTTCAGTATCTGTGCAGTGTTACCTGTACATATAAACATTATATTTAAAGGCCCATGAACCCCCGATGAGTGTCGAATAGCGAAAGAGGGAAGGGTTTGCATGATAAGAAGAGTTTCCTTGCATGCATAACAGCTGTTTTTCACATCGGCAACACAGACACAGGGGAGACAGAGATTTAAAGAGCAGCATTTACAGTGGGTCTGAGAGCTGTGTGGAAGTGGAGGATTTTAATAATATTGTAATGATATATCTGCACTTTCAGAAATAAAGATACGCAAGCTGTCACTTGGGTTGTACCTTTTGGAAATTGTACATTAAAGGTCCATATTAATACCTCAAGGGTACATATTAGTACCTAAAAAGCACAAAATTGTTCCTCTTACATTTTTTAGGTTCTAAAATATACTTTTGACGTACCAATATGGACCTGTTAAGTACAAATGTGTACCTTTTGAAAAAGTACCACCGCCAGTGACAGCTCGCGTACCATTATTTCTGAGTATATAAACTAACTAAATTATTTTGACTAAGGTATGTCTTTAAAAACTGATAAAGCACTGCTGATGATCCTAACTAACTTTGCCAACTGAATAAACATAAACAAAGAACACTGATTACACACTTATCAAATCTGTAGAGACAGGACCATTTTTGAGCATTCACCATTTTCAGATTCGAAAAGCTCTCGGGTAAAAAATGTTCCTCACAAACATACTTTTGTCGCATGTCCACACGTGAGCTGTGCTCTAATCACTGGGAATTGGAAGCAAAACCTTTGTTGGGGCACATTTATAAATGCAACACTGACGACCGGTACAGACAGCCAATTAACACTCTGAAATTTAAACAATGAGCTCCTCGTGATGTTTCTTCAAAATTTCTTTTTAAACCAGAAGAGCAAATTTTTAATTTTTAAAAAACGCACAAACAACCTACTGGATTTTTTTACTTTTAGTAAAATATATGTTTACTGTTTTTATCAATGTGGGCACACACACACACACACACACACACACACACACACACACACACACACACACACACACACACACACACACACACACACACACACACACACACACACACACACACACACACACACACACACACACACACACACATATATATATAAACTGTCAACATCTCAAAAAATGTGTTTTGGTGTTTCCCTTTAAATATTCTAACATTTTATTTATTCATTAATGTGTTTCTTTTTTGGTTGTTTTAAGGATTAAGCAAAATTTATGCTATCATTAATTATGAATCCGAAACAATCTCTGTGGGTGTAACAGATTTATGCTCTTTATAGCACAGATGCATAATTATCAGGGTAGTACAGTTGCGTATACGTATATTTAACACATCTACTTTTAACTGCAGCTTTAAACACCTCCACACTCTCTCTCACACACAAAGCCAGATGATTGCTCCACATTTCAGATCAATGCTGAGGGAGACACAAAGAGAGCTAAAGACCTCCACCAGATCAGTGCCATCACCTTTTCTTTAAAAATTATTAATTATATTCAACTTGAGACAAACTAATGAGTCTCTAAGGACGACGGTGCCAGACGTACAGTCTACCACATGCTTAAGTGGAGTCCGATGTGCTGTGATCAGAGATAGTCATCCATTCATGATGTGACTGGACACCATATATCAATGTCAGATATGAGATCACAGGTTTATGACCGGGGCAGTAAAATCCATTCTACATCTTCTCCATTTTAAATGAAGAAAGATAATTTAATTAATATTAGATGTGAAGAGGCTGTTAAGAGACAACTACACTAAAAAGGAGAGACTTGGATGTAATATGATATATATTCAGCAGGGAATAATGCAGTAAAGCAGACCATTAAAAAGCCTTTCTGAATGGGAATTATGTCACTCTAGAAGATTTAGCGTGGTTATGATCTGAAATGTATTTAATTAAAGGTCAATTTGCACACAGAGTCTTTTAAAACCAGTCTTAAGCCAGACGTTCGGGACTATCGATCAGTTCAGCTATGCATACATCATAAAAAGTACAGCTTTTAAATTAACTGACTATATATTAAAACAGATAGTGAAATAATAGTAGATTCAGGTGGCACAGAAGTCATTCCCCATTGCTCACTTATTCATTACGCAACTACTCAGGCAAAACCCACTCTCGAATCTCAACCTAGGCAGAGCAGTGAAAATTAAACCCATGTTACATGATGCATTACATGCACTCAAGCACCATCGATCATGAAGATGAAAAGGAAGAGAACGTTTCCATGCTTGTTGGAGAGCAGGAGATATATCTTTTCATGGCAGGGTAATTGGCCGGCTGAGATACGCAGAGCGCAACGGGATATAAATGGTCCTTTGATGGCTCCTCAAACGGTAATCCAGCATCTCACTTTCCCCTTCGCTTGACTTAACACTCACCATCCCTCAACTCTCAAAACACCCCGGTGTACAGAAGATGATGTTTTCCTGCTGTGACGTAAGTGATCGCAAGTGTTAGTGAACAACTCTACCACATCCTTATCAGAACATGAAAACAAGTGGAACAGCAAGTTCTGCGATGACAGCCCAAAAGTCTTTGAAAAATTACTCATAGAGTATGGTTGAGTTGAAATATGTAACCCACAAAATCAGAACGGGTAAGTCTGTGAGACTGCCAAACATGCATTACATAGGTAAAAAAAGATATTTTTAATTTTATGCTATAAAATGTTTATGCTATATAGAATATTAAGTAAAGATCATGCTCTATGAATAAATTTTGTAGAGTGGAGGAACTATGACGTCCCTTTGTAGGCTAATTGGCTGCTAGCATCAAACAGGTTCCCTCGAAAAAAATCCCTATAGGATTTTCCCATAGGCTTTTGGAAGATTGCAAATAATAAGCTCTGTGTAATAAGCTCAACTGACCCAGCCGAGGCCTGAACCTGCAACTGTGAGGGCACAGCACTACCTACTGCGCCACTGCGTCGCCTTGACTAAAGATTAAACCAAAATAAGTACAAATACTTTTTGAATAACTTGTATTTTGCATTCATTTTAGATCTAGATTTATTATGAAAACGATTTGTTATTGACCCATAAGCCACCACTATCAACCACCTTTAGTATTCTATTTAGACCTTCAACACACAATCTTCTATTGATGCACAGTCTCTTCATTCAGTGGTAGGCACACTCTCTATTATACAGTCTAAAGCTGGGGTGTCCAAACATGGTCCTGGAGGGCCTGTGTCTTAGCTCCAACCCCACTCAGACACACCTGAGCTAGATTATTATGCTCTTATGAAGCTTGTTCGACCTCATGAGGCACTACAAGAATTTGCTGCCGCCTGACAAGAGCAATGCATTCTGGTTAGACCATTTGCCCGATTTAATCGGCGCTGCAGCCATCTTGTGATCACATGTGCCGTCAAAGTAATTTGGGGCCAAAACGAGAGGAGGTAGTCAGGTGTGCCACTGCAGTTGGTCAAAATTGGCTGCTGAAGCTTTTGATGATGACACTTTATTCTCATTAGTCAGATTATATGATGACAAGGACATGATGTGTGTTACATGTTTTTTATTTTCATTTTTTTTACACATATATATAATTAAATTTTTTATATTTAAATATTAAAAAAACATGAAAGCATAAAAAAATTAATAAAAAAAATAAAAATAAAGTTAGGCTATTTAAATATATTTGTGTTGTATAAGAATAAATGTTTGGAAAACATTCTATATTAAATAAAAATAATTAAATATTTTCTGAATCTCTTAAGGTATGAGGAAAGAAAACAAAAATGATTGTAATCATCGTTACCATTTTATTTTTTTATATGCTTCTTCTTTGTTCCTTTCTTTTCTGTGTATAAAATCACCCTCTCTATATGCAGGGTAATGCTTTTGTATTATTATTACTATTTTTATTACAGGGTTCTTGTTTATATAATCTATTTCTGTCATGAATTGTACAGTGATGTTTATATTATGTTAACAATATCTAACTATCCATGCACGTTTTTTAAAATACTATACTGATAGATGACAGGCAGCGTTTGACATTAACTTTTTTGATCACCAGCCACAGTGGCTAGTAGTTTTCCAACAGTACTAGCCACTTGGCATTTTCACTAGCCACAATTTTGACTGTGGCATCCTAAAATTACTCGATTTAAATTATGTGTTATGTCCACATACCTCGTCATTCATTTAACTTTTTTTGTGTTGTGACCTTGTTCAGTGAGGATGAGCAAATGTGTTGGGGTTTCATAGTGTCGGATTGCAATTCGTTTTATTTCACATGACTTTTTAGGGCTCAACATTATGGATTTAACAATTTTCTCTTCAGCGACACCAAACTAATTATTTTCTTGCCACAAATTTTAAATAATGTGTGTGAAAAACATTCCATGTGAGATAATGAAAGGATGATCGCGCGCACACAGTTAATGTTAGGACCATTAATACTCTGTTCAAAGAATGGTTAAAGCGAAAGCGGCAACCGCTGGTGCTTAAAAAAAAATCTCAAGCTCTTGAAAACAGCAGGACTGTGGGTGTACAGAGAACCGATTTACAGAAAACGCACCAGTTGCGTTTTCAGGCATAATTACTTCTTGCAAGGAAATGGGACATGAGAGCTTTTAACCACTCGCGTACATCACATCAGCTCTTTGCGTAACACACTAAAGCTCTAATCAGTGAGTGAGAATCGCCTGTGCTTTACCATGCTCCTGATCATCCTCTTATTCTGTATTTACCTGCTTTCAGTTTTTTAACACATACTTTTTATGTGGTCATAAACTAAAATTAAAATTTTTAGTGGTGAGCCAGCACTGGCAATTTAAAAAGTATTTTCAACTGGCTAGTGGTGATGTCTGTCCAGCCAGACCTGAACTCTACCCGCATTTGGTGTGATTGTCAAGCCCTGGTAATATGTGTTTAGGTAGAACTACAAAACTACTTTTTCCGTTTATTTTGTGAACATAATTGAAAATTTCTTGCAGTTACAGAGAAAGAAGATATTAAAAGAAGACAAGCTTTATTTTTTTCAGACATCAAATGCAAAAAAAAAACAAAAAAAAAACAGCAAAACAAAAAAATTGTTTAGTTGCTTAAGCATATTACTGAAAGCACTAAGTGTCTGACTTGACTGCATTTTAAAAACAACCATTCGCAGACCAGTGTGGATCAACTCTAACAAGTCTATTGCCTTGCTAGAAACAACCTGGGAGGAGTGTTGGGGCAAATTCGAGATAAAACTTCAGGACACAGACCCTCAAGGACTGAGTTTGGGCCTCCTAGGTATTAAAACTTCTCCTACTTCACAATTTCACTACTATCATACACATGTACACATGCACACACAAACACACATACACCTTAATGATGCTAGTCACTCACCTCCTCAAGGAAACTTGTCACACAGTGCAATGCTTGAAGTTCCCATAAGGACAATGGAGTGAATCTTGCGAATGCTATCACATCCCTCTATCATCATCCTTTAGCTCAGGGCCGGTGCTGTATCCCTAGAGACTGTGTCACTGGAGCATATCACTTATAATGAGGGGCCCCTGAACCCATCAAAACTCATTTAGAGAGCAGACTGACACATACTTGTACAACCTCATATTTTGACACAAGCTGTTGCAGTCACCTGCATTTCCTTAAGGTCTCGAGGGATGAATGTATCCCAATTTTAAGGCCATTTTAGTATCCTGTGTGTCTGTATGAGTGAATAGGCATAAGACTAATAATAATACGTTTAATGCAGTTTTCCACTACCACTTGCTGATTCAAAACACTGCATATTTCGTATGTGTCCTGTATTTGATGCACCAGTTTTGTGCTCTATATTCTCCAGCGGTTGAGCAGAATCCAAGAACCAACTGTGCAACATTTATGGTGGTCCAGTATTAAGAAACACTCCACAATTTGCCTTCAAAGTACACAAAATACTTGTATTTCATTGCAGAAAATTCAACAGCACACTATTTAATGTGGTTTATTGATTTTTATTTATTTATTTTTTTATAAACACACATTCCAATTTTGGTTCTTCCAACACATTTCAAACAGAGTTGGAACAGTAAAGCATTTATCACGTTGTAATGTTGCCATTCCTTTTCATAACACTTAAAAGACATTTAGGGACTGAAGACACCAAGTGATGAAGTGTTTCAGGTGCAATTTTTCCCATTCTTCCTGCATACAAGTCTTAAGGTGGCAACAGGACAGGGTCATTGTTGTACCGCTTAAAAAAAAAATTGGCTCTCCAAGTACCACCATAAGGACCGGCATTGAAGTACAGTAGCATAGTAGCAACTACAGTTCTGCACAGTTCAAAAAAGAGGCAGATTAATTCCTATTATTAAGTATATTTATTATTGTCAGCCATTAAACATTAGAAATAGTTTGAACATTAACACTGCACTCTTAATGAATTAATAAGCATCAACGTTAAACATTTTACTTTAATTATTCTGCGAATCCTCTGCGTAATACACTAGAAGGAAGCCTGCCTACCACGTACCACAGTTTGAGAACCACTGCTCTATTGTAGACTCTTACTCTGCAGCCAGGACTTTTTAATGTGTGCAGAATGTGGTTTTGCCTTGTCTTGTTGAAATGTGCATCGGCGTCCCTGGAAAAGAAGGCAGCATATTGTGCTCCACAATCTCTAAGTACTTTTCAGCATTAGTGGTGCCACCACAGAAGTGCTTGCCAAGGGCAATGACACAACCCATGGCAGACCCTGGCTTTTGGACTTGTTGCTAGTAACAGTCTGGATGAAGCTTTTCTTTTTTGGCCCAGAGCACACAGCGTCCATTTCTCAAAAAAAAAAAAAAACCCCAAAAAAACCCCCCTGAAATACTGATTCATCTGACCACAGTACAGGTTTTCACTGTGTGATGGTCCATCCCATCATTATCCCAGAGAAGTTGACGGCGCTCATGGACACTGTTAACATAGGGCTTCCTTTTGTCACAGTACAGTTTTCACTGGCAATTGTGGGTATAACTATGTATTGTGATACTTGACAAAGGTTTGCCAAAGTAGTCCTGAGCCCATGTGGTGATTTCACTTATAGAAGAATGATGATTCTTGATGCAGTACCACCTGAAGGATCGGAGATCACGGTTGTTTAGCTTAGGCTTGCACCCTTGTCCTTTACGCACTGAAAGTCCTCCAGATTCCTTCAATCTTTTAATTATTTTTTGCAGTGTTGAAGGTCAAATCTCCAAACATCTTTCTATATTTCTTTAAGAAACGTTGTTTTTAAATATTTAAATAATTTTCTTACATATTTGTTTGAAAACTGACGATCATCACAATAGTATCTGGATGCAGCCTTTATGACGTAAGCTGAGATTGCATCACTCAGCGATGCACTGTCAGACACAATGCACTTAATGGAGTGAGTGACGTCACTGTGATGGGTAGGGTTAGGGGTGGGGTTAGGTGAGCACATTAAAAAGCATTGGATGCAGCTCAGATTGGACTGCACCGAGTATGTAGCCAGACCCCTCTCGATCCTCAGCCCATCTTTGCTCCTAAAGGACTAGACCTTTCTTGAATGCTGCTTTTGTACCAAATCATAATTAATTTACCTGATTAACAGCCCTAAACTGCTCCTGTCACAACTTTTTGTTTTTGTTTTACATGTGTTGAAAGTCTAGATGACAGAAAAAGATGTATATTTACAAATAAATTGATGTTGACCAGACAAAACATGAAATATTTTGTGTACATATTGTCTGCAATGCAAGTCAAAGTAAATTTGGAAATCACTACTTTCTTTTTTTATTTTTGCTTTCTATACTGTCCCAACATTTTCTGATTTGGGGTAGTAAGTTTGAATTAAAGTGTTACTCCAATGCCACAGCCATATCACCCTGCAGCCCCAAACAGGTTACTAGACCACATGGGAAAACTAGGTTGCTGTTGGAAGTGGTGTTAGTGAGGCCAGCAGGGGGCGCGCAACATGTGGACTGTGTGAGTCCTAATGCCCCAGTATAGTGAAGGGGACACTATATTGTCAGTGGGCACCGTCTTTCGGATGAGAGGTTAAACCGAGGTCCTGACTCTCTGTGGTTATTAAAAATCCCATGGCGCTTCTCGTAAACAGTAGGGGTATAACCCTAGTGACCTGGCTTAATTCCCCCCATAGGCCCTTACCCATGATGGCCGCCCAATTATTCCCATCCACCGAATTGGCTTTATCAGTGTCCACCACTCCACCAATAGCTGGTGTGTGGTGAGCTTACTGGTGCCATTGTCCTGTGGCTGTCGTCGCATCATCTAAGTGGATGCTGCACACTGGTGGTGGTGTGGAGAGACCCCCCCTCATGGTTATAAAGTGCTTTGGGTGTAAATGTGACAAATGCGGTATATAAATACACAATACATATTCCCAATATATGCCATGCTGTGGGACATCAGGGGCATTAACAGTCTGTGTTTTGTGTTTTTTTTATCATGATTTTACACTTATGGGATTTACATGAGAATGAACGAGGAAACAATAGTGTTTGAGGTACACCATATATCATTTCCATGTGTCCGAATTTAAGTGTTTCACATTAATATAATCACATCTTCCAACTTAAACTGGATGTACAATAAGGAACATTTTCTTAAATTAAAGCTACAGTATAGTTTGATCTCTACAGAACCTAACAATCTGCTTGTTGTCATAGAGTGAATTTCCTTGTGATTTTAAATAAGGTATGAGGTAATATGTGTACTGGTATTTGTGCTATTATTTAATATACCTAAAAAGCATATCTTATCCCATTTTTTTTTGTGGTTTGTGCACCATATCAACATCGACTCTGCTTGTTTGCAATATAAAATTTCATCTGAATCTCTACACATACATACATACAGTACATACAATAATGAATGAGTAGATATTCAATGTAAAAGACCAAACAAGCTAGCAATATGCTTTGATATGCTGATGCTGACAAGGGACTATATGGAGCTTAAACGAGCTACAGTATATACATTTGGCTAATTGGTTGGAGGGTGCTATGAATGTGAAACTATTTTATTTAGCCTAATATTTACATATATTTTTTAAACCCCTCCTTCCTAATAGAAAACGTGATATAATTCACAAACCAAAGTCATTAGCTTAGCACACAGTGCACAGGCTACAGTGTTTTTTAATTCTAAACTAAATGTCAACTCGAGCCAAGCCAGCAGAGGAAAATAAGGCATATCCTCCATTTGTTTACACCATATGTCAATTAAAACGTAAGTAAACTAATGGTAGCAGTTTACAACTAACCATATCATAAACACACAAATGTTACAGTCACAGCTTATGCTCGCAGCTACATATGTGTAAAACATGCTTGAGTGAACCAAGTGCTAAAATGCAATTGCTTTCCGTTTTCTCTCTATGTCATACGACTTTATTGGATCTGTTAATAAAAGAAATTAAATGAATTTGGTCATATTAAAGTGTCACACACCATTACTCGCATATCATTTCATCTACTGCAGAGGCAAATTATACCACAAGGAAAACTGTGGCTGTACATAAATATTTAAAGATGAACAGACTCACGGTTCAAATGATTTGTATTCTAGACATTTTAATTAGCAACAACAAATCCAGTGAAATGAGCACCTTTGAAATGCACAAGCAACTGTCAGAGTAGACTGATTGTCTTTGTTTAACTGTTTATTTTATTTATACACAGATATTAAAAGTTTGCCATTGCATCTGGTATGGAATGCAAATGCAATACTTCTTATAAATCCAAGAATATTCAAATATATTGTAAGAGTTGCTAAGTATATAAGTTAAAAACTGTGTGGGAACTTGAAAACATTATAGGTCCTCTCATACACCCAGAGCAATAGGGCCCAAGATGTGCATGGAGCGATTTGTTGCTATTTTTATACCAGAACAACTCTAGTTTTCTAAAATGTCTTTATCCACAAAAGTAACAGAGCAAAGTGTAAAAGTAAAGTAAAGAGTAAGTAAAGAGGCCAAATGGAGAAGGCTCAATCTTTATCTTGCACTGCAGATGGTCTGTTTTACTGTTTTCTGGATAGTAAACCATGCAGTTTTCCACTTACAAAGTTCACCATGTAAATGGCAAATGCATCATGGCGCGACATAACTGACTCTTAAAGGGAATGGGAGATGAGACTCTGGCCCCGTTTACACTAGTGCGTTTTAGTTTTAAAACGGCATTTTAGAATGAAAACGATCCGCGTCCACACTCGCGTTTTACCCAGCGTTTCTGAACTGTTCTCCGTCCACACCAAAACGCTGAAAACGCACATCACGTGACCACACACACACTCTTTGGCAAGAGCTGCAGCCCATCTACCCAGGATATTTAACGGGATATTTCATTCATCTTGTTGTCTTTATCAAACGACATATTCCCTGACTTTGGTCATTGGAATCTATTACTTGTTCTCAGGTTAATGTAACCACGATTTAATGATTAATGTAACCACGTAGCCTATTCTGTAAATTGACTGATCGCTTGCCTTTATTTCCTATAATGTATAAACTTATTGTACGTTATACTTTTATAATGGCCATTATCGATTATTAAAACTTATATTCAGCAAAAAAGAGGGTATGTTTTGTATTTTCACTGAAATTGAAAGGAGACAGTTGTTATCGGCTCCGTTTTGTTATAAATATCCACACAGGGGAGATGACGCTCATACTGTATATGCAGCACGGCGCCTCAACATTTCTGCTGTCTGTTTAGTTGTTAATATTAAAATGAAAATAGGCAGTTCCTTATATCATGTTTACATTTTATTGTTGAGAAAGTGAAACAACGTAGCCAGGGTGATGTGAATGAAGTTATAAAATACACTGTTCCCTTTGAAGATTTACCCGTGTCCTCGGTTTTCCATATCAAACTGAGAAGAAGAGACTGCAGCCTTGATCAAACTTGTGAAGTCTAAACTTACACGGAGAGGATGCGAGACTGAACTGTGTGTTGGGGCTACTTAATATTGAGGAAAAGCCCCAATCAGAAAGGCGAATCTCTGCAGCCCCGCCTCCGTTTTCAGATGTCTCCGTTTTCCTCCATCCACACTGAGACGGAGCAGCAGCATTTCAGAATGAAAAGGGCCTCTCCAGCGTTTTCGAAACGCTCCGTTTTCGGCGCTCGAGAACTCCGACGTAGTGTAGACGGATGGTGTAACCGTAGAAAAACGCATGCGTTTTCAAACTAAAACGCATTAGTGTAAACGGGACCTCTAATTAGTTTAATGCAGGTTATTCTCAAAACACATCCTTAACTCATTAAGAGAATAAGCACAACTCTGACCATGCTCTGGGGCACAACTGTATTTTTCCATCCTTAAAATAGCAAAAGTGGACTTGGACGTGCCCTTATTACGTTAGCATCAATTGCTTTAGACTTTGCGCCTAGATTGTTAAAATAGAGCCCTATATGTATTATCCTGTGTAAATGGATATAATGCTTAAATCCAAACTTGAAGACTTTTTTCAAATTCATTATCAGCATTACACAGCTGATTGCTTCAACAAAATACATACTTAAATTAAGTGTAAAAGCAATCATTTTCTAACATTGCTTATTTCAAGATTAATCAATTAAAAGTGTTGTTACGTTTGTCTACACATTCAGTCTTCTGTTTATACCTATTCTCAGCTAGTGATGGGAAGTTCAGATCATTTTACTGACTCGGGTCCTTGAGTCTCGTTCATCGAGATGAACAAATCTTTTTTCGAGTCATTTCCTTCATTTGGTTCAATTTGCCAAAATATTATTAAAATGTTACGAATTACTTCCACACACATCTACAACTAGCCAAAAAGGTTGATTACATGACAAATAAGTGGTAAATAGAATACTATAAGAAGGAAAGAATAATAATTCAATGTTTACCTGCTCTTTTGTCTATGAAGGTATTTTTGTCTCTTTGCACAGCTCACCTCTTCATGTCTTCAAATGTCAGTGTTTTGTTCACGTTACACTGACAGTCACATATAATCTGAACCAATGTACACAGTCTGAGTCGATAGGAGCCATGATAATTAGTTCACCTTTCAAGTCTTCTGGTTCTTGAGTCGTTCGTTCATCACGTGACAGAATGACTCAAACACAAAGACTCGAGAGTTGAATGGTTCAGTTCTTTTTCCAGCTCTAAACGCATATGATTAGCCCGTGAGAAACGAATGACTCAAACCCAAAAGAGGACTCGAGAGATGAACAGATCAATTCTTTTTCCGGCTCTAAACACATATGATAGGCTTCTGCCTTTCCGCATTGAACAAATCAAAATACATGAAATGAACAATACTATAGACATAGCCATATACTTTTCTCTCTGCTACTTTCAGGCAGACAGTTCTGCAGAATCCAGTCACGCACCAGCCGGCTGAAGGAAAGTTTATTCCCTCTGACTATCAGGGTGATGAACACTTAACACACCTCACACAATGGCAACATGGTGCGTTTTTGAAATGTAAAATCGCGTTCACTGTGATTGGAGCACTTTTACTAAAAGTTTATCATTGGCTGAAAAACACTAGCTATGCAGTTAGCTCATTGGTTTGTTTCGAAGCTTTGAAAGGCTATTTTCACCCATCACTACCGTAATTATAATGTTGTGTTTAATGTGATATTTCTTTAGGATGTGGTTTCCATGAAATATGTATTTCCGTTTTCCCTTTACTGCTTTTATTCGCGTCATACTAATCTTAACTCTTGGTTTGTTTTCTACCAATAGATTTACCTTAAATAAATATTCTTTGATCAACATTTTAGTGGTTAAATTATAGACTCAAGTTTACTTCTACTTTATGTGGTAACAACTTTAGCATTCAAAATCTAGATACACATTGTTAAAGTCTACACCTATAAAGTAATTCATTACACAGGATCAATAGAGCTTTAATTATCAAATACAGCAAAGTTCACAACTTATTAATTCACGTCAAATCCATTGTTGATAACACTGTCAACAAAATTCATTAACAAATATTTACAGTAGGTTAAATCTGATGTTAATACAATTATTAAAAACCACTCAGTTTATACTCTTTTCCTCCCTTGTAAGATGCAACAAAGAACATTCATCAATGATACAGAGCATATGATTCAAATCATCTCTCTACATCTGATTCATGCTCTGAAAAGAGTATCAAGAATTATCATCGTGGTTTGGGAGACTCATCACTTTAGAAACACAGTTCCTAGTTAAGAACTATAGAAATGATCCCTGAAAGTATACTCTTACATTTCCAACTGCAGAAGGAGGTGCAGTCCCTTCCGACCCTCACTGTCTTAGTGACGGTTACTTCAACACAAGCATTCACTCACATGCACGAAACAACGATTAGAAAAATAACACCTGCAACGTCTTTGTTTTTAAAATGATGTACGCTTAAAATATGTGAACACTTTGAACACATGCAGCTGTAAAATGCATTTTACAACTCTTGTTAATAGCTAAAGTTGGTAAATTGTGCGTAATATATTTTTATGTAATTTGATAATTATGTACCCTCTCCTCTGTGTTTTTATTTTTTTTTTTAATTTTCTTTTTCTTTGGTGGTGGGCCTAATCGCCAACAATGATAAGACGACCTACAGAGAGGAGGTGCACACTCTGATGCAGTGGTGTCAGGAAAACCACCTCTCACTTAGCATCAACAAAATCAAGAAGCTGGAGGTGGCTTTCAAGAGAGAGAAGAAAGAACACACTCTTATCACCATCAAAATGACATGGGTAGAATCAGCACTTTCAAGTTTCTTTGAGTCCACATCGCTGAAAATTTGACATGGACTGCTCAAACAGATACAGTGCTGAGGAAGGCACAACAACGCTTCTTCTTCCTCAGGCGTCTCAGGGGGTTTGTAATGAGCCCCCATATTCTCTGCTCATTCTACACCTGCACTGTGGAGAGCATCCTGACTGGCTGTATCACCACCTTGTCTGGAAACAGCACTGACAGCAATCCCAAAGGCCAACATAGGATTGTGCGAACTGCTGGATGTATAGTAGGAGATGAACCTCCCTCCCCCCCAGAACATCTACACCACTGCAGTGCATGAGGAAAGCCAAGAGAATCATCAGCGACTCTATCCACTAGTGATGGGAAGTTCGGATCATTTAACTGACTCAGATCTTTCAGTCTTCTTCATCAAGATGAACAAATCTTTTTTCGAGTCATTTGGTTCATTTGGTTCAACTTGCCAAAATATTATTAAAATGTTACGAATTACTTCCAAACACATCTACAACTAGCAAAAAAGGTTGATCACACGACAAATAAGTCATAAATAGAATACTATAAGAAGGAGAAAAAAATAATAAGATGTTTACCTGCTCTTTTGTCTATGAAGGTATTTTTGTCTCTTTGCACAGCTCACCTCTTCATGTCTTTAAATGTCAGTGTTTTGTTCACGTCACACGGACATTCACATATAATCTGAACCAATGTACACAGTCTGAGTCGATTGGAGCCATGATGATTAGTTCACCTTTGAAGTCTTCTGGTTCTTAAGTCGTTCGTTCATCACATGACAGAATGACTCAAACACAAAGACTCGAGAGTTGAATGGTTCAATTCTGTTTCCGGCTCTAAACGCATATGATTGGCCCGTGAGGAACGAATGACTCAAAAACCAATAGAGGACTCGAGAGATGAACAGATCAATTCTTTTTCCGGCTCTAAACACATATGATAGGCTTATGCCTTTCTGCATTGAACAAATCAAAATATATGAAATGAACAATACCATAGACATAGCCATAAACTTTTCTCTCTGCTACTTTCAGGCAGACAGTTCTGCAGAATCCAGTCACGCACCAGCCGGCTGAAGGAAAGTTTATTCCCTCTGACTATCAGGGTGATGAACACAACACACCTCACACAATGGCAGCATGGTGCGTTTTTGAAATGTAAAATCGCGTTCACTGTGATTGGAGCACTTTTACTAAAAGTTTATCATTGGCTGAAAAACACTAGCTATGCAGTTAGCTCATTGGTTTGTTTCGAAGCTTTGAAAGGCTATTTTCACCCATCACTACCGTAATTATAATGTTGTGTTTAATGTGATATTTCTTTAGGATGTGGTTTCCTTGAAATATGTATTTCCATTTTCCCTTTATTGCTTTTATTCGCGTCATACTAATCTTAACTCTTGGTTTGTTTTCTACCAATAGATTTACCATGAATAAATATTCTTTGATCAACATTTTAGTGGTTAAATTATAGACTCAAGTTTACTTCTACTCTATGTGGTAATAACTTTAGCATTCAAAATCTATATACACATTGTTAAAGTCTACACCTATAAAGTAATTTGTTAGACAAGATCAATAAAGCTTTAATTATCAAATATAGCAAAGTTCACAACTTATTAATTCATGTCGAATCGATTGTTGATAACACTGTCAACAGAATTCATTAACAAATATTTAGAGAAGATTAAATTTGATGTTGATGTGTTTATTGAAATCCACTCAGTTTATACTCTTTTCCTCCTATGTTGTAAAATACAACAAAGAACATTCATCAATGATATAGAGTATATGAATCAAATCATCTCTCTACATCTGATTCATGCTCTGAAAAGAGTATCAAGAATCATCATCGTGGTTTGGGAGACTCATTACTTTAGAAACACATTTCCTAGTTAAAAACTATAGAAATGATCCCTGAAAGTATAGTCTTAACTTTCCAACTGCAGAAGGAGGTGCAGTCCCTTCCAACCCTCACTGTCTTAGTGACGGTTACTTCAACACGAGCATTCACTCACATGCACGAAGCAACGATTAGAAAAATAACACCTGCAACGTCTTTGTTTTTAAAATGATGTACGCTTAAAATATGTGAACACTTTGAACACATGCAGCTGTAAAATGCATTTTACAACTCTTGTTAATAGCTAAAGTTGGTAAATTGTGCGTAATATATTTTTATGTAATTTGATAATTATGTACCCTCTCCTCTGTGTTTTTATTTATTTTTTTAATTTTCTTTTTCTTTGGTGGTGGGCCTAATCGCCAACAATGATAAGACGACCTACAGAGAGGAGGTGCACACTCTGATGCAGTGGTGTCAGGAAAACCACCTCTCACTTAGCATCAACAAAATCAAGAAGCTGGAGGTGGCTTTCAAGAGAGAGAAGAAAGAACACACTCTTATCACCATCAAAATGACATGGGTAGAATCAGCACTTTCAAGTTTCTTTGAGTCCACATCGCTGAAAATTTGACATGGACTGCTCAAACAGATACAGTGCTGAGGAAGGCACAACAACGCTTCTTCTTCCTCAGGCGTCTCAGTGGGTTTGTAATGAGCCCCCATATTCTCTGCTCATTCTACACCTGCACTGTGGAAAGCATCCTGACTGGCTGTATCACCACCTTGTATGGAAACAGCACTGACAGCAATCCCAAAGGCCAACATAGGATTGTGCGAACTGCTGGATGTATAGTAGGAGATGAACCTCCCTCCCCCCCAGAACATCTACACCACTGCAGTGCATGAGGAAAGCCAAGATAATCATCAGCGACTCTATCCACTAGTGATGGGAAGTTCGGATCATTTAACTGACTCAGATCTTTCAGTCTTCTTCATCAAGATGAACAAATCTTTTTTCGAGTCATTTGGTTCAACTTGCCAAAATATTATTAAAATGTTACGAATTACTTCCAAACACATCTACAACTAGCAAAAAAGGTTGATCACACGACAAATAAGTCATAAATAGAATACTATAAGAAGGAGAAAAAAATAATAAGATGTTTACCTGCTCTTTTGTCTATGAAGGTATTTTTGTCTCTTTGCACAGCTCACCTCTTCATGTCTTTAAATGTCAGTGTTTTGTTCACGTCACACGGACATTCACATATAATCTGAACCAATGTACACAGTCTGAGTCGATTGGAGCCATGATGATTAGTTCACCTTTGAAGTCTTCTGGTTCTTAAGTCGTTCGTTCATCACATGAC
This sequence comes from Danio rerio, assembly GCF_052040795.2. Taxonomy (NCBI): domain Eukaryota; kingdom Metazoa; phylum Chordata; class Actinopteri; order Cypriniformes; family Danionidae; genus Danio; species Danio rerio. Next base: position 18,393,894 of record NC_141021.1, read on the forward strand.
AGAATGACTCAAACACAAAGACTCGAGAGTTGAATGGTTCAATTCTGTTTCCGGCTCTAAACGCATATGATTGGCCCGTGAGGAACGAATGACTCAAAACCAATAGAGGACTCGAGAGATGAACAGATCAATTTTTTTTCCGGCTCTAAACACATATGATAGGCTTCTGCCTTTCTGCATTGAACAAATCAAAATACATGAAATGAACAATACCGTAGACATAGCCATAGACTTTTCTCTCTGCTACTTTCAGGCAGACAGTTCTGCAGAATCCAGTCACGCACCAGCCGGCTGAAGGAAAGTTTATTCCCTCTGACTATCAGGGTGATGAACACAACACACCTCACACAATGGCAGAATGGTGCGTTTTTGAAATGTAAAATCGCGTTCACTGTGATTGGAGCACTTTTACTAAAAGTTTATCATTGGCTGAAAAACACTAGCTATGCAGTTAGCTCATTGGTTTGTTTCGAAGCTTTGAAAGGCTATTTTCACCCATCACTACCGTAATTATAATGTTGTGTTTAATGTTATATTTCTTTAGGATGTGGTTTCCTTGAAATATGAATTTCCATTTTCCCTTTATTGCTTTTATTCGCGTCATACTAATCTCAACTCTTGGTTTGTTTTCTACCAATAGATTTACCATAAATAAATATTCTTTGATCAACATTTTAGTGGTTAAATTATAGACTCAAGTTTACTTCTACTCTATGTGGTAACAACTTTAGCGTTCAAAATCTATATACACATTGTTAAAGTCTACACCTATAAAGTAATTTGTTAGACAAGATCAATAGAGCTTTAATTATTAAATATAGCAAAGTTCTCAACTTATTAATTCATGTTGAATCAATTGTTGATATCACTGTCAACAAAATTTATTAACAAATATTTACAGAAGGTTAAACCTGATGTTGATACGTTTATTGAAATCCACTCAGTTTATACTCTTTTCCTCCTATGTTGTAAAATACAACAAAGAACATTCATCAATGATATAGAGTATATGAATCAAATCATCTCTCTACATCTGATTCATGCTCTGAAAAGAGTATCAAGAATCATCATCGTCGTGGTTTGGGAGACTCATTACTTTAGAAACACATTTCCTAGTTAAGAACTATAGAAATGATCCCTGAAAGTATAGTCTTAACTTTCCAACTGCAGAAGGAGGTGCACTCCCTTCCAACCCTCACTGTCTTAGTGACGGTTACTTCAACACGAGCATTCACTCACATGCACGAAACAACGATTAGAAAAATAACACCTGCAACGTCTTTGTTTTTAAAATGATGTACGCTTAAAATATGTGAACACTTTGAACACATGCAGCTGTAAAATGCATTTTACAACTCTTGTTAATAGCTAAAGTTGGTAAATTGTGCGTAATATATTTTTATGTAATTTGATAATTATGTACCCTCTCCTCTGTGTTTTTTTTTATTTTTATTTTTTTTTCTTTGGTGGTGGGCCTAATCGCCAACAATGATAAGACGACCTACAGAGAGGAGGTGCACACTCTGACGCAGTGGTGTCAGGGAAACCATTTCTCACTCAGCATCAACATAATCAAGAAGCTGGAGGTGGATTTCAAGAGAGACAAAAAAGAACACACTCTTATCACCATTAAAATGACACGGGTAGAATCAACACTTTCAAGTTTCTTTGAGTCCACATCGCTGAAAATTTGACATGGACTGCTCAAACAGATATAGTGCTGAGGAAGGCACAACAACGCCTCTTCTTCCTCAGGCATTTCAGGGGGTTTGTAATGAGCCCCCATATCCTCCGCTCTTTCTACACCTGCACTGTGGAGAGCATCCTGACTGGCTGTATCACCACATTGTATGAAAACAGCACTGACAGCAATCCCAAAGGCCAACATAGGATTGTGCGAACTGCTGGATGTATAGTTGGAGATGAACCTTCCTCCCCCCCAGAACTTCTACACCACTGCAGTGCATGAGGAAAGCCAAGAGAATCATCAGCGACTCTATCCACTAGTGATGGGAAGTTCGGATCATTTAACTGACTCAGATCTTTCAGTCTCCTTCATCAAGATGAACAAATCTTTTTTCGGTTCATTTGGTTCAACTTGCCAAAATATTATTAAAATCTTACGAATTACTTTCAAACACATCTACAACTAGCAAAAAAGGTTGATCACACGACAAATAAGTCATAAATATAATACTATAAGGAGAAAAAAATTAGATGTTTACCTGCTCTTTTGTCTATGAAGGTATTTTTGTCTCTTTGCTCAGCTCACCTCTTCATCTCTTTAAATGTCAGTGTTTTGTTCACATTACACTGACAGTCACATATAATCTGAACCAATGTACACAGTCTGAGTCGATTGGAGCCATGATGATTAGTTCACCTTTCAAGTCTTCTGGTTCTTGAGTGGTTCGTTCATCACGTGACAGAATAACTCAAACCCGAGGACTCGAGAAATGAACGAATCAATTCTTTTCTGGCTTTAAACGTATGATTGGCTTCTGCCTTTCCGCGATGAACAACTCAAAATACTTGAAATGAACGATACCACCTGCACAAATGTGCGCATGTGCGGATGAACGAATCCCTCCTTGAGAGGACTCGTAGTTTCTGAGTCATATTGAAAATTCGTTCAAAATGAACAAATCGTTCATGAACAACCCATCACTAATATCCACCCAAGCCATAGACTTTTCTCTCTGCTACCTTTAGGCAGACAGTTCTGCAGAATCCGGTCACGCACCAGCCGGCTGAAGGAAAGCTTCTTCCCTCTGACTATCAGGCTGATGAACACTTAACACATCTCACATAAAGGCAGCATGTTGCATTTTTGGAATTTAAAATTGTGTTCGCTGTGATCGGAGCACTTTTACATTCATTCATTCATTTTCTTGTCAGCTTAGTCCCTTTATTAATCCGAGGTCGCCACAGCGAAATGAACCCCCAAGTTATCCAGCAAGTTTTTACACAGCGGCCTTCCAGCCGCAACCCATGCCTGGGAAACATCCACACACACACTCATACACTACGGACAATTTAGCCTATCAATTCACCTGTACCGCATGTCTTTGGACTGTGGGGGAAACCAGAGCACCCGGAGGAAACCCACGCAAAGGCAGGGAGAACATGCAAACTTCACACAAAAACGCCGAGGTTCAAACCAGCAACCCAGCGACCTTCTTGCTGTGAGGCGGCAGCACTACCCACTGCGCCACTGCCTCGCCAGCACTTTTACACAAAGTTTATCATTGGCTGAAGAACACTAGCTGTGCAGTTAGCTCATTAGTTTGTTTCGAAGCTTTGAAAGGCTATTTTCACCCATCACTACCATAATTACAATGTTGTGGTTAATGTGATATTTCTTTAGGATGTGGTTTCCATGAAATATGTATTTCCAATTTCCCTTTACTGCTTTTATTCCCGTCATACTAATCTCATCTTTTGGTTTGTTTTCAACCAATAGCTGACCCTTAAATAAATATTCTTTGATTAACATTTTAGTTGTTAAAATGTAGACTTCAGCATACTTCTACTCTATGTGGTAATACTTTTAGCATACAAAATCTAGATACACATTGTTAAAGTCTACACCTACATCGCGGTTTGTTTGACAAAAACAGCATAACTTTAATTATCTAAAACAGCCTAATTTATGATTTATTAACTAAGAGCAAATCCATAATTGCTAGCAATATTAATAAAATAAATTGACAAGTATTAAAAGAAGGCTAAGTATGATACTGATATCTTTTTTAAGATCCACTCAGTTCATAATCTTTTCCTCCTATGCTGTAAGACACAACAAAGAACATTCATCAAAGATACAGAGAATATGAATTAAATCATCTCTCTGCATCTGATTCATGCTCAGAAAAGAGTATCAAGAAGCATCATCGTGGTTTGGTAGACTCAACACTTTAGAAACACATTTCCTAGTTTAAAACTATAGAAATGATCCCTGAAAGTATAGTCTTAACTTTCCAACTGCAGAAGGAGCTGGAGTCCCTTCCGACCCTCACTGTCTTAGTGACGGTTACTTCAACACGAGAACTCACTCGTATGCATGAAACAGTAATAAGAAAAGTAACACCTGCAACGTTTTTGTTTTTAAAATGATGTACGCTTAAAATAAGTGAACACTTTCAACACATGCAGCTGTAAAACTGCATTTAATAAAGCTGCAGTCACACTGGGCTTTTCCTCCCATAGACTTCCATTCGCCACCTTGTATGGAAACAGCACCAGCAGCAATCGCAAAGGCCTTCATAGGATTGTGTGAACTGCTGGACGCATAGTAGGAGATGAACCTCCCTCCCTCCAGGACTTCTACACCAGGCAGTGCATGAGTAAAGCCAAAAGAATAATCAGCGAGTCTACCTACCCAAGCCATAGATTTTATTCTCCGCTACCTTTAGGCAGATGGTTCTGCAGAATCCGGTGACGCACCAGCCAATTGAAGGAAAGCTTCTTCCCTCAGACTATCAGGCTGATGAACACTTAACACATCTCAGACAGTCTCTTCCATACCCCTCACTGCACACCATCAATATGTAGCATGCTCTGCACCTTAACCAATCCATACTTAAAACAATACTGCCTAAAGCTATGGGTACACCTGTTCATTGTACACATCACTGTCAACACTGCCAATTTTACATTGTCCTGTTTTTTTGGAAGTGTGCTGTTGTATGTTGTTGTACTTTGCAATGTCTCTGTTTTACACTATTTGTATTTTGTCTCGAGCTAGCAGCTAAGCTTTTATTCATCATAGCACACGTGCTGCTGATGATGTGACAATAAATGTGATTTGATTTATTTTTCTTTCTTTATTTTTCTTATTTATTCCTTTGTTGTTAAGAAATGTAAAGTAATTTTGTTGTATAAGAAAAGTGTACATGCTGATTCTTGTTAATAAAAAGAATAATAATAAAAAGTAAAAATGTAAAATTGCTTATTTTTGTTATAATTTTTATATATGTTTTATCATTTCCACACAAATGATGGCAGTTAAATGGAATCCTCATATCCGAGGATTTTGAAAAAACAAAGCAATTATTATTGGATTAAATATATAGTGGTCAGTATTTCTAAAAGCGACATTTAGGTGCTTGACGTTTGGAAGAGTTTGAAGATGTGTTTCAGTCGCCACTTTTGTCAGTACCACACTAATTTTTTTGTCAGTAAAAAAGGCAGCATGGTGCTTGTTTGGAATGTAAAATCGCATTCGGTGTGATCGGACCACTTTTACCGAAAGTTTATCATTGGCTGAAAAACACTAGCTATGCAGTTAGCTCATTGGTTTGTTTCGAAGCTTTGAAAGGCTATTTTCACCCATCACTACCGTAATTATAATGTTGTGTTTAATGTGATATTTCTTAAGGAAGTTGTTTCCATGAAATATGTATTGCCAATTTCCCTTTACTGTTTTTATTCGCGTCATATTAATCTCAACTTTTGGTTTGTTTTCAACCAATAGATGTACCTCAAATAAATATTCTTCGATTAACATTTTAGTGGTTAAAACGTAGACTTAAGTGTTCTTCTACTCTATGTGGTTACATTTTTAGCATTTAAAATCTAGATACACATTGATAAAGTCTACACTTACACTATATACCTATTCAGTCTACATGATGATTCATTTGACAAAAACAGCAGAGCTTTAATTATCAAACTCAGCACAATTCATGATTTATTAACTAACATAAAATCCATGAAAGTTAATAATGTTGAATATTTCATTGACAGGCATTTACAGAATATTAAGTATGATATTGAAATCTTTATTAAGAACCACTCAGATCATACTTTTTTCCTCCTTAGTTGTATGACACAACAAGGAACATTCATCAATGATACAGAGGATATGAATTAAATCATTTGTCTGCATCTGATTCACGCTCAGAAAAGAGTATCAAGAATCGTCATTGTGGTTTGGGAGACTCCACACTTTAGAAACACATTTCCTAGTTTAAAACTAAAGAAATGATCCCTGAAAGTATAGTCTTAATTTTCCAACTGCAGAAGGAGCTGGAGTCCCTTCCGACCCTCAATGTCTCAGTGACGGTTACTTCAACACGAGAACTCACTCACAAGCACGAAACAGTGATTAGAAAAGTAACACCTCCAATGTTTTTGTTTTTAAAATGATGTACGCTTAAAATATGTGAACACTTTCAACACATGCAGCTGTAAAAATGCATGTAATAAAGCTGCAGTCACACTGGGCTTTTCCTCCCAAAGACTTGCATTCATTCGCATGCGAATGCGTCAAACCGGAAACACGTGGTCATGCTTTAAGTTTCGCAGGTTGCTGCGGTGCAAAGTTCAAGCTTGGTGAACTCTGACCTGCGAAAACGCATCACTCGACTGCATGAGACCAATCGAGGATCAAAACATGACCTCTCTGGACAGAAATTTAGAACATGGAGCAATCGCTCGCTTTTTTGATGCTGAATAATCTTGTTTATTCCCGTCCCTTTTCACAGCGCCACACAGAATATCGCACACACAAACTCTAGTGTGACCGTAGCTTTACTCTTGTTAGTAACTTAAATTGGTAAATTGTGTGTAATATATTTGTATGTAATTTGATAATTATGTACCCTCTCCTCTGTGTTTTTTTTTTTCTTTTTCTTTGGTGGTGGGCCTAATCGTCAATAATGATGAGACGACCTACAGAGAGGAGGTGCACACTGGACGCAGTGGTGTCAAGAAAACTACCTCTCACTCAACATCAACAAAACCAAAAAGCTGGAGTTGGATTTCAAGAGAGAGAAGAAAGAACACACTCCTATCACCATCAAAGGGACGGCGGTAGAGAGAGTCAGCACTTTTAAGTTTCTTGGAGTCCACATCACTGAGGATTTGACATGGACTGCTCACACAGATGCAGTGCTGAGGAATGCACAACAATGGCTCTTCTTCCTCAGGTGTCTCAGGGGGTTTAGAACGAGCCCCCATATCCTTCGCTCGTTCTACACCTACACTGAGGAGAGCATCCTTACTGGCTGTATCACCACCTTGTATGGAAACAGCACCAGCAGTAATACAAAAAGGCCTACATAGGATTGTGCAAACTGCTGGATGCGTAGTAGGGGATGAACCTCCCTCCAGAACATCTACACCAGGCAGTGCATGAGGAAAGTCAAGAGAATAATCAGCAACTCGATCCACTAGTGATGGGAAGTTCGGATCATTATACTGTCTCGGACCTTTCAGTCTCGTTCATCGAGATGAACAAATCTTTTTTCGAGTCATTTTGTTAATTTGGTTCAACTTGCCAAAACATTATTAAAATGTTACAAATTACTGGATACATATTGTTAAAGTCTACACCTATACTATATAGCTATATACCTATTCAGTCTACATAATTATTCTCTTGACAAAAACAGCAGAGCTTTAATTATCAAACACAGCATAATTCATGATTTATTAATTACCATAAAATCCATGAATGTTTATAATATTGAAAATATTTATTAACAGGCATTTACAGAATATTAAGTATGATAATAATATGTTTATTATGAACCACTCAGATCATACTATTTTCCTCCTATGTTGTAAGAGACAACAAGGAACAATCATCAATGATACAGAGGATATGAATTAAATCATTTCTCTGCATCTGATTCAGGCTCAGAAAAGAGTATCAAGAATCATCATCGTGGTTTGGAAGACTCCTCACTTTAGAAACACATGTCCTAGTTAACAACTATAGAAATGATCCCTGAAAGTATAGTCTTAACTTTCCAACTGCAGAAGAAGCTGGAGTCCCTTCTGACCCTCACTGTCTCAGTGACGGTTACTTCAACACGAGCATTCACTTACAAGCACGAAACAGTGATTAGAAAAGTAACACCTCCAACGTTTTTGTTTTTAAAATGATGTACGCTTAAAATATGTGAATACTTTCACACATGCAGCTGTAAAAATGCATGTAATAAAGCTGCAGTCACACTGGGCTTTTCCTTCCAAAGACTTCCATTCATTCGCATGCAAATGCGTCAAACCGGAAACACAGGGTCATGCTTTAAGTTTCACAGGTTGCTGCGGTGCAAAGTTCAAGCTTGGTGAACTCTGACCTGCGAAAACGCATCACTTGACTGCATGAAACCAATCGAGGATCAAAACATGACATCTCTGGACAGAAATTTAAAACATGGAGCAATCGCTCTCTTTTTTAATGCTGAATAATCTTGTTTATTCCCGTCCCTTTTCACTGCGCCACACAGATTATCGCACACACAAACTCTAATGTGACCGTAGTTTTACTCTTGTTAATAACTTAAATTGGTAAATTGTGTGTAATATATTTGTATGTGATTTCCAAACACATCTACAACTAGCCAAAAAGGTTGACCACACGACAAATAAGTCATAAATAGAATACTATAAGAAGGAGAAAATAATAATTCAATGTTTACCTGCTCTTTTGTCTATGAAGGTATTTTTGTCTCTTTGCTCAGCTCACCTCTTCATGTCTTCAAATGTCAGTGTTTTGTTCACGTTACACTGACAGTCACATATAATCTTGACCAATGTACAGAGTCTGAGTCGATTGGAGCCATGATAATTAGTTCACCTTTCAAGTCTTCTGGTTCTTGAGTCGTTCGTTCATCACGTGACAGAATAACTCAAACCCGAGGACTTGAGAGATGAACGGATCAATTCTTTTTTCGGCTCTAAACGCATAGGATTGGCTTCTGCTTTTCCGTGATGAACAACTCAAAATACTTGAAATGAACGATACCACCTGCACAAATGTGCGCATGCGCGGATAAACAAATCACTCCCTGAGAGGACTCGTAGTTTCTGGTCATATTGAAGATTCATAGAACGACCCATCACTACTATCCACCCAATCCATAGACTTTTCTCTCTGCTACCTTTAGGCAGACAGTTCTGCAGAATCCGATCACTCACCAGCCCGCTGAAGGAAAGCTTCTTCCCTCTGACTATCAGGCTGATAAACACTTAACACATCTCACATAAAGGCAGCATGGTGCGTTTTTGGAATTTACAATCGTGTTCGCTGTGATCGGAGCACTTTTACAGAAAGTATATAATTGGCTGAAGAACACTAGCTATGCAGTTAGCTCATTGGTTTGTTTCGAAGCTTTGAAAAGCTATTTTCTCCCATCACTACCGTAATAATAATGTTATGTTTAATAAGATATTTCTTTAGGATGGGGTTTCCATGAAATATGTATTACCAATTTCCCTTCACTGTTTTTATTCGCGTCATATTAATCTCAACTTTTGGTTTGTTTTCAACCAATAGATTTACCTTAAATAAATATTCTTTGATTAACATTTTAGTGGTTAAATTGTAGACTTAAATGTACTTCTACTCTATGTGGTAAAAATTTTATCATTCAAAATATAGATACACATTGTTAAAGTCTACACCTATATCACTGTTCGTTTGACAACAACAACAGAACTTTATTTATCAAATACAGCCCAATTCACAATTTATTAACTAAGATCTAATCCATAATTGTTAGCAATGATGATAAATTTTATTGAAAAGTATTGATAAATGGTTAAGTCTAATATTGATATCTTTATTAAGAACGACTCAGTTCATACTCTATTCCTCCTATGTTGTAAGACACAACAAAGTAAATTCATCTGAATCACGCTCAGAAAAGAGTATCAATAACTATCATCGTGGTTTGAAAGACTAATCACTTTAGAAATACATTTCCTAGTTAAGAGCTATAGAAATGATCACTGAAAGTATAGTCTTAACTTTCCAACTGCAGAAGGAGCTGGAGTCCCTTCCGACCCTCACAGTCTTAGAGATGGTTACTTCAACACGAGAACTCACTCACATTCATGAAACAGTGATTAGAAAACACCTGCAAAGTTTATTTTTTTCTTTAAATGATGTACGCTTAAAATTTGTGAACACTTTGAAAACATGCAGCTGTAAAAATGCATTTAATAAAGCTGCTGTCACACTGGGCTTTTCTTCCCATAAACTTCCATTCATATGCACGCTAATGCATCAGACCGGAAACCCGTGGTCAGGTTGCTGCGGTGCAAAGTTCAAGCTTAGTGAACTCTGACCTGCGAAAACGCATCACTTGACTGCGTGAGACCAACAGAGGATCAAAACAGGACCTCTCTGGACAGAAATTCAAAACATGGAGCAATCGCTCGCTTTTGTAATGCCTAATAATCTTGTTTATTCTCGCCCCTTTCCACAGTGCCACATGACAGAATATCGTAGACAAACTCTTGTGTGACCGTAGCTTTATTCTTGTTAATAACTAAAATTGGTAAATTGTGAGTAATATATTTGTATGCAATTTGATTATTTTGTACCCTCTCCTCTGTGTTTTTTTTCTTTTCTTTGGTGGTGGGCTTAATCACCAATAATAATGAGACAACCTACAGAGAGGAGGTGTACACTGGACGCAGTGTTGTTAGGAAAACCAAGAAGCTGGTGGTGGATTTCAGGAGAGAGAAGAGAGAACACACTCCTATCACCATCAATGGGATGCCAGTAGATAGAGTCAGCGCTTTCAAGTTTCTTGGAGTCCACATCGCAGAGGATTTGACATGGACTGCTCCACAGACGCAGTGCCGAGGAAAGCACAACAACGCCTCTTCTTCCTCGGGCGTTTCAGGAGGTTTGGAATAAGTCCCAATATCCTCTGCTCATTCTACACCTGCACTGTGGAGAGCATCCTGACTGGCTGTATCACCACCTTGTATGGTAACAGCACCAGCAGCAATCACAAAGGCCTACAAAGGATTGTGCAAATTGGTGGACGCATAGTAGGAGGTGAGCCTTCCTCCCTCCAGGACATCCACACCAGACAGTGCATGAAGAAAGCCAAGAGATTCATCAGCGACTCTATCCACCCAAGCCATAGACATTACTCTCTGCTAGCTTCAGGCAGATGGTCCCGCAGAATCTGGTCACGCATCAGGCGACTTAAGGAAAGCTTCTTCCTTTAGACTATCAGGCTGATGAACACTTAACACATCTCACACAGACTCTTCCGTACCCCTCACTGCACACCATCAATATGTAGCATGCTCTGCACTTTAACCAATCCATACTTAAAACAATACTGCCTACAGCTATGGGTACACCTATTTATTGTACATATCACTGTCAACACTGCCAATTTTACATGGTCCTGTTTTTTTGGAAGTGTGCTGTTGTATGTTGTTGTATTTTGCACTGTCTCTGTTTTACACTATTTGTATTTGTATTTGTCTCGAGCTAGCAGCTAAGCTTTTATTCATCATAACACACGTGCTGCTGATGATGTGACAATAAATGTGATTTGATTTGATTTATTTTTTTAATTTTTTTTCTTATTTATTCCTTTGTTGTTAAGAAATGTAAAGTAATTTTGTTGTATAAGAAAAATGTACATGCTGATTCTTGTTAATAAAATAATAATAATAAAAAGTAAAAATGTAAAATTGCTTATTTTTGTTATCATTTTTATATATGTTTTGTCATTTCCACACAAATGATGGCAGTTAAATGGATTCCTCACAACAAGTAAGCATGACATATCGGAGGTTTAAAACCACATCAGGGATTGTAAATGATGAGGTTATTTTCTCTCTTTTATTTCTCAGATAAATATCTCTTTAAGCACCATGGATCCCAGGACAAATTTTTCAACATTTTTTTTACAGATATACGAGCGTTAAATATAATTTAAGATAACCCTAACATCTTATAGCTTTAATTGTAGGGAACAACTTGCTAATTTTAAGCTTTTTCTACCTTATTTTCATTTTTTGGGTTTAACATCTACATGGTGTAGCATAACATTGACTGTGCACGTTTAATCATGACCCATTGCGTCTAATTATTATTTTTATATGAAAAGTCTGGTTGTGTGCTTTTCTGTGTCATTTGTAAGTTTATTTTTTAAATAATTTCCTACATGTTGCTAAGTAGCCTATCTGAAGATTTATTTATGCTGTTGCACCTATTATTTATAGCCTAAATCCTCACGTTAATTCTTTTTGTTGTTGATTTATTATAATGGAACAAAAAGGGCACAGGTTGTTATGGAGAAAAATAAAACGGTTTTGCTTTTTCACAACAACCAATAAATAAGCTATTATTATTATTATTATTATTATTACAGTAAAATAATTCATTAAATATGACGAGCTTGTGTCGCGGACACGGTGCAACAGTGTCTAGAACTTTGTTATGTTGTGTACATTCTGGCCAAATCTAACTCAGAATCTTTTTATTATCAATCAATCTTTGTATATATTATTCCATATATTTATAATATATAGTTTTTTTAACCAATTTAAGATGTTTGACAATGTTTCGATTAATATGTTGCATTTTGGCTTGGTTTTTGACTTATTTATGAACTATTTATGGACATAAAATAAAAAAAAAATATCCTGGATTTGAAAATATTATGTTCCTGGCCTTCACTGAGCTCAAGTGATAGTTTAATGTACAAAAATTGTTAATGAACTTGACTGTTGATGTCTTAAATAATAATGTCATATAACCAACAATTTTCAAAATGGATATATCTTGTTTTTCAACGTAACCCTTCATATAACTAGTTTCTTAATCTATGAGAAAAACTACTGTATTATTCGGTCAAGCTGTGAGACCCCACACTGAGGCACAGTAGTTATGCTTTCATGATAGCTTGAGGTCCCGGTGGTGTTGTCAAAAGTACCAACTTCTACAAGTCTGTACTGAAATGTATAAAAATGTGATGATAGTAGCATATTCTGTGTGCATTTGGAGCGCTGATGAGTGGACTCTTGAACACTGCTGATTGGCCATTGTGTCAAACGCTGGTAGACATGACTTTCAAAAGCTCCATGCCCTAGAGTTTTTCTGTCCCCTAAAAGCATTTACATGTGTGTCTAAATAAAAAAAAAAATACTCTAAATACAAAAAACTTGCATTTTCTGATCTGTTAACTCAGATTTTTAGTCAAAGTCAGTGTGGGCCACTAACAGATAACCGTTGCACTTTTCTTTCTGCCCTGCTCTTCCATTCTCTTTCCTCTACTTTCTGCGCACAACATTTCAGGCCTATTTAAGTAGTTTTTTTCCCAAAAATATGGCAACTGGACTGAAAGAGGGAGGTTTCATGACCCTTTAAGTCTTGGCAGCATTTATTTAACAAGCTTATTGGAAACATTCCTTAGAGATATTAATCCAAATGTATTTCTGCAAAACATAGTTTCTGCATATTTGTCGACTGCACATCACTGATGCGATTCATCCATTCCCCATATCTCAGAGTATCTCAGTTGGATTCAAATCTAATGACTGTGAAGGCCTTCGGATTATAGTGAACTCATTTTTAAGAAACCAGCATGAGATGATTTGATCTCTGTAGTATGTTGTCCTATTGGATGTAGCCATCTCACAATGGGCACACTGTCCTCATAAGGTTGTGTAAATGATGCTCAGTTGGTACAAAGGAATCAAATTATGACAAAAAAAAATCCTCACACAATGACACTACCAGTAGCAGTATGCATTGTTGATACTAAGCAAGATGGATCCATGCCTCTGTGTTGTTTGTGCCAAATTCTGACACAATTATTCAATGTTAATGTGAATAGAAGTTTCAGTTTGATATTTTTAGTTCTTTATTTGTTTATTTGCATCTTAAACACTAAAACCTGGACCACACTGTTCCAGTTACTATGACCATTTATGTGAAGCTGCTTTGACACAATCTACATTGTAAAAGCGCTATACAAATAAAGCTGAATTGAATTGAATCTGCTGCTGTAGCTCATCTGCTTCAAGGATATTTGTATTGTTTGTTCAGAAATTCTCTTTTGCAGGACTCAGCAGTAAAAGATGGCAATTTGACTTGCTGCTGGTTTTTTAACAGCTTAAACAAGTCTGGCCCTTTACAGTACCTTTTATCTTTGGTATTACCAATGCCCCTGTGTAGTTTTTACTCAGTGGTTTCTGAAATACTCATCCTAATCAATTTGGCAACATCAACCATGTCCAGTTCAAAGCAACTTCAATCTCCTTTTCTTTCGAGACAGTGCAGTATTCCCATTAATTACAATAACTGCTGCTAGACTGGCACATGACAACCTGCATTATGCTACCCTTTTAAGTTTGTGTTGCTTGTGGAGAAAAATAACAATATACAAAACCTTCACACCACAGCACACATTCTGAATTAATAAATCACTGAATCACATAATAATAATAATTTTAAAAATCACAAAATGTGGCCGAATGGTTAAATTATAGCCTTTGGTTGACAGACAACAATTTCATTTGATTGAAGGAGAACCTAATTTTATGGTATGCAAGAAACATATGTTTTATCAGCAAAGGTCTCAACGGACCTGTCCTGTTACTGTGCCTCACTCTCCATTTCTGACTGCTAATGGCATCTTTGCTGAAGGCTTTTTGAAATAAATATGCTTTTAATGTCAAACCAAGTAGTGAAAAGTTATATTGTGGTGAAGAGTAGGTAAGAGACCATGACAGACAATAAACACAGTAGACACAATCTGCAAACAGCTCCACAGGCTCCCAGAAAATTGGAGAGACTGTCATTTACAAACTTTATGTATAGGAAGAATCCATGCTTCTAACCATGGGTTGATGCCTGTAGTTACAATCAGACAAGTTTACAAAGATGCCCGTGAATATTCCTTGGAACTAGAGATTCACAAAACACACAGTCATTAGCTATGTTTTCATCCACAAATGCGAATTCACTTCATGCGCAAAACTGTTATATCGCATATAATATGTGCACTGTAAAACCCAACAGTCAACTTTATCAAATGAAATGAGTGTAGTTAACTCAAAATTGACTGAAAGTAAATTATACTAATTTGAAAAGAGTTTTGAACTCAGTGTTGAAGGTAATGAGTTAATAAAATACCTCATTACTTCAACTCAAATGAATTAAGTTCACAGTACTCAGGATTAGTTTGTGAACATAAATGGTTTGCTGAAATCGGTTTCCTCAAATGGTTTTGAATTACCTTAAATTTTTGGGATATACAATGTGCGAATAAAGCAGCGTTTCCATCCAATAAGTCAAAGCGAACAAAATCGTCACTTCCTGATTAACTGGTGCCAAATATCAACATTAAAAACGAAATTTATAGAAGCAGGAGAAGCTGCGTGAATCTTTGGATTATTTATTAAATGACTTGCGTCTCAGAAGACAATGTCGACATGCAATGAACACATGGTGGCTTTTGAAGGCATGAGACGTGGAGCACAGATGCTCTTGACAATTTGTGAGGTAATTAATAATATAATAACACTAATACAGAAACGATTAAGGTGTTTTAGAATGACCAAAACAACATTTCAGATGTTTTACAATATGCTCAGCCTGCTGGTTAGTCCATTCACACACATTTTTATTGTCACATTAATTTTTTTAGTGCGCATTCTGGAATTTGTTCAGTAAATGTGTTTTCATCACAGTTTATGCCACACTGTTAGACATTTCAAAGGGTTTTTACAGTAACTTACTGGCAACACTGTTGCCAGTAAGTTACTGTATTTTAGATTTACAGTATACAACTGTAAATCCGTTTACAGCATGTTACCGTAGTGTCTGAAAATGGTTAACTACTGTAAAAACCTAAGTTAACAGTTAGCTACTGTAAACCTTTTAATTTTGTCCTAAATATTTTATAATATAATTTTATTAATATTATTTTAATACTATAGACCTAAAAAAGACACAATTACAAAATATTAACAAAATAAACACTCTTTATTTAAAACATTGGAGATGCTTAACCCAAGCTTAAAAATGTGTAAAAACATTACATTTCAATCATTCAAAATATTTTATTTTAAGAAAAAAAACATTGAAAATGACAAAGCACATTAACATACATGTACAAAACTAATTTAAGTGTCTGACCTGCATATTGTTGAGAAAAAAAAAACCCAATTGTACTAAGTACTACTGACATTAAACCAGACACAATTACAAAATATTCCATTCTTTAAAACATTAATAATGCTTAAAGCATTTAAGGAAAATGTGTGAAAATTACATTAAGCAATAAAATCAACACATTAAAAATAAATCAATCACACAAAGCACTAGAACATACATGTACAATAAAAATTTAAACTTCTGAATTGCATATTGTTGGAAAAATAAATATTTGTAACTATTAGCCGACTCAGAAACAACCCAACTTTAAAATATTACTAGTTCTGGTGTCAAATGCTCAACAAGGTCTGAATTCACATGTTCAAATGCAATTCATCTTTATTTCTATTGCACTTTTACAATGTAGATCAATGATGTCAAAGCAGCTTAACATAGAAGTTCTTGTAAATTGAAGCTGCTTCAGTCCAGTTTTCAGAATTGAAGCAGTAAATGTCACTGCTGAAAGTCCAAACACAAGAGCAAATCCACCGATCCACCAATCGTAGCCAAGTGATCCAGTGGCGACAGTGGCATGGAACAAACTTCACCAACTGACAAAAGTGTAGAATAAAATCCCTTGAGAGATACCAGGCTCAGTTGGGCACGACCAGTTCTCCTCTAGCCAAACTTGTGCAAGGCCGCAGTCTAGGCACCGGAGGCTTGAAAGTTCACCAGCGGGTGGTCAGGCTGGCCCATTGGATCAATGCGGAAACTCATTGATCACGTGTGTCTTTTAGGATTCACTCCTCCATGACCACCACAGCATCTGGTCAGGATTTGGCCCAGTCCCGGATTATGAAGAACTCTGGATAAGGAGAAACAGACTAACATAAGCATAGAAGAAGCTTGTTTAAAAAAAATAAATCATATACTGGTTAATTATTTTGAAGCATGGCAGCTAGGTTGGGCTAGTTTTCAGCTGGTACTGAGCAACTGGCTCCTGCTCATAACCTGCTCACTACCATGTTTAAAAGATAACTAACCAGAATGTCCTGTTTATTTTTTCCCTAACAAGGTTTTACAAAAACATTGTAGCATTTGTGATGGGTTGATTCACTGCAGGACAGATTAGACTATTTGTTTTATGTATTCCTAATAAACTAAAACTGACTGAATACTGATACAACTATTGAGAGTGTCTCACCTAATCCAAGTTCTCAGTTAGCTGGTGAAAGAAGGATAACTCACTGTTGTTCATGGTTGTCATTCTCTTCACTACTTCTCCTGCTATCTTCTGGCTCACTCTGGTTGTTGCTGTGCATTTTGTTTCATCCTCTGGAATTATTTATATAAAAATTTGTATTATTTTATTTATTACAAAATATTTAGGCAACATGAAATGGGGAAAAAGACATTTAATACATAGACAAATGCATGTATCCCAATACTAATTATTGTATTTTGAAATGTCTGACCCATGACAGACCTCAATCTGCTCAAAAATATTATAAACAAAGATGAAAAAAACCCTACTAAATAGTTTAATAAAAAAGGGGAAAAGATTTTTTTTATTTAGCTAGCAACTAAACATGTGACACATTTGGTATTAAAAGTAACGTTACTATATTGAGAAACAAATAGATGTACAGTACTTACTGTTGTATGAGGTCCAGTTTGCACAGGCAGGCTCCCAGTATTCTATATTGAGACCACAAAAAAGCCAAAAATACAGATAAGAATACCATGCTACAATCCACAACCTCCACACAACTTTTTTTTATTTGTTTACCTTGGTTGCTTACTGGTCTTGCTTATTTTTTAAGCATAAGGCTGTGCTGATCAAGATGTTCCTCAGAAATGCTGTTTGTTTCTTCAGACAAAACCTGCTGCTGTGCCAGTGCCATATCTAAACAGAAAAAATATATAATGGTAACAATTATGTTAAACCAAATGTCAAGAGTTGTGATAAAAAATAATTAGCAAACAATAAATAGCAAAAATGTGGTTATTAGCATAATGCATAGAGGTAAAATTGGTTTTATATTAGCAGATTCAGACTTCCCCCTTAATAATTTATTTTCATAAAAGTATTATTTGCAAACTCTAAATAGCGAAATCATTTTAGCAGCTAATGACTATCAAAGTACAACATGCTCACGGTCAAATAAACAGTGTTAATGTTGATTTCAAGTCATACTGGCATGCTAATTCTGATCGAATATTCAAAGTAACATGGTAAACAGTATAGAGTCTTCTAAATGAACGAATGTGCGAATATAAAACCAACTTTACCTCTATGCATATTGTATAGATTTACGTTAACGTTCTTATAGGTTACGTCGCGATGTTATTTTCTCAAGCTAACGTTATAAGTTACTCTAAACCAGAGAAAAATAAGTTCACAACGTCTAATATATATAGTATTAATCAATATAAGTTAAACGTTGCACGTTAAAATGAGTTTGAGTCCAATTCAGTATAAACTTAGCTCAGTTTAGCTAACAGTTAACATTACCATTTTAAGATCGCTTCAGCCAATGTTGCCGAGCAAACAAATGCTAATAGAGGTGCTCAAATCAATGTCGAGTGTTGTCAGCACAGACAGACTCGCTTTTACCTGGATTATTTGATGGTCTTTCATTCATATTCTTCTGGGGGAAAACACTCTCTGCCGGACCGTTGTCTCGTTCTAAGTGTCCTCCAAAACTGTCTGCATACCTCTGGTTCCCTCCTAAACCAAAACCCGCTGCAACACCGGTTCCTATGTAAATAAATAAAAAGATATGACGAGAACAATGGCTAATAGTCATAAACAGTCTTATTTAAAGTAATAGTAGTGTATAATGTAATAAATTAAATAAAGGTAACATCTTAATAGATGATATATTTCTCAAATGGGCAAAATAACGCCAAGCCAGAGAAAATAATAATAGCCAACTTTATACTTTACTTTGTTCTATTCTCGTCCACAAAACATTCTGTAAAATGAAACACTGCCTCAGCTTACCAGAGTAAAGTTTGTTAAATCCAGTATGTTCTTCAGGCACACTAATAAATTGTCCTCCAGAATTGCTCCAGGGTCCTCAGGCAAAATGTGGTGCAGAGTAGTCGAATCGCCGCAAGGTGGCGTTGAAGCAGTTGTGGAAAATACAGTATAATACACGAATTTTTACAAATACAGTACATCGCTGTATATGTTGTTCGACGTCACACTAAATTCCCATAATGCAACGGTAAATACAGTTATTTACCGTAAAAGGAATTTGCAGTATTACACTGGGTGAAATACAGTAAATAACTGTGTAATTTACAGAAATGTCTAACAGTGCACCTTTTCTAAATTAAATAAAGAAGTTTATCCTACTCAGTAATGCATATACATTTTTATGCGCCTCTTCAAAATGTATGCATATCTTGTTGATTGATTTTTTATGCACATATTTAGAATGTGCATAGAAATGTGTGCATGCAAACTTAGCTAAGGAACCAAGTTGACAATGACATAATTTCTGACATAAACAAGTCGCTATTGTTTGTTTGTCACTGTTTGATTAGTCATATCAACTGTCAATCGAACCACAACCAACAGGTGATATTTTATTTTCAATAGACCTGTTAAAATATGTAACGCTGTAACTAAAAACTATGAATAATGAATCATACCCTTGTTAAGCACTGCAGTTTCTCCTCATCTGTAATAATTAGCACTTAGCGGGATTCTAACCCCAGATAGTTAGCATTTCCCACTGAGACAGCAGTTCTTCATGGTGCTTGATAATTCAGAGAGGCAATATCTGCATTTTTTTGGTGGGCATTTTTTTTTTCTTGCAGATTTCGCAGATTTTTCTCACCCTGTCATGAAGACAAAAAATTGGGCCAAAAATGGCTGACAGTAGAGGTCAGAATCGATCTTTCACTGTTTATGTTTGCTTTTTCAAGGTCTTTTGACAAACACAGGTGCTCCGAAAGGGGGGAAATAGTATTTTCTCCTAAGATGGGAAATCGTATGTGCTCTAACAGGAGACAAAAATAAAAATAAATAAATACTCAGTGGAGAAAGAGGTCACTTAGAGAAGAGTGGTTGGCTTTCAGGGTTGCTTTAGCCCCTTCTTGACCTAAAAGTGTCAAAAAACAAACAAACAGCTATGGTGTTTCAGTTTGTACTTTATGTTGTTGATTATACTCTTTAAAATTATCTGTTATTTTAGGGGTTTTTCCGGAAGCTGGGGAGGTGGAAAAAAAAAAGTAAAATAACGGCTGTTAAATGACAGACATTACCGTAAATTTCTGTAATTTACCAACTGTTTTTTTTTTTTTTTGGCATATATATATATGTCTGATAATATTTTTTTTCTTCAGGAAAAATTCTTATTTGTTTTATTTTGGCTAGAATAAAAGAAGTTTAAAATTTTTAAAAGACATTTTAAGGACAAAATTAATAGCCTCTTTAAGCAAAATTTTCCCAATAGTCTACAGAACAAACCATTATCATAAAATAACTTGCCTAATTACCCTAACCTGCATAGTTTACATAATGAACCTAGTTAAGCCTTTAAATGTCACTTTAAGCTGTATAGAAGTGTTTTGAAAAATATTTAGTAAAATATTATTTACTGTCATCATGGCAAAGATAAAATAAATCAGTTATCAGAGATGAGTTATTAAAATCATTATTATCATGTTTAGAAATGTGTTGATAAAATCTTCTCTCCGTTAAAAAAAAAAAAAAAAAAAAAATATATATATATATATATATATATATATATTTATATATTAGTGCTGTCAAATGACTAATTAATCTCACTTTTTTTTTAAATTAAAAGACTGAAACTTATAATTTTGGTTATTCAAATGTAAAATTAATGTAAACGCAAGACAAAAACTATTTAAATTCAAAATATAATTGTTTATTAGAAGTTGTGTTTAAATTTTAACACAGATTTATTCATGTAAACAACGTACCCACAATAAACCATCAAGATCCTGGCTTGACAGCCATATTTATTTCAGAAATAAAACACAGGCATGTTTGAATTTCAAAACAATATACCATATATATATATATGCCATATGCTGCTTTTTATTGTCTTTTATGCAACATTTCATTTTTGCGCATACATTTTATTTGCATCTTTGAATGGAAACATAGCTAGATTGCATCTTTGAATGGAAACATAGCTGATTCCCTGAGTGAAATGAGTTACAGTTGTATATATATATATATATATATATATATATATATATATATATATATATATATATATATATATATATATATATATATATATATATGGGCAATTCTTCAACCAAGGGCACTTTTAGCCCTGTGAAGTTAAGTAAAAAAAAACTTTTTCAAAAGTTAGGTAACATAGCCTCATACTGTAAGTTAAAAAAAAATTGTTTAGTCTTAAGATATGTAAGTAGATAAACTTTAATAAGCAGAGAAATTGATAATATTTAACATTCAGCAGTGAAATCAACAAATGTCATTTCTACCACATCTCAATATATAGCTTTTATTTCAAAAATAAATATATTATGGCAGTCAAAAATTGTCTAAGATCATTTTGTATCTAGCTTAACCAATTGTTCCACAATATATACAATAAAATGTTTAAAAAAAAAAGTATTAAACTCTGGTTGTGCAACAAGGCAAAACCAGTGATTTTAAAACCTAAAAGGAGGTTAAATAAAAAAAAACACAATAGAAAGGTATAATTTTTTTAAAAGTAAGTTTTATTGTTAGTTTGACAAAGAAAGAAGAATTTGAACAAATTTTTTATATATTTATATAAGTACTCGGAGTTGAAAAATTACCTACAGTATATTTTATTAGAGATTATTAGATATTATTAGATTTCAGTCCTAATACCTAAAGGGACTCTTACAATGAATAGTTTCTAAATATTATATATATATATATATATATATATATATATATATATATATATATATATATATATATATATATATATATATATATATATATATATATATATATTCAGTTGACGTCAGAATTATTAGCCCCCTTTGAATTTATTTCTTCTTTTTTTAAATATTTCCCGAATGATGTTTAACAGAGCAAGGAAATGTTCACAGTATGTCTGATAATATTTTTTTCTTCTGAAGAAAGTCTGATTTGTTTTATTTCGGCTAGAATAAAAGCTTTTTTTAGTTTTTTAAACACTATTTTAGTTAAAAAGCAAATTTTTTTTTCTCGATATTCTACAGAATAGATAGTCGAACAGATAGTCTGTATAGAAGTGTCTTGAAAAATATCTAGTAAAATATTATTTACTGTCATCTTGGTAAAGATAAAATAAATCTTTTATTAGAAATGAGCTAATAAAAATATTATGTTTAGAAATGTGTTGAAAAAATCTTCTCTCCACTAAACACAAATTGGGGAAAAAGAAACAAGCGGTCTAACAACTCAAGGGGGCTAACAAATCTGACTTCAACTGTATATATATATATATATATATATATATATATATATATATATATATATATATATATATATATATATATATATATATATATATGCAGCCTGGTCTCACAAGAAAACGTAAGTATTTTACGTTTTGCCAGTTTAGTGGCTAATTTGTACAAATTCGTATGAGTTCAGTCGTACAAAATTGTATTGTGCGATTTTAAATAGGAGGCGCAGCACCTAACCCCACACCTAAATTCAACCGTCATTGGGGGATGAGCAAATCGAACTAAATTGTATGATTTAGATTGTACAAATTCGTATGAATTAACAACTAAATTAAAAAGCTACGAATTGCCGTGAAATTGTGTTGATATATATGATACGTATATATTCTCTAAAAAATATAGATATTTTTCCTTATGTGAGGAATTTTATTTACATGTTTTTACATTGTTTTTTTTTTTTTGCAATGCAGGTGATCAAAACTGTTTTAATTATTAATAACACTTTTGACACTAGTAATGGTTTTGTATTTCATATTCCCAAATATGGGAAATACTAATACATGGGGAATCCAAAACTAACAATTAATTAAAACAAACAAACAAACAAACAAACAAACAAACAAACAAACAAACAAACAAACAAACAAACAAAAAACACACTGAAAACAAATTTACAGATATTCAATGTTACTGATAAGCTTTGCTTGCATGAAACAGCAGCATACTGCCTTGGAACAATAAATGGTGAGTAATTAAGGTATTTCAGTTTTGCCAAATTTGATGTGAAGATCATTCTAAAAACATATTAATCTAAGAAAAATCAGATCTGCTCTGAAGAGTTGAAAATCAGGCCAATTAAACTGCAGCAGCAACAACAGTACAATTTTCTACAGAAACGGGTCATTTCCTCTTTGAAATAAATGCATGGATGCAAACTCATCTAGAAGCACTGTGGTTTTCTTCGCAAACTTTGAGAAATTCATTCAATTTAAACGTCTTTTCCTCATTAGTAAGCTGAACCACCCAGACCATCTCCTTAATGCCCTAGTGATTTTTCATCTCCGAAATAATTTTCCCTGGAATAAGAGGCTGTGTTCGCTGACTAAAATATTTATACAAGTCTCTGCTCTGTAAAAACATCCTAACACAATCTGTTTCATGGCTGCTTGTCAGCCTGGCACACGGAAATGAAATTTTCACATTTGCAAGTCCATTTGTTCCAGCAACACGGTGTCACTTTAAATTTTCAGCTTTCTGTTTGAGCGGAGGTGACTGTACACTGACACCACATCTACAAAAGAGTTTGTGGCTGACGCTGTGATGATCACCATAGTGATCTCTCTGCTAGCAACGTTCTAGAGTATTTAACCTGTTGGAAGCCTCTTAGAAAGCTGTCAGAGGAAGAGGCCTCCAGGCAAGAGTTGCGGCAGACCAAAATAACTCACATGTACATTTACAGCACTGATTACACACTGTAAAAAACGATTCAAACAGCTTCCACTAATTATTATTTATTAACTACTTCCACAAATTTCAATTCCATGCCAATTTAATTATTGTACTAAATGTTGCTTTAATTGTTACTTAAGAAAACTTGAACCCAAAATTGAGTCCAATTTAAAATCCTGTTAGCCATCACTCACTTCTGGGGATTTACATCTACCTAACTTTAAATAGTAACAGTTCTTTACTCCATCATTAAGGTATTACTAGAAAGAAGACATTTTGAGCTTTACTATGGTCCATCTAGAAACTTTGCGAAAAACAATTGTTCTGTGTTCAATATTTGTTTTTCCATATAAGAACACAGGAAAACATTACTGTAATAACCTAAAAATACGCCTTGAAAGCCAAGTGTTTCATGAGTTTATATTTCAAACATGACGAAGATAGCATGCAAAATAAGATTTCTGTAAATGATTTTCTGAGACTATATCGGTGTTCTCTTCTCCCTCACCATCATCATTTTCTCACTGGCACTTTCTCAAAAATGACCTTCCAAAACTAAAATAGTAGGAGTTGCTGAATAATTTGGTCTACATTCACAGTTCATGTATTTTTGGAAAAAAATTATTACAATATTGGCTTGATTTGTTTATTCTGAATAGCGACTGAATTTAAAACTTTATTGATCATTTTATTATTATTATTATTATTATTATTATTGTTGTTGTTATTGATATTATTATTATTATTATTATTATTATTTATTTTTTATTTATATATCTGAGCAGACGTAATATATCATGTCTTCTTAATAAATTTCAAGCAAGAATATTACTCCATAGTTGAGATTTTGGCTCTGCCAGCATTTAAATAATCGGCACAATAACAGTGCAATGGAATATGAATTGCAATCTATTTTTAGGACAGTACACCCAGAAATAAAACTCTCATCTCTTATGTATAATCATGTTGTTCCAATCATGTTTTTAGAACAAAAATGCAGAAACTTTGAAGAATGTAACAATTCTTTTTTTTCTCATATAATATTGCAATGGGGCAGCGTGGAGGTGCAGCGGGTAGTGCTGTCGCCTCGCAAAAAGAAGCACGCTGAGCCTTGGCTAAGTTGGTATTTCTGTGTGGAGTTTGCAAGTTCTCCCACTGTTGGCATGGGTTTTCTCCAGGTGCAAGTCCAAAGACATGTAGTATAGGTGAATTGAATAAACTAAATTGCCTGTAGTGTATGTGTGTGAATGAGAGTGAATGGATGTTATGAATGGAGAGTGAATGGAAAATATATCCTGGATACGTTGGTGGTTCATTCCACTGTGGCGACCTCTAAATAATAAAGAGACTAAGCCTGAAAATAAAATAAATTAACATTACAATGAGGGAGATTTTAAGCTTCTCCCTTAATCTTACAGAAACAAATTTTGCACTAGATGTCCAGGTTTCTTCTCAGGACAGAATGTTTTTCTGTGTCTTGACTTATTGTTTAAAAAAATATAAACCAAAACAATAAATAAACAAACAAACAAACAAACAAACAAACAAACAAACAAACAAACAAACAAACAAACAAACAAATAAATAAATAAATAAATAAATAAATATATAAATAAATAAATAAAATAGTACATTTTATATAATAAATTATTGCAAATTAAACTGCCTCAAAGCAAGGTCGCAGATTCGAGCCCTTGCTCGGTCAGTTAGCGTTTCTGTGTGGAGTTTGCATGTTCTCCCCATGTTTGCAAATATAATATAGTATCAGTGTTTCAACTGGGTCTGGTGTCAATAAAACAGCTTGTAAACAACAGCATGTATGATATTTACCTAAAAAAAGGATGTATTCAGTACTCATTAGTTATCATCAGTAATAAAAATATTATACTATTACTGTATTTCTTCATCTCATATGAAACTGTGTTTGAGTAAATCAGTTTCTAGCCACAATTTAAATGCTATAAAATGATCTGATATGTGCACTGCAGTCTGTTTTGTGCTCAACGCTGAGAAATCTGGACACCCTAGCTATTTTTCAAGTCAGCTGGTAGCTTTGTGTGAGGCAGTTAACATTTAAATCAATAAATTGTCTTGAATTGAACACAACATCTCCTTGGTATGTGAATTAGAGTTCATGAGAAAGTCACAATGTTCCATTTCTTAATAAATCATTCAGTTGAGTACACAAAATAATAATAATGAAATTCACAAATTAATATTCAATAAAATCAAGCACGATACCAAACATATATGTAGCTTTAAAATAAAGCTTGCTAAACCTAACCAGTTGTATAACAAAAGCAAACGTCAGATAAAACACTTATTAAAGTCAGTATGCTACCTGCTGTGGACTGTCATTACAAAGCAATGGGGATTGTCATTACAAAGCAATGTGAGTACATCACAAATGCAATGGTGCGCAACTGAACAAGACTACTACATCAATTAAGCTGTGCATATGGAGCTGGTAATATGATAAAAATGTCAATACACTTTACAAAGGTCATAGCATAGTATGAAGTAAATTAATGCAGTGGTGTTGGTTCCGTTAAAAAAGGTCACACACACTAGATGAGTAAAGTAACTCACAGGTTTTGCACGCCTGACATGTTGTATTCTGTTAAGGACAGCAGTTAATATATTCAATTCATTCATTCAACATTTTCTTTTGGGCTTAGTCCCTTTATTAATCGGGGTCGTCACAACAGAATGAACAGCCAACTTATCCAGCATAAGTTTTACGCAGCGGATGCCCTTCCAGTCGCAACCCAACACTGGGAAACATCCATACATTCTCATTCACACACGTACACTACAGACAATTTAGCTTATCTAATTCTCCACAGTCTTTGGACTGTGGGGGAAAATTGAGCAACAAGAGGAAACCCAGGCCAACACGAGGAGAATATGCAAACTCCACACAGAAATGCCAAATGAACTCAGCCGAGGCTGGAACCAGTGACCTTCTTGCTGTGAGGCGATCGTGCTAACCACTGCGCCACTGTGACGCCCTAATACATTTAATATAATTAACAAATATGCAAGATGATTTAGTTCAGTTCAGTGAGATTTAGTAAAGTAAAAAGTAAAGTAAATTATAGTGATGGTTCATTCTGCTATGGTGACCCCTCATAAATAAGGGACAAAGCTGAAGGAAAATGAATGAATTAAAATTATAGCTCTATCACATTGCCACAACTAAAGCGTTGTAAATTTAAGCGTGTAGACACAATCAAAAAGAGCTTCTGAAGTTCAAACTGAGCTCCAAAATGGAGAGGAAAGAGTCTGACTCCCTATGCGCTGTTGGTATTTCAAAGCATTTCAAAAATTGCTGATCTAATGGGATTTTCACACAACCATCGGTGAGGTTTTTAGTTTACAGATATAATAAGAGCAAATGTCCATTGGGCTAGAGTTCTGTTAATCCGCTTGTCAAGTGTCCTGTCCATTGAAGCAGCCTCTGAGTCCAAACGCTCTATTAAACTGTATGGGCATCCTCAACAAATGGAAATAATAAACATTTACAAACAATGTAATATTTTCAAAAATCAAGATCGCAATATATATATATATATATATATATATATATATATATATATATATATATTTCAGTTCAGATGCAAAAACCTCTAAATCCATCAGACCTCTTTTCTTGTAAATGAGTGTTTTCTATCAGGTTCTTCTGATAAGGTTCAGAATTTTCATTTTATAGGTAAAGATATTATGATAGGGTTATTAGCTGGTAAATAAAATACCTTTTTTTCCCCCCAAAATGTCACTTTAGACAATTATTTGTTTTTTAACAAGGTAAATTTACTTTTGTGTCAAAACCAGCTAAATCCATCATTGCTTTTTGTGCAAAACCCTCTAAATCCATTTATTGGAACAAGACAGTGTAATTAGTTAAAAATGAAGATGTCATTAGAAATTATTTTACCAAACATAAAACACATTACACAAACCACCTAAA
This sequence comes from Danio rerio, assembly GCF_052040795.2. NCBI lineage: Eukaryota > Metazoa > Chordata > Actinopteri > Cypriniformes > Danionidae > Danio > Danio rerio. The sequence continues at coordinate 18,421,625 of NC_141021.1, forward strand.
ATTTAAAGTATATAAATCTGCCAAGTAAGTGGTGGTTCATTCTGCTGTAATAAACCAGGGACAAAGCAGAAGGAAAATGAATGAATGGAATTTGTAAAGTGCATTAATCAATAACAATCAAACTAACATCAATTAAATCCTAACAATCTGTTGTCATTTCTGATATTTGGGATTTAGATTTAATGTAAGCGGAACAATGTAAACATTGCAAACATTGTAAACCAAGCTTGGTAGATTCAAATAATGTAGTGTAAAACATTGTGAAACATCAATATCTGTGCATTGTCCATTAATATAAAAAGTTTATCAGATGTATAGGTATTATGAAGTAATACAAATAATGTATAGTTTTATATATTATATTTATCTTTTAAAAAAATAGCTTAAATTACCAAAAAAAACAAACAAAAAACAAACAAATAGGAGGCAAAAAGGGAATGCCTCTCAGATAATTTTAGAAGCTGTCATTCATTCAGTTTCACCATACTTAAGGTCTTGGTCTCCTGTTTATCCTCATAGCATCCACATGGGATTAAAGAACGGCATCTTAACTTTTGTGAAATGGAGTTGCAGTTTATTGTATAGTAAATCGGACTCATTCAAAGTAGTGTCACTGCGCAATAAAACATGAATGGATGTTACACTTTCGACTGTACATCAAACTTTGTCATTTAAAATCGAAATCGAAAGCGGAATATGTCTCCTCATAATAGCTGGCGCATCAGCGTGCTGCTACATTAAAAACATATGATTCGATTTGCGCTTCTGATTGGTTCTCGGGATCAGCGGCGTAAAGTAACTAATTACAAATACTCAAATTACTAGTAGTTTTTCTCAAAAATTGTAATTTACTAAGAAGTTTTTAAAATGTGTAATTTTACTTTCCCTTAAGTACATTTTTACTGCAGTATCTGTACTTTTACTCCATCACTTTCCTTCAGCCTGCAATCACTACTTTATTTTTTCTTGTCTATGAGAATTAGAAAAGTGCGAAAACCACGTGACGTGATGGTGGGGAAAAAAATTTGGTTGGGAGAAAAAAACTGAGTGATAGGAAAACATATTACTAAGGTTTTTGCATTCCCTCGCAAAGATGTTTTGCGTTCTCTCGCAAAACTGTTTCTCCACAAACACTTCCTGTTCACTTCACGTAAACCCTCATGTTTTTTGCCGAAATTCTCCCGTATTTTACCATTATATCCCACTTTCTTTACATTAAAGTTGTACGTCGATCGTCACCTTTCTTATGCAACCTCTGAACCAGTGAATGCATGTATAAGCGATGACTGGCAGACGCACTCCGTGTTCGCATGGGATTCCTCCAGAAGTTCTGGTTTCCCCCTGTTGTGATGAGTCAGAAGGCATTGAATCCATTTGCAAGCTTTATTAAGAGCACACATACAAACAAACACAAAGGGGCAATCCAGGAGACAGAACGTGGGACAGGCAAAAGTTCAAAGGCAGGCGGATATCTTACTGGTCAGAATAACAGGCTGGAGATCAGGGGCAGGCAGATGTCTTTCGTAATCGTAGAACAAGCACAGGGTCAGAAACACAGATCAGTCCGAAGCAGGGAGTATGGAACGCTCAGAAATGACAGCCAGGCAAATCAAGACTTCGCAACGAACCGGAGCGTGAGTGCGGTATATATACACGAGAGCTGATGAGTTGCACCTGGACCGTAATCAGTGCCAGGTAGCAGGGCTTATGGGATTTTGAGTCCGTGAGTCGAATCAGAATTCTGGCGATGGTTCCCTCTGGTGGTGCACAAGAGGGTTGGCATCGCCCTCATTTACAACAGAACCCCCCTCCTGCGAGCGGCTCCTGAAGCGAGAAGGCACCTGACGCCGGGGTCTACCGCGCTGTCGGGGGGCTGGTTTCTCTGGGAACCTTTGATGAAACTCTTCCGTGAGAGTTGGGTCTAGAATATCTCTAGCATTCACCCAGGACCGTTCCTCTGGACCGTACCCTTCCCAGTCCACCAGATATTGGAGGGCGCCACCCCGACGTCGAGAGTCCAGCACTTCTCGAACGAGGTAAGCTTCCTCGCCCTCGATCATGACAGGTGGAGGGGTCCTGGTTTCCGATTCCTCCTCAGCCGCCTCCTCTCGTGGACCACCAGCGGGTTTGAGTAATGACATGTGGAAAGTAGGAGAAATACGATAATGATTAGGCAAGGCTAAGCGAAAAGACACTGGAGTAATCTGGCGTACAATTTTGAATGGCCCTACATACCTGGGACTGAGTTTGCGGCAGGGCAATCTCAGACGAAGGTCTCGTGTCGACAACCACACCCACTGCCCCGGTTGATACGTGGGTCCCTGGCGTCGGTGACGGTTCGCCTGAATCTCTCTCCTCCTGACTGCTCTCATGAGATGTCTGTGAGCCTGGTTCCAGACATCCTCACTCCGCTGCAGCCAATCCGTGACAGCAGGTAACTCAGTGGGTTCTCCGGACCATGGAAACAGGGGTGGTTGGTAGCCAAGAATACATTTGAATGGCGTAATACCCGTGGCTGGCTTTATTAATGAATTTTGTGCATATTCTGCCCACATCAGATAGCGACTCCAGTCGTGCTGTTGCTGATGACAGTAGGAACGTAGAAATCGAATGACTTCTTGATTCATACGTTCAGTTTGGCCGTTGGATTGAGGATGGTACCCTGAGGTGAGACTAACATTAATATTTAGATTTTTACAGAGAGCGGACCATACCCGGGAAGTGAATTGGGATCCCCTGTCTGAGACGATATCATCAGGTAAGCCAAACATTCGAAATACATGATTGCACAGGGCTTCTGCGGTTTCAAAGGCAGAGGGCAATTTGGGCAACGGTATTAGGCGACAAGCCTTGGAGAAACGATCAACCACCGTGAGAATGACTGTGTTGTTCTGGGAAACAGGGAGATCCGTAATGAAGTCCACCGCTATATGGGACCAGGGCCGTTGCGGAACCGGTAGCGGTTGTAACAGGCCAGCAGGGGTTTGGTGAGATGCCTTCGTGCTTTGGCAAATTTTACATTTCTGGACATAATTAATTACATCCTTCGTGAGGGACGGCCACCAGAAACGGGCTTTGACTAACTCCAAAGTTGCAGTGATGCCTGGATGCCCCGAACTGGGAGTGTCATGAATATGGGTCAGTAATCTGGTACGTATGTTATTGGGTACAAAAATCAGGTGATTCGGACAGTCTACTGGAGGGTTGTTTTCTCGGTTGGCCTCTTGGATCTCGGTAAGTATGTCCCACTGTACTGGAGCCACTAGTAAGTTCGTAGGAATAATAGTTTCATCACTAATTGGGGTTTTATCCTCTGATAGCCTGGATAGTGCATCTGCCTTACTGTTTTTACTCCCTGGTCTATAGGTGACAATGAAGTCGAATCTGGTGAAGAACAAAGCCCAACGAGCTTGTCTGGGATTTAGACGTTTGGCTGAGCGAAGATATTCCAGATTCTTGTGGTCAGTTAATATGGTGAATTGCTGACTAGCCCCCTCCAGCCAGTGTCTCCATTCTTCCAGGGCTAATTTCATTGCCAGTAATTCGCGATTTCCCACATCATAGTTTCGTTCTGCGCTGGTCAATTTACGGGAGAAGAAGGCACATGGATACATTTTGGATGGTTGACCCTGACGTTGAGATAACACAGCACCGACTCCTGTGTTGGATGCATCCACTTCCACAATGAAAGGTAGGTCTGGGTTGGGATGACGGAGAATAGGAGCTGTGGTGAATTGAGTCTTCAGATCGCTAAATGCTTGGCGTGCTTCAGAGGACCAGGATAGTTTGTGGGAATTTCGTTTGGTCATGGCTGTTAATGGTGCGGCTATTGAACTAAAGCCTCTGATAAACCGTCTATAGAAGTTGGCAAAACCTAGAAATCGCTGCAACTCCTTGAGATTCTGGGGTAACGGCCATCGTTGAACTGCCTGTACCTTCGTATCATCCATGGTAATCCCTTCTGCACTGATGACGTATCCCAAAAAGGCGATCTGTGTCTGGTGAAATTCACACTTCTCTAATTTGGCATACAGACGATGTTGAATCATGCGTTGCAACACCATACGTACATGTTCAACATGTTCCTTCATCGTGTTTGAATATATGAGGATGTCGTCGATGTAAATGATGAACCAGCGATCCAGCATATCCCGAAAGACATCGTTCATAAAAGATTGGAACACGGATGGACAGTTTGACAGGCCGAAGGGCATTACCGTGTACTCATAGTGCCCCCTAGTGGTGGAAAACGCGGTCTTCCACTCGTCACCAGCACGGATTCTGACAAGGTTATATGCACTGCGAAGATCAAGCTTGGTATAATATCTAGCCTTTCTTAATTGTTCCAGGGCAGGAGGTACGAGGGGTAAAGGATAGCGGAATTTTACGGTGATTTTATTGAGCCCTCGGTAATCAATACAGGGACGTAAACTGCCATCTTTCTTCTTTACAAAGAAGAATCCAGCTGAAGCAGGAGATGTAGAAGGTCGGATGAAACCCTTGGCCAATTCCTCGTCGATATATTCAGACATTGCCTTGTGCTCAGGTTGTGACAGAGGGAATATTCGACCCGTTGGAGGACTTGAACTTGAATGGTACTCAATGGGGATTAGTTCATCAACGAGTTCAGGTAACACATTGGTGGTTCGTAATGGAATTTTGTGAATGGGCTGGATGCACTGTTTCATGCATGACTCACTCCACTGCAATATCTGTCCGTCCCTCCAGGAGATATGAGGATCATGTCGCCTTAACCAGGGCAGTCCCAACACCAGTGGATGATTAACTGAATCAATAATGTAGAATTGCATTTCTTCAATGTGTAAAACACCAACTTGTAACTGTAGCTTATTCGTAATCATACGGATGCGTCCTTCACCCACAGGACGACCGTCTAGTGCTTCCACTGCAAGACAGGAATCATATGAGCTGAGAGATAGTTCGTGACATAAAGCAAATTTCTTAGATATAAAGTTTCCGGCAGATCCAGAGTCGACAAGAGCCGTAGTATTAATCATTCTTTTATCAAATTTAATAATCACAGGAATCAGTACACTGAAAAGTGCAGGAACATGGGAAGGACTCACCGATTGAACTGGTGTCTGAGGTCGTACGCTGCAGGTGGATTTCCTGTGCCCTGATTGACCACAGTACAGGCATAGATGATTTTGCAATCGATGCATTCTTTCTTCATGGGTGAGACGGGTGAAACCCAGTTGCATGGGTTCATCAGGGGGCGTGTCACTTGAAACATGGAGCTGTGTGCGAGGATTTCTACGGCTGCGAATCAGATGATCAAGACGGATGGTAAGTTCAATGAGTTCGTTCAATTTCTTTCCTTCGTCACGGCAAGCCAATTCAGATTGTAGATTGGTACTCAGACCCCGTCTGAATAGTGTCTTCAGTGTATCCTCAACCCAGTTAGTTTGAGCGGCGAGAGTGCGAAATGACAGGGCGTATTCTGCAGCTGTGTTACGCCCCTGTGTAAGAGAAAGTAACTGCTCACCGGGGCTTCTCCCATCTGCTGGGTGCTCGAACACTTCCCGAAATTGCTTGAGAAAAGTTTCAAATGTGGGATAGTTACATTCCTCCTCCTTCCATATCGCTGTAGCCCATTCCAGCGCTTTCCCCGTTAACAGGTTGCATACAAAAGCCACCCGACTAGAATCAGTGGGATATAATGCAGGTTGTTGGTTAACAAATAGTTTGCATTGCAATAAGAAGCCTTTGCAGCGAGAAGGTGACCCATCAAACTTTTCAGGAAAAGCTAATCGGGGACTTACGGTAGCCGGAGCATTGGAGACATGCGTTGGTTGAGAAGCTGTCATGGTAGCAGGCGGGGTAACTGCAGGATTCGGATGACGGAGTTGCTGCATAGCTCTCACCAGTTCCTCCGTGAGAGAAGTTAGATGGGTGAGTTGTTGATGATGGGTGGCTAACTGAGTGGCTTGAGCGGAAAGTTCAGTCGAGACTTGGGCTAAAGCTGCTGGATTCTGTAGTGGCGAAGTCTTCTGTTGTGATGAGTCAGAAGGCATTGAATCCATTTGCAAGCTTTATTAAGAGCACACATACAAACAAACACAAAGGGGCAATCCAGGAGACAGAACGTGGGACAGGCAAAAGTTCAAAGGCAGGCGGATATCTTACTGGTCAGAATAACAGGCTGGAGATCAGGGGCAGGCAGATGTCTTTCGTAATCGTAGAACAAGCACAGGGTCAGAAACACAGATCAGTCCGAAGCAGGGAGTATGGAACGCTCAGAAATGACAGCCAGGCAAATCAAGACTTCGCAACGAACCGGAGCGTGAGTGCGGTATATATACACGAGAGCTGATGAGTTGCACCTGGACCGTAATCAGTGCCAGGTAGCAGGGCTTATGGGATTTTGAGTCCGTGAGTCGAATCAGAATTCTGGCGATGGTTCCCTCTGGTGGTGCACAAGAGGGTTGGCATCGCCCTCATTTACAACACCCCCGCAGTCCAATGGCATATGCTTTAGGTGAATTTAATAATCTAAATTGGCCGTAGTGTATTTGTGTGTGTGTGTGTGAATGAGTGTGTATGTATTCCCAGTACTGGGTTGGGGCTGAAAGGGCATCCGCTGTGTAAAACATATGCCAGAATAGTTGGTGGTTCATTTCACTGTGCAACCTCTGAAATAGAGACTAAGCCGAAGGAAAATAAATGAATGAGTGTTTGTTTTACCATGCTAGGCAAACCAGTTCTAACCATTTATGCCACCATTTTATTTATCTTCAGTTTTTTTTCTAATCATAGATTTTTTTTTTCTATCATTATATGAACATACTTACACTTTTAATAATACACCTTTAATAATACACTTTTATTTATTACTGTGCAGTCTAGAATATACTGTACACTTTAATAACACACCATTGCATCGCTGTGAACCAAGAGGTGTGTGTTTGTCCGTTTCTGTTTACGTACACTTGGAGTAGGGCACAAACACTGAGTTCAACTCAGGTGATTCATGTGTGATTTCTGAAGTAATTTTTAATGTGTCTGAAATCTGAATGCCGATTGGGACAGATCAATTGCCTCTATCTTTCCACTGTGTACACTGCACGAACACAGTTCAACAAATGACGCAAGACAAAGCCGGAATTCAGCCAGATTCAAAAGAAGAGTTGCATGGGTCAGAGTTGAGCTCAAAGTGAAGACAAAATCATACAGTGTGTGTTTGCATAGAAAGGCAACAGTTACTTAAATAACTATTTATTACAACCAAGAACCTGAGATGGACACCAAAGCAGTGTAGACTGTAATATACAACATAGGCTTATATTGAAAACATAGCCCAATATACAGTACATTTCTGGAGTTAGTGAATTATATAGCCAGGTATGTATGGCTGCATTTCGTCATTAAAACGAACGCTATGGGGCGGTATGATGCGGTTCCTTTTTGCGCTCACTAGCTGACGGCTTACCTCCTTGTGGATAGCTTTCCTGCTGTTACCAGTTTGTCCGGTAGCTCGTCATGTACATCAGCGGACTTAAGACGCAGAGAGGAGTTGACCCCTATGACAGGGTTCAAGTGCAGGGTTTGAGTTCCTGGGGGATTTACAAGAGAACAGCAGGCACGAATGGCACTTGCGAGAAAATTTGAGATCTCAAAAAGCGTACACAGTGGCCTCTGTTGAATTCGCAAGAACAAAAATGGGACGTATTTGGTGCTCTCCAAAAATGTATATAGAGGTACATTTTTAGAATGAGCCTGGGTTGGTAATACATTCAAAAATTTAAATAAATAGTGGTGCTCTGTTCCTTTTTTCCATTCATTTTTCATTTCAACCAGCAATGTGAGCAACATTTCAAACTTTACACACACACAAAAGAAAGAAAGAAAGAAAGAAAGAAAGAAAGAAATAAAGAAAGAAAGAAAGAAAGAAAGAAAGAAAGAAAGAAAAAAAGAAAGAAAGAAAGAAAGAGAGAGAATCTGACTTATTTGTACCATTTTTGTATGGTGCTTTTTAGCGTCTTGTGCCTTTAAAGGTTTAAAGTTTAATGCTAAAAATCTATTTACCCATAGAGTAAATTAAACATTGCTTTTACTTTCACATTTTGACAGCTACACGGTTTATTGCACAAAGAACTGTATGAAATGACATCTATTAACTGAAAAGTTGTCCAAGTAATAGTATGTAATAAAATTCATTCGGAAATGTATGTACACTGTAAAAAGTGCAGGGTTCCACACAATTCATTCATGTTGTCCCAACACAAATTGATCAAGTTAACAACACTTTTAACAAATTTATGTGGATTGACCATGAAAAATTATGTTTAAAATGCTCATTTTAAATGAATTTGAATGAGCAAAAACATTTTTTTAGAGTGTAGGAAAAGCATGTTAGAAAATGAAGTTCCTTGTGAATTGTGTAGATGTGGTGGATTTACATGAGAACAGCAGGCACGAATGGCACTCGCGAGAGAAAATTTTAGATCTCAAAAATTGTTAAAACATGTACCTCCTGAGACGTATTTGTGCTCTCCAGAAATGTATATAGAGGTACGTTTTCAAAATGAGCATGGGTTGGTAATATGTTCAAATATTTAAAGAAATAGTAGTGTTATGTTTCTTTTTTCCATTCATATTTCATTTCAACCAGCGATGTGAGCAACATTTCAAACGCACACACACGCAAAAGAAAGAAAGAAAAAAGAAAGAAAGGAAGAAGTGTAGAGAATCTGACTTAGTTGTTACAGTTTTTTCTTCTATTAATTGGAAAGTGGTCCAAGTAATAGTATGTAAGAAAATTAATTAAAAAATGTATGTTGAAAAGCTTTTCGTAAAATGAAGTTCCTTGTGAATTGTGTAGCTACATGTTTGCATATTTTTTCACTGCAGGGTCAAACATTATTAGTTGCACATACAGTACAGATAGTAGTCTGCAAAATACTATGGATGGCGCAATTCTCTTTTCACGACTTTCACACAATGTCATCATAGAAGAACGGCATGAATTTATTACAGAGGCAAATCCCTGGAGCAACCTGAGGTTAAGTGGCTTCGCTCAAGGGCACAGTGGCAGCTTTCAGAAATAATCGGCAACACTCTAAAAAAACCAACAAAAAACTACAACCTACTGTGGATCAGTAATTATGCTTTCAGCCTAGTTGTGGGTAAATCAGCCTAGTTTATCACGCTCTAAAAAAAACACCAGCCGCTGTTTTTAACACCAACCCCATGCGCTTGCCAGCAATTTGCCAGTCCTTCAGAACAAGTAAACATTTTTTTCAGCCTCTCCCTTATCTCGCAGGCACCTGTTATCATGAAAACACTTTGAGAGATGTAATGGAGAAAGTACTAAATACAAGTCTGGTTTCTATATCAGCAGGTGGCACAGATTAATCTCTCCTTGTGTGAATTCGGACAAGGAGCTGCTGTTTCAGCCGTATTGGAAAATTGATCGGTCAGCTTAAGACGAGCTCTCCACTGGGTTTTGGAAGAGGTCCTGAGAGGATAAAAAGGGATTGTATTTTAAAGAGTATAAACACACATAGGTTAAAAACACACGTAGACACATGAACATGCATACACAAGTGAAACTATGCTACAGATATTCTCACGCAATCTGCTGGACTAGAGAGAATCTGGGTTGGGAGAGGTCAACAGATGTAGAAACACTGACCCTTGACCTGGATAAAGAGATCATTGATTTGGATCTTAAAGCTGCTGTATGTAAGTTTTCGACTCTTCTAAAGCATAAAAATACCATATTATGTTTGCAGATATTTAAGAAACATGCTAAGTGAACATTCTTATTAATCTGAGAAACAATTCCAAAGTCAGTTATCAGCTTTGAAAAGGTCTGTTACATGCCAGAACGTCTGTCTGGTCCTATTAACCCACCCAAAGCCAGTCTAGCCAATTGTAAATCATAATACCCCAGCCATCCATGGAAAACCATGTATTTGATTTATTCAGTCATGAAGGCTCTCATAACATGCGTCTTCGACTGAAATTAACCTCCAGTGGATAGTAGCAAACACCAAAATGAGATGCAGATTCAGAGTTTCACATGAGGTGGTTAAAAATTAGAAAATAATACAAATATTACACACATAAACATTAGGTGAGCAGGTTAAATTATAACCCTGTGTCCTAACAACACGCTACATGATTTGCAGTGATAAACAATTTGAAACACGATAGAAATGTAAATACAGCCATTCAAAAGCACAGAATAGTGCAATCACTGCACTCCAATGTAATGGTAAGGTTTATAATCTAATTAATACATATTAAACCTCTTTATCATAAGTCAATGTACATGCTGAATCATTGATAAATGTTGTCTTGCACTGAGTCACAATTCTAAAGTTCAATTTCTATCAGTTTATTTTTTTCTTTAAAATCTAAGGTGAACTATCTGCTGCTGTTTTCAGTAGTATGGCAATAAAAGCCACGTAAAATGCCATTCAAACTCACATTATTAGCATGTAACACTGAATAAAGCAGTACCTGAGGTGATCGGTGTCAGTTTATCTTGCTGTTTAGCTACAGAATTGTAAGCCATTTCTAAATGACAAATTTAAGTGTTGGTTAAGACACAAATATTCGTTCTATTGTGTGCCGTTGCTTTTATTTAGAACACGGCTGAAATCAACCTTAAACCTGCTTTTAGGCTCTATAGTCAGGCACACTCCTGTTGGTGTTAATCTGGCAACCTGCGCATGCTTGAGTGTTGAACCAAGAGTGCAATATCTAGTTCAACCACTGTGTCAAACTCACTTATTCTTTAAATTAATTCATTTATATTGTATATATATATATATATATATATATATATATATATATATATATATATATATATATATATATATATATATATATATATATATAAACCCAAAACATGTACAAACATTTTAACGTCCCCGACTGATGAATATTTAAAAAAAAATTTTTTTTTTTAAGTGCTTGTGAAAATATTGGGGTTATTTTTTACTGTTTATATTATGAAAATTCCTATTTAAAGGAATATTTCACACAAAGAATGTACTTTATGTATTACTGTAGATTATTATTTTCTTTTTAAATAATATGATAAAATTTGAGGGTGTTTTGATGCTATTTTGTATTGAGTACACATCAAACATTGATTACTGATATTTATATTTCTGTAAATACCCCATAATGTTATATGAAAAAAAGATATGTATGCCATAAATTGATATGACAAAAAAATAATTATATACTGTAAATTATATATATTTTACATATCAATTTATATATTTTATAAAGCTTCAGAAAACAATTTACCCAAACAGTTGACACTACTTCTTAAAACGTCTATAGTTCTAAATTAAACTATAGTTAATAAAATGTAGAATTCCAAAGTCAAGTAAATATGTATCACAATTGTAATTTTTTTACAGAAGCCATGGGTGTGATGATCTGACTATTATTTACTGATCATTTTGCTCACAAATCACGTTTGCAATTTAGTTTTACACTTGGCATTTGGATTCCTATACACCATAGCCAAACACTATATGGCTATCTAAATATATAGAATGGATAATGAGATATGACACCTTAATTACAAAAGTCTTAATGTTCCTAAAAATCAGTAGACACATTTTAGGCTGCATTACATTTGCGTCCACCTGCTTCTTGTTTTAAACAATTTATGTCCACATACTAACTCAGATGGACACTTAATCTTCTACCTACAAAGTACCACGGGAAACACATCCATAGATGAGAATTAAATGATGTTCATGTCAATAAGAATGTTGTTCAAGTCCTTATCCTCAGCTAAACAACTTAATCCTTATCTTAAACTTAAAACTAAAATCTGATTGGTTGAAAGAAATGTTCTATTCCATGGATGACGGTTCAAGAACATGCCCTAAATGTTTGAATAACATTAAAACTAGCAGACCATCAAACTGAACTGTGCTGCATTTACTAGAACTGCGCACTATGAATTATTTATTAAAGATTAGCAAATAGTGAGTTCATCATTTGTTCAAGTCTTAACTCTACATTATGGACATCAGTGAGCAGTTTTTAAATACAAATGCTGCATGACTTACAGGCTCGTCATTTACCTAATGAGTGTATTTTATTATTTATTATAGAGTTTTTTTTATTACTTAAGTATTACATTATTTATAAAGCAGTTTTTTAATAGTTGGTGGTTTAAGGATCACTCAGTATGAGTAAGTAAATGATTAATAAACTTCTAAAATTTACATTTTTACATCTTATTTTCTTAGGCATATAGTTATATTTAATCTGTATATTAATAAATGCTTAACACAAATTCTTACAGTTTTGTGAATAAAGTGAGATCTGCTTTGTAAATCCCAAATAAATTATATTTAAACAGAGATGGGAAGTAATGAAGTACAAATATTTTGTTACTATACTTAAGTAGATTTTTCTGGTGTCAGTATACTTCACGATTTATATACATTTTGGATACACTGTGTACACTGTAAAAAATTGCTGTTAAAAAACGGTCAGATTCTACAGTAAAATAATGTTTTTTCACTAAAACAGTAATATTCTGTTAAAAACAGTGCTTTCTGGGTAACATTTTTGTTTTCGAGAAAGTAACCAACTGCAGAAAACTGTGAGCTAACAGAGTTCAGATTCGATGTTTTGAAGTCTGTGTTTGAAATCACACTTTGTGTCCTTGTTCACTATTTCATACACTAGTTAACTAATATAGTTCACCTGACAGTTTTAATGAACACTAATGAGTGAATTCAGACACTGATGAACACCTGCTGTTAATAATTACAATTACTGAAGAAAATAAACAAGAAACACAAACAGTGACTTGAGTTACAACATTAAATAAAATAAAATCAAATAAAACACCTTCAGTCTCAGCAGAGGATCATTAAACAACTCCACAAACAACAGCAGACACACACTTATTACTGACTGATTTGACTTCCATACTATTCACATTGAGATCCAACAGAAATTAAGGTGTTTTTTGTGTCACCGTAATGGAGTGAGGGGCTGGTTTAGTTGGGCTCTTCACCCTTGAACTGATTAATTCAGACTCTCCAATTACTATAATAAAGAGTTAACAAAATGCTTGTATTATAGCAGTCAAGTTGGAAAGTCAATAAATAGAGAAATATATTTGTCTGAAATTAGTTCTGATAAATGTTTTGGTATAAATCTGGAAGAAGGGCCTCATGCAAAAGATTTTATGTTTAGTTACAGGTATTAATTAAATTAATGAGAAGTGAAAACAGAAAGATACCTCAATAATTACTTAACAGTTAAGAAATAACATACAAAAACAGTTCAGTTATGACAAATACACACTCAGACCTCATGAATCTGACCTTGTATCTCAACAATGGTAACATCTCAAATGTTTCATGCTGCAATGCATGCTGGGAGTGGCACGGTACAAATATCCCAGCATGCATTGCGGTATAAATAAATGTTGTATAATGGTCTAAGAGTTTTCTTTACTTGTGTTTGATTCTGCTGTTGTTTATGTTTAGACTTTCAGTTGCCTGTTTGTGAGTTAAACTGTTAATTTTGTTAGTTGTCACCATTATTGAGGTTCATCCGCTGATTATTGATGTCTCTTTGAGTGCGATATACACCATAGAGCAGTGTTATTGTCCAAGATATTCTTAAAAACTTCCAGAAATCGTTGCCATATATATACATAATGTAAAACAATAGATTTAACATTGAATGGGAGCAGTAAATTTTATTATACTAAATGAGAACAGACTCTGCCATTTAATATCAACATGAACATCACCAGATCTTATTTAGGTTTTTGGCTGGCTTGCCTCAACAAAGGAGCTTTTTAAGCAAAGTTCTTAACAATTGCAGCAGCCAAGATATATAAATGTTAAAAATGACAGGGCTAAGAGCCCAACTAAAGCAAACTCTGTTCTCCATGATGGTGACGTAAAACTTTAACTTTTTCTCAAGAAGAACTTTAGTAGATGTTATACAAAAATACATGTATTAAGTAATAAGTGTAGCTGGTGATGATGTTTGTAGAGTTTAATCATCCGCTGATCATTTAAATGATTTAATCATTTGTTGTTCTTCAGGTTATTTCATTATAAAGCTGTGACTAAAGTTTTGCATGTTCTGTTCTTGTTTTTTCCCTTCAGTATTTCTTCATTTGTTCATTGTTAATCCTCAATTATCATTTAATTAGTCAGTTAATTAATGAATTTTCTTCAGCTTTGCTACATGTTTCTTGAACACTCAGTAGTGTGGACACTTCAATAAAAACTGAAGTATATGCTCTGGGGTTTAAAGGGTTAAAGGTGTGAGAGGTAAAAACACAGTGTAAAAATGTATTTTAACAGTAATATACTGTTAATTTACACAACGGAAGTAGACTGTTAAAAAACAGTATATTGCTGGCAACCACAGCTGCCAGTAGATTACTGTTAAATCACGGAAAAAACAGTATTTTACTGTAAAACCTAAAGCTAATTTCTTCTGTTTGTCACCGTTGTGGAGGAGAGTAGAGCCAGTGTATGAGTTAAAGATGAACAATGAACTGCTGATGTTATTCTGCATGTTTCTCTATTTAAAGATAGCGGCTGTTTAGTGGCTAATGCAGTCAGAATCTCTCTAGTGATTCCAGATTTACATGTATGTGTGCTGTTGTGAAATATAAGACATTAGAGTTAAACCGAACTTTTTTAATTAACTAAAATAAGTTATCATTATAAGTATGCTTCTAAGCATATATAGCACATTACTTCATAAACTCATTCAGCAGTTGACCAAGTTGAGGCAGTTGCTTTCAGTAAGCAAAATGAGTTCACTTGAGTATTGTGTAAATCAATGTAGTCCATGTATTTTTACAGCAACATACTGTAAAATAACAGTACATTGCTGGCAACTGCAGCTGCCAGTATTTTCCTGTTTTTTAACGGGACAATTTTTAACAGTGTAAGGCATACATGATTATTGCGAATGTGTGGTATAAGTTGTGTGTTATATACAAGTTGTTACATTTTTTTGGACATTTAGAATACATTTTTAGATGAAAATGTGAGTACTCACATTTCATGCAGGGATCTGGGCATATGCTTTCAGTAAATGAGACCCAACTTTTTCCTAAATTAAAAATTAATAAAATAGCTGTTAAGAAATTTTACTTCACTCAAAAACGTTTTGTGAGTCAGGCATGATCCCCATCAAAAATAGCAAATTTTATATGTGGTGGAGTAAGAGATCTCCATCATAGATTTGTAGTCGAAAAATCTGCTGACTAATGTCTGAGGGATGTTTCATGCACTTAGATCCTCATCACAAGTTAAAGCAGTTATGAAGGTCCATCCTGTTACAGTATGAGAAATTTGAACCTTATAAGTGGCTAATGAATGTATATATTATTTATGTATTTATATAAAAAACCTAACACTTTAGGCAAAAGTGCCATGCATTCACATTTTTGATAGAGGCATCACAGCACTCAGTATGGCAGCTGCTGGAATGGAAGTCCTCTTTATCCTACAGCAATGGCTGATAGACGTGCATTGAGACACAGGGGGAGAGTGGGGGATCAAGACAAAGAAATAAAGAGACAAGAGCAAGCTGATCAAGGAGGAGACATCAGCTTTGATGCTCTGCAGGCTCATTAGTTGTGGTTTGGTTATCAGGATGAAGTTCTTTGAGGGTGTCAGTAAATGAATGTTGGATGTCAGAAGAGGGTAATGAGAGGTTAAGACACAGTACTCCACCTCTCCCGCTCCACTCGCTGTTTATCAGCCCCCAACACACCAAGCCTAAAATAACATTGATCGGCTTCCAAAGAGAAGCATTCCGATGCATTTGTGAAGTTTTACAGTAAGGGTTTATGTACAAAAATGAGCAAAAGACACATTAAAGCAGCAATTTTTTTTATGCATTGTGTTAATATGGGAATATTGCATGGAATTAAAGTCCAAATCTTTTGTGTGCATTATTACCAAGGAATTATATTTTTTCTCTAATAATTATTCATTTTTTTTATTTACTTTTGAGGTAGTGTGTGATTCTATAATTGTAAAAAGTGCCAAAGTAAAATGTAAGGAACAATTTAACAAAAAATTTTTACATTTTTGACATAACTCTTTTCCGAATTCCATCAAAATGGTTCTGTTTTGTACCTGTCAGATAAATAATAAGACAAAATGAGTCCCAAATCAAAATATAACAAGATCCTGAAAAACAGTAATATTTAAAAAAAAAAATATATATATATATATATATATATATATATATATATATATATATATAAATCCTGAAAAAATTCAGCCATTTTCAAGTTAAAATTGTGAGTTTAATAAATAATAAAAACAACATAGGCTCATTCTGGAAACGTAGCCCTATACATTTTCTGGAGATTGCAAATTATGTAATCTAATTATGTAGCTATGGGGGGGTATGACCCCGTTCCTTTTCTAACTAAACAGCTGACCGCTTACCTGCATGTGAAAGCCTTTCCCACTGTTACCAGTTTGTCCAGTAAGCTCAAAATGTACGTTGGTGGACTTGAGATGCAGAGAGGAGTTGACCGTAACAATGGGGTTCGAGTCCAACGTAGAACAGTTCAAGAAAGCAGGTAATACAAAAACAGAAACTAAAAAATAAAATAAACGAGTAAATAACGGTAAGAATATGGTAAAATCTGAAAACGTGGTAAAAATCAGGCGAGGGCTTTTCTTCTTCTGCATTGCTTTTTGAAACACTGCGGTAAGGGGGTAGGGAACGGAGTGGGCGGGTCAATCGGTGCTTTTCAAAATACTATTGGTTGGGTTTAGGGAATGGGGAGGGGGGAGGATTTAGTTGGTTGGTCAGTCAGTGAGTCGACAACAGCCTCTGGTGGATTTACGTGAGTAGAGCCAGCGCGAATGACCACTCACAAGAGATATTTGAGATCTCAAAAAGCGTACACAGCAGCCTCTGGTAGATTCGTGAAAGCAAAAACTGTAAAAACGGAAAAAAAAAAAGTCGCTCCTGGGTTGTATTTTGCTCTCTTCAGAAATGTATATAGGGATATGTAATCAAAATAAGTCTGGGTTGAATAAAAAGCGGGGACCTATGCCATTAAAAGAGCTACTAACAGTAGCTCATAGAATAGCCCATTTAACAGCTTTGTAGAGTCTTCTTGAGGCTCTCACACAATACAAAGCATTGTCAAATAAATCTGAGTGACCTTTTTAATTCCTAACAACTAATTAATTTCCAGATCCTATCCAACACGACCTTCACAAAACCATTATAAATAGGAATCAATATACATCTGAGCTCTACAGAAAGCAAGCAAAATATCCTTTATGGAAACCACTATTAACTCACTGAAACAGAAAAACATTGGTCATTCATAACCCACACATTGTTACAAACCCAGACTTTTCTATTTGAAGATATGCCTGAGCTTCTAATTACCATATACAGTATGATACATTATTATATTTACACAAAAGCATAATTTCTCATACAACTTCACTTCTGAAGACTTAGATTAATCTTGTGGATTCATTTGGATTTATTCTACTCTTGTGAACTTTTCAGGTTTTGTTTGTGAAAAAAATAAAAAATAAGCCAGCAAGAAAAAAGTCTGCTGCACTGACCTAAAATTATTTGTTATATAAATCAAAAAACATTTCGTTTGGTTTACATAAGATGATAAGTTTTCTGGAGAGGTGAACTGTTCTGTAACAAAACTTCTTAATGTTGCGGCAACTGAACATTTTTGGTCTGCAGAACTAGAATGCCCGAAGTCGAGTGAAAGAAAAAAAAAACATAACTCTTATTTACTTTAGTTTTTTTCTTGTGTACTCAACTTTAAGAAACATCAGTTGCAATGACCTAAAATGTCTGAAGTTAAGTGAACAAAAAAAAAAAACTATTTTGGAAAATTGTAGTAATACATAATACATTATCAGAACGAAAATACGTAGTTCAATTAAAAATAGCAGGACAAACAGGGAAAAATGCTTTGTAGCGCTTCATATGGAAAAACAAGACTCAGCAGAGTCTAGTGATCAGTCCATCATGAGCTTCCAGCTGTGTGCTTAATCAGAAACTGGTTCCTCCATTTGAATTATGCTGCGTTCATACTAGAGTTTGAGCTTGCAAAATTCTGTAGTACGGTTCTGCAAAAAGGGATTAAACGGGATGATTAGACATTTGAAAAAAGCGAGCGTTTGGTCCATATTTTACATTTCAGTCCAGAGAGGTCATATTTTGATAATCTCACGCAGTCATGGTGCGCTTTTGCAGGTCAGAGTTCACCAAGCTTGAACTTTGCAAAGCAGTGAACTGCGAAGCTTGTCGCATGAGCTTACATTTCCGGTCTGACGCATTTGCGTGTGTATGAATTGAAGTCTATGGGGAGAAAAGTCCAAAGTGACCACAGCTTTATAGTTTGAGCATTTGATTTGTCATTTAATTATTACAGAATTTTTACAGAAGTTGCTCATAAAAAATAAAATCAATTTAATTTGTCATTTTAGAGTGCATTGTGATGTATTATTTAATCATTTGGATGTTTGATTTATCTTTTGGGTAGTTGTTTTGAAAGTTTGATTATTATTTGATCTTTTTAGGCATTTGAACGTTAATTTTAATTTTGTTTGGAAAAAAACTTCCATAAATGTATAACAGTTAAAAACAAATTAACAGTCTACATGTGCTAAGCGTTTCTTTTTGTAGAGTGATTAGGGTTAATGATGACAATCAATTTTTGCGTAAACTAACCTTTTTTTTAAAGTATAATCACACAATATTCATGCTCTGGCAACATCCTTCTTATCAGTTTAAAGAAACATGTTAACTCAACACATTTTCAGCTCCAATAAATTCTTCCTGACAGATGTGGCATCTACTGTTCCACACATCAGAGCCTCCCCAACATCATGGCGCTGTGGCGATCATCATTTACATTTCAGTGTAATTACAAAGCATCTGGCCAAATCTGCTCTCCCCACTTGTTAGTAATTAATTCCAAACGAGACGCTGCTGTGCCATCAATGCAAAGTCACAACCAATGACCAACATCTCCGTGGCAGAATACCCTCACTATTTCATGCAGAGTACATAACAGCAAGCCATGTGTCCTTGGAGGCAATTAACCCACAGTTAATTAGAAAACGAGTTCTTTGATTCCATTGGACGAGACAAAATTAAAGGACTGGATGAGGCTGATGTACAGCAATACTATAATAGTGGCAAACAGTCTTGGAATTAATCACAAATGAGTATGTATGTGTACAACTCCAGAACAGGGGTGCGTTTCTAAAAACCATGGTTAACCAACTAATGTCGTAATTTCCAGTGTTACAAACATAGTTCGTTGATTTGGTGTTTCCCAATTCCATCGTTCCAACAAACATTCACAAACTGCACTGCAAATTTGTACGTTTGCAATTACACCAGAGGTGTAGTTAGAAGCATAGTTCCTGGCTTTGTTCTATTCCCAGTTATCTCCCATTTGATCTATTACTTTCAAACGTTTCGAACATTTAAAATTAAAATGATTAAAGTAAAAAGCCTTAAAGTCATCTCTCTTATGTGTAATTTAGTTTTAAACTAATTTTACAATTCAGTTTTAGCGATTTCTATACTGACAATTGCCATAATGCACTTTGAAAACATTTATGCCATTTTGAATGCAGCCGTGGCTCAGGTGACCTATTATTTAAAAGTGGAATTTACGTTACGTCTCCAATGCTTGTGAAAACAAAAATATATAGCATATGTTAATGCTTTTAATTTGTAGTAGGTTATTTATTAAGAAATGTATCTGTACTGTACATGGCATGGGCCTATTGGTTAGAACATTTCTACAGTTGCTTGAATGTGTCAAAGTTTCAAAAGTGGACTTTAAAAAAACAAATAAACAATATCATTTTTAATAATAAATAAATAAACAATATCATTCTTAATAATAATAATAATCATTATTATTATTGTTATGAAGTCAAATGTTTTTCTTTTCTTAATAAATTGCCCACTTTAAATGACAACCATTAGTTTAACAATTTTTATGGTTTATATATGCGATTATAATACGTGCTACTAAGTAGTTTTATGTTTTAGAATAGAATTTGGCATATTTTCTATAATATTTGTAAAGGAAACATAGGCCCTATACAGTATGTGACATTTACGTATGTTTCTATTAATATGGAAAAGAAGTGCACGTTTTAACCAAAACTAATATTGGATTTTTTTTTTAATGCGTGTGCTTGTAAAACAATAAAAATTGCACAAAAAAAATTATGGCTTTAAGAAGTTTTTACTCCACCCCATTTAGGGCGTCATTATGGACGTTAAACCAATCTTGGTAACACTTTATAATAATTACACGCTATGAATCATCTATTAAGCATTAGCAAATGCTGAATTCATTATTTGTTAAGCTTTAAAGGTGCAGTATGTGATCTGCCAAAATGCTAATCGGTTAGCATATTAGCTTTAAACGGCAGGGGAGGGACTCTGTTTTTTAAAGCCACATCTCCTGAAATCACAAAGGCGCGCACCTCAAAACGACAGCTATCGGTCATTTGTTGACAGATTAAGCTACTTATTGGAATTATGGGAGATGTCTGCCCGACAATATTTAATTGGATGAACATTTTTTTGTTTTATGCCTTACCCAGAATATAAAAATACATTTAGATCATTTGCTTTAATCATTACTATTGGACTGTGAAGAGACTTTCAACCAGCACAATAAAAAATGTTTGTGAAGACAATCACCTACAGCACCTTTAACTCTACATTTTTAGACATTAGTAGGCAGTTTATAACTGCCGATCCAAATGCTCTATCCTTGAATTAAATACATATTAATAATGTGCTTAATAATTGTGGTTTTACATTTTGTTCCTGAGTAATTTTTCATGACTAAATGAAGGACATCTACAAATAATTCGGAATGAGTTAGTGAATGATTAATAAACTATTCAAATGAACATTTACATATCTTATTATTCAAGCATGTATTAATAGTTACTTTGTATGTCAATAAATGCTTTATTAACTTAACTTCATCCAGTTTTGTGACCTAAAGTGAGGACTATGTATGCTTTATAAATCCTTAATAAATGACATTTAAAGGCTTAGTATCAATTGAACAATGATCTTTGAAATCTTATCTAAAAACTACAATTACTGTAAAGTGTAATTAGTGTTGAATAACAGATGTGACAAAATATGACATAAAATTGGATAAAACAACAACAATACAATAATTTAACAACATATTATGATACAACATTTCAATGTTATAGTGATGTTTAAACCATATTCATAAATTTTTTGATACAGTTTAATTTGTGTATCTTCAAATGAACAGAAATGAATGAAGTCATTTATTTTCTTTTTTTCCTGTTTAGAATATAACTGAGCCTTTAATTATCATTTATTTATTAGGGTTTTACAAAGCACAAATAGTCCTCACTTTAGATTAGGTCACAAAACTGAATAAGGTTAAGTTAATAAAACATTTATTAACAACAACAAAAAAATACTATTGATATATGCCTGGATATTAAAATGTATAAATGCTAATTTAAATAGTTTATTAATTATTTACTTACGCAATTTGAGTAATCTTTAAAAACCACCCGCTACACTTAATTAACTGCTTTGTAAATAATACGATACCCGATTTAGTAATGAAAAAAATAATAATTAAAGTATAAAAATACAAACCTTAAGCACATGTGCTTGCAAGTCAAGAATAAAGCATTTGTATTTGTAAAGTGCTTACCAACATCTGTTAATGTAGTGTTACCGAAATCTTTAATACTTGTTAGATTAACACTGAAGTTTATCTCTTCGAGTTTTTTAAGTATGTCAGTTAAAATGTATACCATGGTACCTGTTCATCAATTATGAAATGAAAATATAACACTGGCATTTGTTCCTACTGTGACCATCTCCTGCTGTTCAAGGACACCCAAAAAATACTTTAAAAAGTCAAGAACTCCATTATACATTTAGAATTATTCCAAGTATAACATATTTTCAGCACATTTTTCTGCCCATTCAATTTCCTCACCAGTTTGGCGTATTACACAGAATAACATGACGGGCTGACTGTAAGTGAAATATGACAGTATAATTGAGTGTCCATTTTGTGGTTATCAGCCAGTGAAAAGTAGAGATGTGAACGTGTGAAAGGACTGCAGGTCTGTGTGAAAGTGAGCTCAGCCTTGTATTGAGTCTCTAAAGGACTGAAATGGCGGGCAGACCCTGTGAGCAGTTTGCTGTGCCCTGAACACCTCCGTGTGAGCCAGTGGACAGAGTTTTATGTCCCAGTGCTCATCCTCCATCACCTTATCCTCAACCTTGAGTAAACCTTTAACAACAGGACGCAGACTGACATATGAGCTGCATGCTGACAGAACATTTCCCATGGGGTTACATACATATATCAGTCTCTGCTCATTCTGTACTCTCATTTCAAGACTATATGATTATACTGTACAGTTGAGGGCAAAATGTTTATTTCTGTGAAACTGTAATTTTTTTTTTTCAATTATCTCCCAAGTTTGTTTAAGAGAGAGAGATATTTTTTTTCAACACATTTTTTGGTAACATGTTTAGTTTAGGTAACAATTTAGACCATTTACTACTGGCTTATTATCTGCCTTATTATTATTACCTGTTTATTACCACTTATAAAGTATTAAATTATTGCACATCTTTAAACAAGGACCCAATACCAGAACAAAAATGTATTTATAGCTAGTGAGGTGGTTTTGTTTAGGTATTGGGTATCTGTAAAGTGAATCTGTATTATTAAAGTGCATCTGGCAACAATGACTGCCATTTTTTCATTGTTATGTTGTGGTGTGTGTTTGCTTCTTTGTTGAAATTTGTATTTGCATTCTTCAAAAAATTTATTTTGGTATTAAATAAACCATAGTCCATAAAATTAAAATGGTCCCTGGTGGCTCAATGCTTAGCACTATTGCTTCACTGCAACCACTGGTTTCGAATCCGTAGCAAAACTTATGCATTTTCAAACTAAAACGCATTAGTGTAAACAGGTAAACACCAGAATAGCTTAGTCACTTCCTTAATTTAGCTTTTTTGTGCATCCAAAGGCAAAATGGATGCATCCATGGAAGAAGAGCAGGGGCCTCATGTACTAAGATTTGCGTGGAAATCATACTAAAACATTGCGTACGCACAAAGCTGTAAATGTGCGTACGCAGAAAAAAATTCAGATGTATGAAACACTGCGTGCGCCGAATCTCATGCATATTCTTTTGTACATCCGAATGAACGTAAAACTGAGCGCAACATGCACAAGCACAAAACCCCATCCTGCCTCCTCCCCCGTATGAATATGCAAATGACTCTACTTTGGCAAAACCCAACGAAAAAGCAACGGCAAAAGCAAGCAAAAAGAGAAACTTTGAACAGAAAATGAATTGGAGGTGCTCCTTTCGGAGGTAGACCGGAGAAAAGCGATGTTATTTGTAAATTTGTCCTCCGGAATTAACAAAAAAAGAAAAATAGAGTGGGAGAGTTTAGCTGATGCGGTTAACACAGTTGGGTCTGAACATCGCACTGAGTGAATTAAAAAAGAAATAGTGTGATTTAAAAGTGTAAAATTTTGCAGCACCGTAACAGTCTCAGTGGCGCAGCTCATAAGATGTAAGTTAACATGTTTTGACGCGTTCGAGTATGAACTTGGTTCGAATCCAGCGTCTGATGAACTCTTTCTTCTTTTTTCCCCCGCTACAAATCAGATTTTGCCAACTATTTAACACGAGAAATACAAGTAGGAATCAATAATAAGTTTGTGCATCATATTTTATTTGCACATTTATTGAACGGAAATGTTTCTGATTCAGGCATGCAAATTCATCTTCAGATAGTGTCTTTATAGCAATGTGCGTGCAGTAGATAGCTCAGATTACATTGGGAAAACAGGCGACCGCTGCAAATTGCGCTTTAATGATTAGCTGGTAAACTGTATGGTATGGAAACCTTATATACCTGCTAGATGAACCCGTCTCATACAGCTGCCATTGCAAGGCTCAAAGACACTTTGTAGAGAGGAATTTAACACAACTGCCTCTAGGAGTCGCCAATGGAAATAAAACAGACACGCACAAAAAATGTGCGTACGCCAGCCATAAAGCTGGCGTGGAGCTGCGCACATTCCCAAGTTTAGTTCATCGTTAGTAAATCCAAACGTGAGCGATTCTGAGCGTGAAACCTGGCGTACGCAAAGTTTTTGTGCGTACGCAGCATTGATACATGAGGCCCCAAGTGAGCTGGCCGATGAGTAAGAGAATGAGGTGGGTTTATATAGTGTCCATTGATTGTGGGTGCAGGTGATTAGTTATCGGTTATGGTTCATGGGATTGGTGAGAGGTGATTGGTGAAGGAGAGCGGCGACTGAAGCTGCATGAACAAGCCGTGGGTGTGACACATCCATCATTTAAGAAAAAAAAAAAAAAGGAATCAGGTAAAACTTGTTTTGAAACTAAAAGGTGTAGCCTATAAGCAAATAAAATCTAGTCATTTCATTCAAATTTTCTCAGTTAGAATTTGTCAATTTGAATAATTAAAAATGTAATTTGTCCTCACTGAAAAAAAGGATTCAAAGATGATTCCTTGGATTTACTAAATCGTTTTAAGTTAAGTAGTTGTAAACAGTTTATTTGGGCTGATTTTAAATTAACAAATTAAGTTGAACTTTACTAAATTTAATTAGATAGTTTAAGTTCAACTCATAACAATTGTTTGTAACAATTTTGCAGACATATTTTTTTCAGTGTAAAGCCTTCTTCTATTGGCAATTTTCACAATTTATGATAACATAGCAGTCAAAAATGGGACAAACGAGCCCATGTAATAGCCTAATTCTGGATTTTGTCAGTCGGGGTTGGTCTTGTGAAGTACTTGAACCTCCTACCACAACCCCACATGCCTAATTAGCTATAATTTGCAATATATTACAATGTATTATGCATTTTTTTCAAAGTGGCAAAACATTGCAATGTATTAGGGAAGTAAATATATTTTTATCTTTAAAAAAATATGCTTAATTCAATGTTATTTCTTAAATTGTAATTGCTTGTGAAACTAAAACTTCACATACTGTATGGATTCAAAGTATGTCAAAATTCTTGTATAATTGAGCAATGTAATTCAGGATTCTTAGTAATTACTTTAGTAATTTACTAACGTTTTGAGTGAAAATTGTTTCATTCATTTTACTATCATCTGGAAATTCATACATTTTTTAAAATAATTTAGTTATCTTCTATTTGGTTGTATTTTTGAAACAGCACACACACATTTATGTATGTTTATTTTACTCATTTATTTTTTTTTAATGATTCATTAAACATGTGGGCTATGAATTCATTAAATCATGTAAGTCCTTTCATTTCTGTAATTTCTTTTTCTTTTCTTTTTTTTTATGCTTTTCTGAAACCTGTGGATTCTAAGAGTATTTTTCTCACTGTCCTGAAATTGCAGTGCCGAACCATACCTTTCTGATGGCTCTGACTACTGTTATTACTCCACTTTCCAGCAGCGCAAAAAGACATTCATCCAGCGCTCACTCCATCTCAATCTTTCTCCACCATTTAAACTGACTGAATGTTATTTTCAGGTGTGTGTAGTCAAACCGCCAAATGAGCACTCTGAAAGAACTAGAAAAAGCCAGATGTTTCTCTCACATCTGAAACCAAGTTGAACACCAGGTCTCACCTGTAATGATCGGAATTATCCCAGACACCCCAATGAGAAGTACACATGCTGCTGATTACCTGATATCGCAGCTTGGTTGATGAAACGCTGAGTGGATGTTACGAATTTCTTAAAATATCAAAGGATTTTCTCAGTTTTTAAATATTATGTGAATTTTGCAAAGTATTATGCAAAATTCTTAAATGATGGATTGGACGCCGCCCGATGCTTAAGTTAGAATGAAATTTACTGAAACACATTCAGGGATATTAAGCATTCAATCAGACTGATCAACATATATTAATTTAAATAAGAAATATGTATAAAAAAAAATAGTTATTCATTCATTTGTTCAATTTCCTTCAGCTTAGTCCCTTATTTATCCACAACGGAATGAACTGCTAACTATTCCAACATGTGTTTTAGGCAGCAGATGCCCTTCCAGCCACAACCCAGTGCTGGGAAACACCTATAAACTCTCGCATTCTCACTCGACTTCATAACATAAATACTTATAGTTTTGACTTTAATTTTTGATTTCAGTGGTAACAATTTTATAAAAATATACCACTGTTAACAGTGATTATTTACTTTACTTAAGTCAGCAAACCTCTTTCTTCAAATGTGACAAGTTGACTTTACTTAAATTAGTGATTTTTCCCATTTTAAAGACTGATTTTTACTTTTGGGTCAAGTGCACGCATATGGTCTGACGCAGCCTTCGTGCGGTTGCATAGCCCTCGAGACATGTAGCACAAGTAATATTATTATTATTTTATTTTTTATTAGTTCCAAGAAACTGTATAATACAGTAAAGGAGAACAGTTCTTTTACACAATATTCACATTAGATACACAGGATAAAGAGCCAAAAAAAAAAAAAAAAAAAACATAAATTAAAAAATATATAATAATGCAATAAAAAATAAAAATTCAAGTGGCATGAAATATCTCTTCATATTTACTTAAGAAAGAAACATTTCTTATTATCAATTAATCTAAGTGATTTCATTAAATGTTCTATTTCACATAAGACGTCTATAAAAATAGATATTTTTAAGGAACCTCAGTTTGTGAAAGTAAAACTTCCCAGCAAGTATAAGAAAGCACAAGTTCTGTGATTGGTCGGTTTGGTAGTGGTGACGAGTGTGGGCGGTGCTGAGAGTCGCAAGCCCAATGGAGCGAGTGTTTACATGTGTCGAGGCACTTAAATCAGCTTTCTTCCCCATTCTAATGCTTGATTTGAATTGCAGCAGATTATCTTGACCATGTCTACATGCCTGAATGGATTGAGTTACTGCCACGTGATTGGCTGATTAGAAATTTGTATTAACAAGCAGTTGGACATGCAGGTAAACCTAATAAAGTGGCAGGTGAGTAAATGCACAGCTACACGCAAGGCTTAAGCCGTGGGTCATGCTGATGACTCGACACAGAAGTATAAAGCTGTGGTCACACTGGGCTTTTCCTCCTATAGACTTCCATTCATATGCACGCGAATGCGTCAGATTGGAAACGCGAGGTCATGCGTCAAGTTTTGCAGGGTGCTGCGGTGCAAAGTTCAAGCTTGGTGAACTCTGACCTGCAAAATCGCATTACTTAACTGTGTGAGAACAACCGAGGATCAAAACATGACCTCTCTGGACAGAAATTAAAAACATTGAGCAGTCACCCAACTTTTTGATGCAGACTCAAACTCTGCTGTGAATGCATCTTAAATCAGCCTTAACTTGAAACTGTTAAATTAATTTAACTTAATATTTATAATTATGCTCATAGTTCATTTATTTGAAGATATTAAGGCAACAGTTTTACTCATTACAAGTAAACTAATTATTTTAAAAGCAACTTTTTAATCACTTTTTTACAGTTTAATTTTTTTTTTTTTTTGAGTAATGTCCAAAAACAACCTTCAGCTGTGATTTCATCTCAGCAGATTCTGATACATGACTGCTTAATTAAATTATGAATGCTGTGATATCTCTATAGAGTGAAGATTGAACAGAAAAAGCAGAAAACACCCCCACCCCACCCCTGCAGTATTTTTAAGCATAAGATAAATTTATTTATCACACACTATGCACCCTTTGTAAATGTACGTTTTTTCCAGAGCCATTTCCGAATACAGCAGCATAAACAGGGGCCATATCCCTTGATGCACATTCAAAGGAATAAAAAAAACAACATCTTCATGCACAGAGACCCATAATGGATGTGCAGATTTTACTCCAGTGCCACATCTAGCAGCTGCAGGGTGAAGGCGCAGTGCCTTTGTTGCCTAATTGACTGCATGTGGCGGAAATAGACATGAATGGGGTGTCAGGCCGGAGCCAGAATGGAACATTTGGATGCGGAACTAAAGCAGCCGCCTTATCGGTGAACACATACACACAGACCGTTCGCTTTTACAAAGAGATAGAGGAGACATGCACACATACTCGCAGCCGAATCCAGTGTCCTGTGACACTCTGATAACATTGGAGCAGTTTGAAATGTTTTCAAGAATAGTTTTAACTGCATCTCGAGACCCATCGGCACAATAAAACATTTTGGTTGAGTGTGTAAATTTGGATTTAAAGCGCTGTGTGCTACTTTGGAAGAAAATAAAAGGCTGTTCAAACTTTAAACAGGAAAGGTTGAAACCTTACAAGATGGCAGAAATAGTGATTTATTGCTGCTGGTGTGAGGCACATGAGATTGGAAAGATCTATTGTGGGCATTAGGTGCAACTGTGTCTGCTGATAACATTGTTTATTTGTAAACACAGCCTGCGTTGTTTTAACGTCTGACATTTTGCTAATATATAAATGCATTGTGTATTTTTTTCAGTTTGCTTCCATATTATTGTTGTTATTTCTTATAAAATTTCCCACCTTTTATAAATAAATGAATTTCAAACTCAAAACAAATAACCAGTTTAGAGATGTACATTTAAAATTAACACACCAACACACAGATATACAGTTAAAGTCAGAATTAGCCCTCCTGGATTATTAGCCCTTATATAGAGTATCTCAGCCTTAGAAGCGTAGAAAGCTGTTATCCTCTATCCACATGGTTAATCAGTTATAGAACACATATGGCTGCAGCTGGAAGTTAACAAGAATGATTTATATTATTTATTAAATTTCCCATTAATTGTATGTTATTAAAGTCTACCCCTACCCCAACCCTAAACCCAACCGTCACAGTAATGTAAAAACAGATTTGAAGTCTTCTCTATTAGTATAGCTAATTAACCACGAGAATTAATTATATTATTTGTTAAATTTTCCCAATAACCGTATTTTATTAACGTCTACTCCTACCTCAACGTTAACCCAACCGTCACAGAAATGTAATGTCATCTCTATTAGTATAGCTGATTAACCAAGTGGATGGATGATAACAGCCTTCTGAGTCTACCAGCAGGCGCAAAAGGTCCCTACTGGCCCATATCTATCAGCTGATAACCACTGATAACGCCTATTCAATTGAGTAATAACATTCGAAACAGATGCAGCATCACAGTTCAGTCATTTCTTAAGTCATTGTGAATTTTAACCATAAACTGCTGGTGTAAAAGATTTTAACTCGGATGTGTTTTTTTAAGGTCTGTGACTGTAAGATTTAAAGCAAATTTAAACCATTTGGGAAAAAGAAATGATAAAGTTTGCAGCTTTAACAAAGATTTGTGTTTATTTAGCAAATGAAGACTATACATTGTTATTTTAGATTTAATAACCAAATTTATTTCCCTCAATATTGTTAGATAAAAAAAAAACCACAAAGCACTTTCTTTTTTTATTTTTGTTCTGTTATATTCATCTATGCTTTAATTAATAAAAAAAAATATTTAGCAGCTGCACTATTCTTCATAATCATCTCAATCAATGTAAAATTATAAATTCTTCTCAAACAGTTACTTAAATCTTATTGTGATTTTTTTTTTTTTAAATCTCATTGTTATTGTAGAAATACAAAATATTGCAATGTCCGATTTTTTTCAGGACCGTGCAGCCCTACTTAAGAGGGCTTTTAATATTGACTTTAAAATGGTTTAAAAAAATTAAAACTGCTTTTATTCTAGTCGAAATTAAACAAATAAGACTTAAGACTTAAATAAGAAATAAGAAAAAAAATATTACAGGAAATACTGTGAATGATTCTTTGCTCTGTTAAACACCATTTGGGAAAATATTTGAAAAAGAAAAGAACATCACAGCAAGGGTTAATCATTTTGATTCAATTCTTAATTGTAATTACACGAACATTAAATGATTCAAAGTTTGTGCTTTTGTTTTGTTTTCCTAATTATTATTAAACCTGCTGTTGTTAAACCTTATTGTTAAACCTGCTGTATGTATTCAGAATCTTTTTCTCCCTTGTGTACAGTTTTGGTTTTCTTATCTTCTTTTCTTTCCCTGCATGTCCTATCCCCAAAGAAAACACAATCATAAAAAATACCTTGTAATTTATTATGTTGTGGGGAACAAATGTCTCTACAAGTATATCAATACTAGTAAATGTTGACCTTGTGGGGACACCACGAGGAAAACATCTCACAAAATCACACAGAATTAATCCTTCTGAAAAAGTAAAAACGCAGAATATTTCCTGTGATGCTTGGGGATATAATATAAAGTGAATAAAGTAAAATATATTTGCCTGTCATCAAGGTGGTAGACACTGTAAGCTATGTTACATGAAAAAAATACTATTTTGTTTGGAAGAATACTATAGATAATTACCTTAATTAAACTGTTGTAGTTAAATTGCTGCTGTAGTTCAACACAACTGTAGTGATAAACAAATTATTGATAGGCTTCAGTTTTCTCTGCTATAATTATATATCATCACAATGCATCTCCGTTTACACTAACATTACAGTATTTATTACAGTTTATCAGTTTACTATGCTACAGATTTCTGTAGCATTCATTAAGGGTAAAGGGTTGTACTCATTATACACTTTACTATGTGGTTCAAAAACATGTTTATTATAAATTACTGTAGTTTTTCCTCCACAAGGATATCTTCCACACATCACGAAATAACAGATGAAAGTATACAAAAGCGTGGATGCATAGTCTACATTATTATTTATTTATTTAATTTTGTAAGAGGGGATATTCCACAAAAATAACCGTCTAGTTTCTTTGCAAGGGTTGCATTTCTTTTGTGTTCGGTCAACAAACTTACCATCAATAAACATTCAGCTCTGCTGCGCATCTCGATGTTCACATTACAGTTGTTTATTTTGCTGAAACATGAGCAAAGACATGGAGTATTGCAAAACAAGACAGAGATTTCAATGCAGCGATTACATAACAGGGTACATTATTTATATTCTGGATTTTTTTGTTGTGGTGTTTGTATTAGATTTTTATGTAACACATTAACATATTATACTCATAGCTAGGTTTGTATGTATATAATCTTTATTGGTGCTGTCAAATGATGTATCACATTCAAAAAAAAAAAAAAAAAACATTGTACACATGGATATATTAAAACAAAAATGTTTGTTACATGCCACCTCTTCTTCCATTTTTCAGCCAGTTTCTTAAACCTTCTCCCCTTTATGAGCAATCACTTTTAAAAGCCTATAAAAGCTGTTCGCCATTTCTTATTTTGACCAATTCAAAGAATTTCAAACATCATAAAACAAAATTATTTTGATGTTCTGATAGCGAATCCTATGTAGAAGATTCACTCCATCTGAATTTTGCACGTCATCAATGACGTCGTGTGAAAACAACCAATGGGAAGTCCCCATAAATATAGCTGTACTGTGTATGTGTGTGTGTGTTTATTAAGAAAAATAATCCATGTAAATGTGTTGCAACTATTTTGATAACTGGACACTTTGTGAAACCAGCATGCAATATTGTTCATTAATGCAATTTATACATTAGTCTTATGCTTTTCTCTGATAGCGCTTTTGTGTTTTGCCTCCAATCTAACAACACAAGCAACAAGCATCTTGCAAACAGCAAAAGCAATTTCTGCTTATTCCCATTTCCTCTCTTTACTGTAGCACATAATTGCAATAAACATTGTTGCAGGACATTTTGCATAAAAATATGTATTTCCAGGGGCTCGTTGAATTACCATGTTTATGGTTCATTAATTTTTTCCTACAGCCCCTGAGCTACAAGCCACAATCCTTGAATTCCTTTCAGAAACCTCAATTATGCTAACGAGATCAAGGCATTTAGTCCTATTAAGCCCGTTAAAGTTTGTTGCATATCGTTCTGGCTCACTAACTTCAGAGAGAGAATGCGCATGGAAAAACTAGTAAAACACACAGGCAAAATTGCATTAATGAGATTAAAAGATTATTGAGAGCTGCACACCTTTGCATCTGCTTTTAACATAACATTATAAAGTCGCCGAGTGCTCACAAGGGGAACTCTTTGAAGAAGAGCCTTAACAACTGAATGCATTATAAAACTGAAATCTCTACAGACTCGCTGCTATTCGCAGAGTCGCATTGGCCCCTTGGCGTTAAGCACTCAAGTTCTTTATGTCAAGGGCCAATAGAGACAAAGCCCCATTTCAATCCCATTATGTTTAATTTTAGTCTATTTAGACATGCTTGGTGCTATGATTATACAAGGCTGATGACTCAACGTCAAGAGTCATCATTTTTACCATGTCATATGCAATTATGATTTCAAATATGACCTCGAGTCTGAATATTGAAGCGTTTTAAATGTAGATATCCCATTAAAATCACATAGGGTTTCACATCAACATGTTCTACATATTTCATGTGTGATTTTAATGTGTGAAGATGTGTTTTTTTTCTGTATGAGTAGAACATGAGATAAATTATCCCTTGTTGCTTTTAGTTTGGATATATAGATCATGAAAAAAACAAAACTATTTTAAATAAACCATATAAAAATAGCAAACCCTGTAACTTGGCACAAATCACAATCATAGCTTATTACACTGTAAAAAAAAATCTGTATTAATGTTTGTTGTTGTTTTGCTTTTTAACTTATTTATGCTTTTGAATTGGATTATGGGATCTTAATCTTTCTTCCAAAAACATTTGATGTTGAAAAGTTTGAAAAGTCACTTTTGTTGGCATTTTTATAGTAAAAAAAATTCAACAAAGTGATATATTGTCTGTGTTTGTGTTGTAAATTATAATTCAAAAACCTTTCTCCATATATTATTTCGGGTATCACTTTATTGTGTTGGTCCCCTTAACATATTTTTTTTAACTTAAGTTACATTGCATCTACATGCCAACTAATTCTCAATAATTATAAGAAGACTGTTGTGGCCTATATTTCCATTAACTGGTACAGTACGGGTCATCTTTATCAGGGTAAAGGGTACCCTTTTGATGGGTGTGGTGTAAAAGATGGGTGTGGACAGAAAGTTTCAGTTGACATCATTCCTAGCTTGAGGAAATGTCAAAGTAAAGCTTTACCAGTTGTTCACATATCATACAAGAAACACTTCTCACAAAACAGATGCTTTATACACATAAATCATAAATACTTGTCTATAAATGGGGGGGGGGGGGGGGGTAGTCAAATGCATATTTATATTATATATTATATTATTATTTATACATTTTTAATGATTAATATTTAAGATACAGGTCAGAAATCAGAGAAAGCTATTTATTACTATGAAAGTAAAATAATTCTCACCAATCACTTATACTTTGAGTAGTATTTAGTACAGGGGTCACCGATCTCCTTTCTGGAGTTCCGGTGCCCTGCAGGGTTTAGCTCCAACTTGCCCTAATCAGACCTGCCTGGGTGTTTCAAGTACACGTAACACTTTGATTAGCTTGTTCAGGTGTGTTTGATTGGGTTGGAGCTAAAATCTGCAGGACACCGAACCTCTAGGATCAAGTTTGGTGATCCCTGATTTAGTAGAACAGATATTTTCACTCTACTTGCTTTGGCAAGTAATGTTCCTTTTACTTAAGCATTTGCTTAAGACTTGTGATTTGCATGTTTTTTTTTTTTTTCATGACCCTGGTATACAGTATACAACTAGATCTTAATATTGTACAGTGTCAGCATATTTTTAACAGTATGTCTCACTAAAACATGGTATGTTCAACATAAAATTGTAAAAAGCTGATCTGCTACTAACTAATAAAATATTAGCATAGATATTGATATTCCAGGCCTCCAAGCTACAAGTACGAGAGCCTGTCAAAGATAATATAACATGTTGTTATTCAGTGGTGCTGGTATCGTCTAACAAGGTTTTGCCCGTTGGAACATATCAACTGCGCATTTTGAAAAATGACTTTGCAAGAGCAAAGTAATTATTGGTCGTAAGTGTGTCACCACAGGGCACGAACTGGACTCAGCTGAGAAATTCTTATTGTGGGATTGGATTAACAGTTGGACGCTCTCTCTGTGTTTCCTTCACTCTCACATTCTCACCCATACCAGCTGGCGGGGAGAAAGAGTGAGTGAATGCTTTCAGCTCTTTCAGAATCGGATTAGTTCGGGGCAGTCAGAGGATGTGTGTCACCTTTCTTGCCCCCTCCGGCACCAAACATGCTCTGTGATGTTGGGTTTTGGTTGAGAAAGAACATAATGCCAGGAATCATAAACAGGTACAACACAAACCCACCCTTTGGCGATATGGTTTAGCTGGCAAGAACACACATTCTTTGATAGGTGAATACATCTAAAGAACCACAAATTTAATAGTTATTTTTCTGCTTCAAACAATAATCTTTTTTTTCTTTACAGTTTTTTTTATTATATAAGTATTATACTGTTCTTAAAAAGAAAGTTCTTGTGTCGATGGTTTCACAATGGAAATTTACACACCCTATTTAAACACCCTCAAACACTTCCAAACCTTTATGTTGAACACTCATAATATATATCCAACACAGGCTCATTGTAAAAACATATCCTACAAACATTTCGGGAGAGAGTGCATTATGCAGCCAGAGCTAAGTATGGCTGCATTTAGTTTTTAAATTGAACTTTACAGGGGACCTATATCTTTGTGCCGATGATGCCACGATTTCAGTATTTTATCAAAACAAAAGGGGCCTGAAAGACATCATGAGTTCACAGTTAAAAAATCTGTACATCTTTTTTTTGGATAATACACTTTCTTTAAACAGGTAAAACATGCTATTTTATTTGCTTCAAGAGTGAAATTAAACACAGATGATTCTTTTGTGGTTAGGATTAATGATTTGATAATTGAGTCAAAAAATGTTGCAAATTATTTGAGATAGTGCTGTTGCCTTACAGCAAGAAGGTCGCTGGGTCGCTGGTTCGAACCTCGGCTCAGTTGGCGTTTCTGTGTGGAGTTTGCATGTTCTTGCGTGGGTTTCCTCCGGGTGCTCTGGTTTCCCCCACAGTCCAAAGACATGCGGTATACAGGTGAATTGGGTAGGCTAAATTGTCTGTAGTGTATGAGTGTGTGTGTGAATGTGTGTGTGGATGTTTCCCAGAGATGGGTTGCGGCTGGAAGGGCATCCGCTGCATAAAAACTTGCTGGATAAGTTGGCGGTTCATTCCGCTGTGATGACC
The DNA here is from genome assembly GCF_052040795.2 of Danio rerio. Taxonomy (NCBI): domain Eukaryota; kingdom Metazoa; phylum Chordata; class Actinopteri; order Cypriniformes; family Danionidae; genus Danio; species Danio rerio. The sequence continues at coordinate 18,456,849 of NC_141021.1, forward strand.
CCGGATTAATAAAGGGACTAAGCTGACAAGAAAATGAATGAATGAATGAATTATTTGAGATGTTTAATAGATAATAAATTATAAGGAGATGTTATGGCAAGAATGTTTTTTTACGAAAATATGAAGAAAAATTTGATTCTTAGCAAAGCAAGCTGATCTGTTGAATGTTCATTCTTTAAAATTATTGGCAGCTTTTATTCAGCCCCATTTTGATTATGCTATGTCATTTTGGTATAGTAGCTGCTCACAGAGTTTGAAGGAAAAAATCCAAAAGACACAAAATAAATTAGTATGAATAATGTAAAAAATTCTACCTAGAGCACATTTGCACATTTTTCTTTGACTCTCTAGAAGTTTAGTGGGGAAAATAAGTTTGTATTTGAAAGTGCAATCATGTGGAACAAATTACTAAAATCAATATAAGAAAATAAAAGACTTAAGGAAGTTCAAAAAAGCGTTTAAAAGAAGGTTGTTTGATGAGGTTATAGTTAGCATGACAATGCTTTATTTGATATGTTTTTGTATTGTGAATAATTTTGTTCCTGTTTTAAAATGTGGAGGTACTGTTCGTTTAATGCATTAACTGTATTTTGCAGCAAGGTTATTTATTTATTTATTTATTTATTTTTAAAGCCAGGACCACAATGGAAACTAGTCCAGGGCTTTATTATGTTTTTACCCTTGACAGTTTTATTTCAAAGTACTGTATATTGGATACTTGTATTTTTGTATAGTTTGTCTAAAATCTGTCAAATAAAACTTCAATTCAATTCAATGATGCCACCGCATCATGAATGGCTTTTCCGCTGTTACTAGTTTGCCCACTGGCTCACACTTACATTGGCAGACTTGAGACACAAAGAGAAATGTTCCAGAAAGCATGTAAAGCAAAAACAAAAGGCAAAAAATAAATTAAACAGGTAAATAACAGGATGAGAAAGTGGAAAGATCTGAAATCGTCGTAAATATCAGGAGGCCATGAGGGTTTTATTTATTTGTTTATTTTCTTTTGAAAACAGTGACTACATTTACATGGACACCAATAATTAAATTTTATTAAGATTAAGATAATACTCTGATTAAGAGTCAACCATGTAAACAGCGATTTTTGAATAATTTAATCAGATTAAGTTCATCGAACTAAAGAGAAATCGAATTAAGACATGGAGTATGCCGATTTTAGTTGCATCATTGAAGTGCAGTACAGATTTGTAAACACCTTAATTGAACTATTAACGTCATGATAGGACTTTTTCACCTTGTTTTGCAACAGGATAGTGCACCCCCCCCCCCCCCCCCCCCCCCCCACACACACACACACACACACACACACACACACGCACACACACATGCACATAAACGGCTGTTTGACACTCTCTGCACCTACCAAGTCTGGGTAAACCACAGACAACTGCATCGTATATGCAGATGTTTTTTTTTTTTTTTTCCATTAAGCATGCGGTGTGAACTTCCATTAAAAAAACAACTCTCCCAGCAGTTCATAGTTGCATCCAGTATCTGATTTATCATGGGGGCATGCATGAAATGATTCTGAATGAAAGTACAGTGCCAAACTGCAAATTAAAAATGAAACAAGTCAATGTTTACTTAAAAATGTTATTTGTTTTCAACAGAAGAAACTCAAACAGGTCTGAACAATGGGAGGATGAGTAAACATTGAGTAAATGTTCAGTAAATTATTTATTTCTGGAAGAACCATCCCTTTAAGAGCTTCAAATATATACTACAAGTGAAGTCACTCATTTTAGCAGTTCAAAGAAGCTGGCCAAAGCGAACCTTCCAGAAAAGCTCCTGCTGGTAAACACCTTTGAACTACCATTGGCGCATGGCGATTGCGTAATAGTTGTGTCTCTGAGGCTCTGGCTTCTTTGACACATCTTCTTCAGTTCATTTCTTCTGTTTAGTCTGCTGAGACCAGAAATCCATGAGTAAAGCAGGCTGATTTAAAGTAGTATTGAAAATGACATGGGTAGTGTAAAACTTCTTATAGGTACACATCAAAATCATACTATATTGTATATATTCATTTAACAATTTATTAAGAATGTAAGATGTATATTTAAAAAGAAATTTACAATTTTCAAATTATATTTTATTTATTAAAATGAAAGGTTAAAAAATAAAATTGTATTAGCAGTAGTTTGAGAACAACATTATAATTTACAATAACAATAATATTTTTTTTAAAAATAAAGAAGAAAATGCACTAAAGTTTAATTTTGACAATAATAAGGGCGCTTGAGTTACAGTACATGATCAGACATTAGTTTTCTTATTTTTCAATTGGCAACATACATTTTCGATTTTTTCAGAAGCATAAAAACATCTTTTTTTTTTACTTGAAATGAAATAAAAGGGATTTTTTAAGGAACAAAACACACATGCAAAAGGTCTATTAAGGTCCCTTCTAAAATATTAGAGTGGTCACTTTGACAGCCGTAGGCTCTGTAAATGGCACAGAAATATTTACTGATTAAAAATCTATTGTTTAACAGAAGTTCTGTTACATTTTTGGTTAGCTGACAATGGCTTTCTTCAAACAATGCAATGGTTAATATCACTTCCAGCACACATATTTTATAACAGGCCATTATAACTCCAATGAGCATTGCATTTCCTTTCTAGCTCATTGGAACAGGGGAATTTAAAACCTTGTTTGAAGTTAAATGATCATGGTTGCTCTTAGTGGCTAAAACCGGTGTTCATATAGCAGTGCTCATTATCATACAAACGAGCTTGGATCTAATTAAGGTCACCCTAAATCAAACAGGAATTAAAAAATGACTCGAATCCAATCAAGTATATTTGCTGCTCTTTTCTTATGTGAGAGACAGAATATTTCTTGTTAATTCCTTTTTTTTTTTCAAATTAAAACATTTTAAACATTTATTTATTTATTTATTTAAAGCTCAAATCATAATGAAGATCTACTAGCTGTTGCAAAAATAGACTGAACATTTATGTCAAGATTTCAATATGTGTTTTTGTATATATATATATATATATATATATATATATATATATATATATATATATATATATATATATATATATATATATATAGATAGATAGATAGATAGATAGATAGATAATAAAAATATGAAGATTTCCTGTAGGCTATTGTCTATATATAAGAAAAAAAAATTTAATTGGAAGTTGTATAATTGAATATTATATCTGCAATTGTCTTAAGATTCTAAGCTGTTTTTAATTTATTTACCTTTTATGGAACCTTGATCTCTGCTTTGACAATGTTTTCGCTCAAAATGTTTTATTGTAGTTACTTAAGAGAAAAAAAATAAAATATTAATGTCCAGGAAGGTCATGAAAAACACAAAAAATAAGGTAATGAGCAACCAGTACTTGTTATCTTACAAATGTATTACATTTTTAGTTGGTATAGTGAACAAAGTGCTTAGTTCTTATTAAATTCAACCTGATTTGTCATTTCCATTTCACACATAGTTAAAAAAAAAAATAAAAATTGAAATTTGTTTTAAAAAAGATGGCAGAAGGATATATTTTGTTATTTGGAGAAAGAAAGAAAGAAAGAAAGAAAGAAAGGAAGAAAGAAAGAAAGAAAGAAAGAAAGAAAGAAAGAAAGAAAGAAAGAAAGAAATGAGCGCTGCATACTGTAGTAGTTTTGAAACATTTTTATAATAAAATTATCACATAATCACATTTTTTTTCAGTACATGATAATGTTTTAAAGCCATACGTTTATCTGTATTTGTATATCTGTGAGTGATTTTAATTATAATTTTTTTTCATAATGTACAATGTAATAATCTCATCATGTAGACATGAGCATCATATTTCCAAACCTGTATGATTGCAAAGAAAAGGGTTCATTTATACTTGTCTCATGTATATAGTCTTACAGTAAATACTGCATACAACTGTATTTGTGCTATATGTGTTAAATTTTGTGCAACCATCTAAACATTACTTTTACCTGATTAATACAATATCACTGCAAAATATATTCAACTTCTTATTACTTCTATGTAAAGACTGAAACAAAAATTCTGTTGTGAAGATATTAGGTCTTATATTAAAATCTCCTATACTGTACATTATGTGTGCATGGATGTGAGCATAAGCAATCAGTTGCTGGCAGCAGTTTACTTAACAGGCTCTGGTGGTGCTTTAAGCAAGCCCCATTAAGACGATGAAAAAAAAATGAAAAAGATCTGGACCCCTGCTGGTATATCCCATAACTACACCATTACGCAAACTACACTGACAGCTTTATAGTAGATGTTTTACCAGTGGCCAATTTTTGGACTGTGAAATGAGCTTAGCTCTCTGCAGTCTTTGATGTTCAGCTAGGGTTGCTTCAGCTTCAGTAAAGCTGTTTTTTTTAGTATTATTTGGGGGGGGGGGGGGGGGGGTATTCCTATTACCACTTATAAAATTAATAATAAAATAATAATAATAATAATAAAATTATAATTCCTTATATTTATATAGCGCTTTTCTAAACACTCAAATCGCTTTTACACAATGGCAGGATCTTCTCATCCAGCACCAGTGTGCAGCATCCACCTGAAAGGCATAAAAGCTGCCAAATTGCACCAGACCACACCACATACCAGCTGATTGGTGGAGAGGGGACAGAGTGATGAAGCCAAGTATGATATGGGGATGGTTAGGAGGCAATGATGGACTGAGACCAGTGGGCAAATTTGACCAGGATGCTGGGGTAAACTTATGCCATTTGAGATTAAACAACCAACTACAGTAGTACATCAAAATCGAAAAATCAAGGTCTGTTGCATATAACCTTTCAGTTACTGATAGCAAAGTCTCTTTAAGGCAAGTCATTTCACTCGGCGGCCATCTTTGAAACGCCTCTTGGAACCATCAAATTCTCCAAATTTGCTGGTCAAGCTTACGATTGAATTTCATATTAGGAATCAACCAAATAAAATTAAACAACAACTGTTTCTTTAGTTTCATTTCTAACTGTCCATATCACATAAAATCTGCAAAAAACTCATGCCTTTTCCGAGCCCCTCCCCCAGAGTATCACCAGTCTATAGCAATCAATGATTGACTCCTGTACTAGAAAGTGTCCTTTTTTTCACCATATACTGTTGTGATCAATGATTGGCTACTGTACTAGACGGCTGATCTTTATTCACCATATTGACAGTTACACTTTTCCCTATTCAAAAATATACGAGTGACATGTCTTGTGTAGTCAACAGTCTATGCTAATACAGCCTTCTATATGGCAGTCCTGAGGTTAATAATAAACACCAGTCAAGTGACCACTCATCTGACCATCCCAGGTTAACTAAAAAATATGTCCCTCAGCCTATACATTTTTGCAGATAGCAAACTGCTCTACTCTAGGTATGTGTGGTTGCATGTTTCAGATGATAAATCCACTGGATGGTGCTGTCTACATTTTTGTAAATCTGAAATATGTTATACGTTATATGTTATATGTTTCAGACACACATCCTTTCTGTACATGTCCATGAGAAGGTGGGATTGTCATACAGATAACCTAGTGAACCACTAACCAGAACCCGTTCAAAAAGCAAATGTAAGAGAAACATGCACTGTGACCATATAGTGTTTCCTTGATTTTACATTGTATTTATCTCTTTTGTGGAATTGTGATTCAAAAAGCCTGACATAACAACAGCACACAAGGTGAGCTAAAGAGCAAACTGACCGTGCTAAAACAGTTGTCCATATGAAGATAGATAGGATAGGCAAACTTATTTGATTGTAAATCATAACACCATTAGTTTGTTTTGTGGACGTACAATTTTTTTTAAATTTATCAATATTATTCATTTCTTTTTCATCAGGGGTCGCCACAGCGGAATGAACCGCCAACTTATCCAGCCTATGTTTTACACAGCGGATGCCGTTCCAGCTGCAACCCAGTACTAAGAAACATCCATACACTCTCATTCACTCCCATACACTACGGCCAATTTTAGGATTTATACAGCACATCTTTGGACTGTGGAGGAAACTGGAGCACCTGGAGGAAACCCACGCCAACACACAAGAACATGCAAACTCCACACAAAAAATCCCAACTGGCCCAGACGGAACTTGAACCAGCGACCTTCTTGCTGTGAGGTGAAAGTGCTAACTACTGAGCCATCTTGTCGCCCTTCATCAATATTATGTCGCTTTAAATATAATTAGTGTGAAAAGGAGCAAACATGATTGGCATCATACTGCTCTGTACTATTCATTTTACCTAGAAACTGCAGTCACGCGTGTGTTTAAGATTTTACAAAAAAAATGTAGCCGTGTTGCATTTGATGCTGACAGGAATAATTGTAAAAGACATGGAGGCCAAAAATATATTTCAATCTTTAGCTTCATTAATAGCTATCTGCACATATAAAAACCCATCAAACAGACTGAAAGTCAAAATGTGTGCATCTGCATCTCACAGTAACCCACTCCTGTCAAGAGTCGTGTGTAGCATTGATCTCAGTGGAGGACTTTGAACAATGACACTTTTAGGAAAGCTATTCATTATTGCTGCAAATCTAATCTCAATGTTTACTAACTGTAGTACGTTTGTTAAACCCACAAATTGGCAAGTGCAATGCAACAAGAAAATCGTGGAGGACCTCTCTTGTTATACACATGGACAAAAACATTTTTATGAGATATGCATGCATTTACAATAAATATACATGGTTCATGGTCGACAGAAGATGGGATGGCACATAAAAAAATAAAACAAAAATTCATTCCATTTTTCCATCTGTTTAGCCTAATGAAAAAGGGTATAAACAATGATAGTTTGGGTAAACTGTTTCTTTATGGTGTAATTTAAATTAATAATTATAGTATGCAATGCATTTCTCTGGAAGGCCATTACGGCTGGAATTCTTTTTCTCTAACAGTTCTGCCTGGTTCTCGAATCTGATTGACTGTGATTGTTCTCGAATCTGATTGAAACTGCTGTATAAACGCAATATTACTCTCATAGGTCATGTGATATTGCATATATATATATATATATATATATATATATATATATATATATATATATATATATATATATATATATATACAGTTTAAGTCAGAAATATTAGCCCCTACTGAATTATTTGCCTCGTTTATTTTTTTCCAAATTTTTGTTTAACTGTTTATTTTCTGTTTATATATACACACACAGACACACACACAGACACACACACACACACACACACATACACAAACACACACACACACACATACATACACTTGTCGGCCACTTTATTAGGTACACCTAACAAGGTACTGGAAATGTTCCTCAGAGCTTGGTCCATATTGACATGATAGCATCATGCAGTTACTGCAGATTTGTCAGCTGCACATTCATGATGTGAATCTCCAATTTCACCACATCCCAAAGGTGCTCTTTTGGATTGAGATCTGGTGACTGTTGAGGCCATTTAAATATAGTGAACTAGAGTAATAGTTACTGTTGCCCTTCTATCAGGTGGAACCAGTCTGACCATTCTCCTCTGACCTCTGACATCAACAAGGCGTTTGCACCCACAGAATTGCCACTTACTGGATATTTTCTCTTTTTTGGACCATTCTAGAGATAGTTGTGTGTGAAAATCCAATTAGATCAGCAGTTTCTGAAATACTCAGACGAGTTCATCTGGCACCAACAACCATGCTTACACACTCAACAGTATAGTATATGTATGTAATGTAATGTATGTCGTTCCAAATGGCACAATAATGTTTTTTTACTAAGCGGAAATTCAAACCGTTTGCCTTATGACGTTTGACATTTGCCTAATCAGTGAAATAAACGACCGAATTATCAAACAATACCTGCCATGAGTGTAACCGCATTCACTATCGGGAGGCGCGACAATCCCCCTCTCAGGAGAATTTTCCTTTTACCATCCAAAATAAATAAAGTTATCCAACATGTACGCCCGATAGCTCCGCCCCTTCCGCTACGTGAGCAAACCTGCAGTCCTTGAGTGTGTAAAGTGTCCAACATTCCACTCTTCACTTTACCGGCTGAATGAGTGCCTCATCCGGGTATTAAAGTGCACATTATTTTTTAGAGTTTTCAGTATGAACACTCTCATACTACAAAATGGCGTAGAGTAGCGCATAAGTATGCGATTTGGTACGCAGTTCATGTCTGCACGCTTAAATGCATTGAGTTGCTGCCATGTGATTGGCTCATTAGAAATTTGCGTTAACGAGCAATTGGATAGGTGAACCTAATAAAGTGGCCAGTGAGTGTATATATATATAATAATCTAAAATTGGAGTAAAATATTTAGCTCCACTGATCTAATGTCATTAAGTCTTCTATAGCAAATCCCACCACAACACTGTAGGAAGTGCTTGATAATGGATTTCCTCCACAGTTCTCTCAGTGGTCTAGGAAATAGTGATCTTTTAATGGATGCTCTAATTTTGTTAATTAAAGTTCACCATGGCTGAGCAGAAGGTATTAGAATATCGATCCTTGACATTTTATTACACTGATAAATCGCACCTAATATTTTCATCATAGGAGGCGGTCAGTCAAGCTTTCTCACCATATGCTTGCCTTTATATTGACTCGAAGAACATTAGCAGTGCTCTCTATTGAGTGCTTGAAGAGTGAACTGCTAAATGTCTTTCAAAATGAAATGCACTTCGAAATCCAATGGACTGTCACAACCTTTACTGCTGGGGGAACAAAGAGGGGAAGATATTTGTTCTTTCTCATCTTCTCTGCCCACTTTCTCTCATTTCATTGACAAAATAAACGTCAGTCTAGGCGTCTAGAGTCAGACACTGTGAATAATGAAATTCTTGGGCAGGGATGTCTGGACAGAAAGGAGGAACTACACATTCACACTAGTCACAACACACACGTATAAATAATGTATATGAGCACGGTCTCTCACACACACTTATTAGCTGTCTCCACATAAACACAGAAATGCCATGTACCCTATAATTACAGCACACAATTGCTTAGCTCTCAGCAACTGACATTAATCCTCATGTGATGTACGCTAAAATTATACTTTTGCTGTCAGACAAGAGCGAATAGACAAAATGCGTGCGTGGATAAAAAGAAAACATACTTAACAATAACGTTTCATTAGTTAATGCTAGTCTTTAAGACAATTTATAAACCTATCACTTTCCAGAAAATCTTCCTCATATAAATAGGCCGAGTGCATTAGTGCCCCCACCAGTGCCGATATACAGCCATATCGCACTGCTACGAGTGTGATATTGCGTTTATACAACAGTTTACGGCATAATTGTGTATTTTGTATTTTACTTTTGTATGAGGAACAACTTTCTTCCACCTTGGATTCAAATCATTAACTGACAGTTAAAAAGCTGAGCAAGCATCTTTTAAACTTTAGATCTGTAGTGTCTGCATTTTGCTGGCTGTCATAGATATATACACTAGATGTCGCATAGGGACCCTGAGCATGAGTCAATAGCACCGCCACATTGGTACAGTGCTCCCAGGACAAATGTCATTCAACCGCACTAGTCAAGACAGTGTTATTACGTGAAGATGCTGGACTTTAGCGCTGTCTACGGGTGTAGTAACGAGCAAACAAAGAAAACAAAGCACAAAGGCAAAATATTTCATAGGTAATATTAAGTTTTTTTTGTTTTTGTATGTTCTGATCCAACTCGCACTAAACACTCGGCTTATGCTAGTTTTGTTAAATAAAATCAGCAAACAATGCAAAAGAAATATGACAACGAGATGCTGCGCTGCCAGAAACTTATATTATTGTCGGCAAGTGAAGGAGTCGTTCGGGGGATTCATTCACAAACGAATCGCTCCCTCCGTCAGTATGAGAAGTGAAAGCAGGAGAGGAGGTGTGTTTCAGGACATGATTAGATCAAATTTAAAAGGGAGTGTAAATCTCTGGCTTTGGATGGCCACAGTCCTCCACTATACCTTGGTCCCGCATTCATTTCAAAGGAGCGCTACCCTGTACAAAGATGGCGGCGCTATTGACGCATTCCGTCCAATAGTCAACAATAGGCCAGGCGACATCTAATGTATATATCTATGGCTGGCTGTATGTGGGCGAAGTAATACACAAAGGGTAAAGAGGCTGTATGGGTGCTGATATTACTTAAATATATCACGGCTATCAGCCAATCAAATTCGAGAACCAGAAAAAAAATTTTTAAATAAAAAAATTATATATATATATATATATATATATATATATATATATATATATATATATATATATATATATATATATATATATATATAATTTTTGAATTATTAGGACACAAGAACCAATAGGAGGGCTAAAAAGGGCAAGGCTTGGTGAGACATTGCTTAAAAAAGGCATAGAATACGCAAAGGAGGGGAAACTGATAAAACTAATTACTTTCAATGACTTCTTTTTATTTACAATTATAATATAATAAACGCCACACACACACACATACAGCATGAGTCTTGTTTCCCTAGTGGTCATTATGTAAGCGGTTTTCTGTGTTGCTTTGCCATTTTTTTGACCCCTTGTTTGTTTTCTTTTTATGTTGTTTTGCCACCTGCCGCAACCTCTTCGCCTATGACTATAGCCCCTTTCACACATACAGACCTTTCCGGAAAATTGCCGGCAATTTTCCGGAAAGGTTGTATGTGTGAACAGGTCCTTTTTGAAAATACCGGTAAATTCGTTCTGGCTATTTTCCAGAAAAAGAAGTTGTAACATTACCGGCAATTTGCCGGAATGCTGCGCTGTGTGAACGCAGAAGGAAGATTACCGTAATAAGCGCGTGCACGTCTAGAACGTGCTGACGTGAGACATCTGCTTTAGCCAATCACAACAGTCAGACGCATTTACGTCCGCGCGGTTTGTGAGAATAAAAGCCTTTGAATATTTTTCCAGACACATTTAGCTGCTAGAAGTTAGTCAGATCAAGTTTATATGTTCTTCTTTATGCCAACTGTGTAAATAATCATCAATGAGATGCTTATGATAAGCCGTTGTTTGTTTACCTTCAAGCTTTGCGTGTGCCTGTGAAACAGCCTGTGAGTGCCTGCACACGCATATTATGAACATCTCGACATGCGAAAGTGATCCTGCGAAAGTTGTTCACAATATTGATCATCCACAGAGTTTGTAATTTAGTCAAATGTTTACAAATACAAGCACAGCCGTTTAAAGCTCATTTGTGGTGAATGATGTCAGAATTTACCGGTATTTTGGAATGGATGTGTGAATGCTCTTTTCCGGAAAAATTCCGTAACGTCCTCGCCTGTGTGAACAGCGCTTTTTTGAATATACCGGTAAAGTCGTTCCGGAAATTTTCCAGATATTTACCGGTATTACTGTGTGAAAGGGGCTTATGACTACTCTTTGGACTAGCTGTGTGCTACCATGTGCACCTGTATTAACCTTGCCTGTCTGACTAATCTTAAATAAATCTGCATTTGGATCCGCACATCTGTTGTTGTCACCAATGAATCATTACAATTATTTTTATTTTTTATTTTATTATTATTAGTAGTAGTAATTAATAATAATAATAATAATAATAATAATAATAATAATAATAATAATAATAATAATATTGTACATACCCAACAGCATGTACCTGATGGGTACTTTTTATGTGAACTTTTAGTAAAAATGACAGTACATATACAAATGGCATTAGCTGCACTTTAAAAAAGATAAATGACATTGTGCATGAATAAATACATAAAGATGTAGAATATACATGCAATGAAGACCAAGTTTTTAAAAGTCTTTGCAATTAGTTTTCATTTGTGGAACTTACATTACAGTTAACCTGTGAAATGTGCTTAATAAAGTGTTTTTATTTGCTCATGTTAAACTAGCTTTAAACAGAACTGAGCAGTGGCGATTCGAAATTTAGATTTGCAGGTTGTTCTCAAATTTTGATCTCCACTGTATATAAGCATAACACATATATATATATATATATATATATATATATATATATATATATATATATATATATATATATATATATATATATATGGGTATTTAACATCTTCATTCCATTCTTTTCATGGTCTGAATTTTTATTTTTCCTCCCCTCTTCCTATTTTCTTTCTCTGTCTTTTTGTGGCAGGTCATGGTCAGCCCATCGTGCAGACAGACTCTGCCCCTGCAAGCCAGACGACCACTTTGGATCAAAGCGTGACACTGTCAGTCTGCCAGCCAAATGCTGTGGCTTCCAAAAAGTCTTCAGAGCCAAGATGGAGACCTTGTGGTCAGACAGTGAATGCTTGTTTCCACTGTAGGTGTGGTCGACCTACCAAGAAGTTCAGGAATTCTAGTGGATGTGAACATGAAGTCACACCAGACAGTTTGTTTGTCTTTTATTTCCAACTCAAAAGGAAACTCACAGAGTGCTCACAGGAAAGAAACATCACTAGACATTAAATTGAGGGAAAAAAAACATCAAATGAGCACATTTGCTTAAATCTCCAGCTAAGAAAAAAAATCTTAAAAGTGCCCAAAAATTGCACGTCTCTTCAAGTGCTTCAGAAGAGATATAAACAAATTTGCTAAGATGCCAAAGTCTACAGTCAGAAAACACATTTAAATACTTAAACAGCTACACAATCCATACTGTTTTCATAACTCTGCCAGCATATTACATTGATAAGTGTCTCATTTATGCCTATTTTTATTTACCCTCCTTCAGGAGAAGTGTACTTTATTGAAACTAATTAACTCTCAGGAGAAATGAAAGAGCAACCGCTTGGGGAAATTTTCCTTTGGGCTTCAGTGTCAGCAATGTTTTACTTTGCTGTCAGTAGTGACTCTATTCACAGTCTTTCACTGCACCATGGAATCACATGAAATATGAAATAAACCATTTTGGCAACTTCATTTGAGCCAAAGAAATTTTGACTTCTGAAAGTTACTGGATGCTTTACAGCAATATGACATTTTGCATAAAAAATAAATCTAGTTAATTAAATATATTTAATTCATGATATAATGAGGCATACCTTATTACGCAAATGTATATTTTATATGTACTGTAAACAGATTAATTAATTAGACAGGCCTTTTTGCAGCACAAAGCTTTTGATTTTGTGATGCAATTCTGAACAAGCTGTTATTTGTTTCACTTTCTACCACACAGATGGACTTCTCCCACTTAAAGATGGACACACAGAGAAAATGATAAATGTTTACATGCACTCACACAGACAAATACACTAAAGTAATTCTCATGGACACTAAAATGTCCTCAGAGGGATGCCTTTAAAGGTGCAGTATGTACGTTTGACATTCAGGATTTAAACTAGGTTTTGCACACCTGGTTCAAAACACATGCAAGAGCAGGTTACCAGATTGAAGACATCAACAGAAGTGTGCCAGACTATCGAGCCTAAAGGCAGATTTAAACCATGTTCTAAATAAAAGCAAATGCGCGTGACAGAGGGAATATTTTCCATAATAAAATAAGTTTTTGTCCTAATCAACATCTCAAATGTATATTTTAAAAATGCCTTCTATTTCTTGCTGAACAACAGGATAAACTGACAATAGCCATGTTTCCATTCAAAAATCCGAATTAACTTTAGGTGCAAAACTAGATTAGCGCATAAAGGACGTGCGAACAAAGCAGCATTTCCATTCAACAAGTCCAACATTGTCACTTCCTGATTATCTGGCACCAAATATCAACAGTAAAAACACAATTTGCTGCGGTAGGAGAAGCTGCGTGAATATTTTCTTAATTTAATAAATTGCACCTCAGAAAGCAATCCTGACATGCAGTGAATGTGCGGTGGCATTTGAAGACATGAGACGCGGAGCACAGATCCTTTTGGTCATTAATAAAATAACAACATTAATACTGAAATGGTTGAGGCATTTTAGAATGACCAAAACCACATTTCAGATGTTTCATTATGTGCTCAGCCTGCTCATTTGTCTATCAACACACATTGTTATCATCACATGATGTCTTATAACAAAGTCACATTACTTTTTTAATGCGCATACTGGAATTTGTTCTGTAAAAGTGTTTTCACATCATGGTTTATGCGGATCTTTTCTTATCGAATAAAAAGTTTATCCTACTCTGGTGTGAGCATATGTTTTTTATGCACATTTTCAAAATGTATGTGCATCTTGGCGTTTCCATCAACCGTTTTATGCACATATCCAAAATGTGAATAAAAATAGGTGGATGGAAACGTGGCTATTGATGACCTCAGGTACACCTCATGTGCTTTATTCAGTGGTAGATTTAAATGCTATTTTTAGACATTTATTGCCATACTACTGAAAGCAGCAGCAGATGGTTTAATAAAATAAACCATTTGAAATTGAACTTTAGAACTGACTCAAACCTAACACATATCAGTGATTCAGTGTGTACATTTAATAATGTTAAAGAGGTTTAATATGTATTAATTAGATTATAAACCTTATCATTTCATAGGAGTGCAGTGAGTGCACTATTCTGTGCTTCTTAATAGCTGTATTTACATTTCTGTCATGCTGTATCTGGTGCAATTTTTATGCTTTAGAGGTGTCAAAAACTTACATACAGCACCTTTAAAGAAGTACAGAGAGAGAGAGAGGGAGGGAGAGAGAGAGAGAGAGAGAGAGAGAGAGAGAGAGAGAGAAAGAGAGAGCCTTGGTAAAAATTACATCCTAAAACACACACACTTTCAGACATTATTTGAGAAGATGAGGTGGACAAGCACTTACAGTACTCTACATCCCTGTGACTTCTCTTAAAAGCCCAATATTAGAGCCAATGTCCTTGAGAGCCTTTTAGCATACACCGAGAACAATCATAGATGAACAGATTGTACCTCCGCTTTCCACATTCGAGGTTAGTCCACTTATCGAACAACAGAGTACAAAATAAATTAATCCCGTTCTCCACAATATGGAGGGTGGTATTGCAAGGCAAAACAAACAGCACCCAGAGGTATTAATGCACGACTAAACACAAGGCAGGCTCATGACGATCACTCGACGCAAAAGTATAAACCAGCCTTAAGCAGTTGACTTTATGAATGACATTGGGGAAGTCGTTAATAACCTAATTTTCCTTTTTAGGAGAATTACTCTTTAAACACAGAAATCTGTTTACTATTGACTGAAAGTCACTTATCTTATCCCAATGTAACTCAGTGCAGTAACGTATTAAAATAGGATATTCACATCTGACCACATTTGTGGTTAAGAAAGGTGTTCCAGAAGGGATCTAACTGAAACTTCTCTTGCCAATGTTGTGTAGTATCCATTTAAAATGGTGGTGTCATTTGAGGTAAATAGTTTCACACTGTTGTTTAGGAGAGCTAAAGACTTTTGAGGTCATGGGTTCTGAAAGCTTTCCACATGGCCTAAGTAGTATCCAGCGTTTAATCCAATAATCTGGCTGGGGAAAAATGTTATTGCTATTGTCATTTAAAGCAGGTCATACTTAATCTGCCTATGAAGAAACATTCTCCATCCCTGTGTCTATAATAATCTCTGATAATGACAGGCCTAACAAAACATAAAACATGTTCAATGCATCTGCATGTGAATATTTGTGATAAGACAGTGGACTAAAGTGATGCAGAGATCTTCAGTGGATCCTTCTTCATTCTGCATTTTTATGATGATTATCACAAGCTGTGCAGGATTATTGTGTGTTCAGAGGGCATGTATGGCATTTATGCTCTATTTTATGTAAATTTAAATGCTAAAATACAGAAAAGTGAGGCCAAGATGAAGTTCTCCACAGATAGGCTGTCCTACTGACCTGGTACAAATCCAGCATTACACTGTTGGATTTTTTGGCAGTTTTGAGGTAGTCAATTGGATTGGTGGTCTCAGTCCCAGATGTGCAGACAGATGGTTTGTACTGTGTGTCTGTGCATGTGTGTCTGCATGTGTCTAAAACAAACCAAGTGCAGCGCCCAGCATTGGTTAAGCTCATACTGTGCAGGTAAAGACATGATCAGCAGATGTTTAGCTATGTGTGTGTGTGCAATTTTAATTTATTTATTTTCCTCCTCAAATGGTGTTTAACAGATGCTGTGATTACAGGTGCCTGAATTGAGCTTTTAAGATCCTGACTGCATGGAAAATCTGTTTGGGTTCAGTCCAAGGCCATTGTTGCAGAATCTGTCTTGTGGTTTAGGCTCACTGGCCAATTTAGTTATAGCAGTGCATTATTACTGCAGCAGCATATTTAACACTTCCCACTTATTCTACAGTGGAGAACAACACTTCTGAAAGTAGTAGAATAACCACCATCCTGCATAATGTTCTACTGAAACCTCTGATTTAACCTCACCCTGCGATATAAAAACATAATCTAGAAATAATGAACAGAATCACCTGCTATATTTTGCCTATTCTTTAATACCAATAGGTTTTATTTATTTATTTTTTAGCTAATACAATGCCAAAATGATATATTTTTTCTATATCTGTATTCAGATCAGGAATCACATATGTTTTGAATGTAAATCAGTGTGTCAAATCTAAATCTAAATAAAAAAAAAAGGAAAATAATAAATCTTAAATCTTTTCATTTAAAGTTGACAGTGATTTACATTGTTAGTACTGAATCTCTTTTATATTTAAAGTTCTTTCAGAATATAGTAAATACAACCTGTAATGCATTAAAACTAGGTTAAAAATCTATATTTTTAGTAAAAGATACACACAATGCATAACGGTCTGATGCATGAGTGTGCTCCATGCAGGTATGTGGACTTAGTGGACAGCCACTTGTAGGACCCACTCCTCCTGTCTTGATGCACCCGACATATTGGGTGCTTACACTAGCATTTTTGGTCAGCACGCAAATTCATTTGACGTCAAAGTACAGTTCGCTTAGCTAGTGTGAACGTGACTTCTGAACTCAGGTGCACACATGTGAACCTTACTTGAGTCTGCTTGAAAGAGATGGTCTGGGGTACTGTTTGAGCAAATTCTGTTACAGTTTACTTTTGATATGAATACAATTGTACCAAATGATGTAAGTCAGGGGTTTTCAAATTGTGAGGCGCGCCTCCCCTGGGGGGCGCCAGAGCATGTCAGGGGAGGCGCAGGAAAAAAGTATTATATAATAAAAATATAATTATTAAGTTTAATTATTATATGTATTTTTAATTATATTTAAACGTTTTAATTAAACAAAGCTAAAAAAAATAATACGTCAAAAATAAGAAAACTTTTTTTACCCAGAAGGCCATAGCTGTGAATTCGCTTCTGTTTGGCAAGCCCGCCAATACAGGTATATGCCTGCTAATACAATGGATCGGTTTCTGAGACCCCCCGATTCAAAGCCTTCGAGTTCAGGGCTTAAACCCAAAAGACGACGATATGATGATCAGTATTTGAGTTTAGGATTTACATGGACAGGACCAGCTGATGAACCACGACCTTTATGTGTGGTTTGTCAAGATATTTTGGCTAATGACAGCATGAGACCCGCTAAACTTCGGCGACACCTTGAAACCAAGCATGATGAGGTAGCAGGAAAACCTCCAGAATTTTTTTTGTGTGTGTGTGTGTGTGTGTGTGTGTGTGTGTGTGTGTGTGTGTGCGCATGTGTGCGTGCGTGTGTGCGTGCGTGTTTGGGAGGAGGGGGGCGCCAATGGATAAGTTGTGTCAAAAGGGAGACCCACTGTCTTAGACTTTGGAAAACCCTGATGTAAGTGAACCACCAACTGCACACCAACTTCATTTTGTCTAATGTTTATTTGGGGCAACATGGTGGCGCAGTGGGAAGCATGATTGCCTCACAGCAAGAAGGTCACTGGTTTGAGCCTCAGTTGAGTCAGTTGGCATTTCTGGAGTTTGCATGTTCCTGTGTTCGTGTGGTTTTCCTCCGGGTGCTCTGGTTTCCCCCACAAGTCCAAAGATGCAGGTGAATTGGGTGTGCTAAAATTGACCGTAGTATATGTGTGTGAATGAGTGTGTATGGATGTTTAGCACAGCTAGAAGGGCATCCGCTGTGTAAAACATATGCTAGATAAGTTGGCGGTTCATTTCGCTGTGGCAAACCCAGATTAATAAAGGGACTAAGCCGATATGAAAATGAATGAATTTTTTCGTGTGTGTATGTCTGTATCACCTACCTTGCTGACAAGTGGGACTGACCCTGTGCAAACAATGATAATGTCTGCTTATCTCCAAAAAAAAAAAAAGACTTAGCAGATATCGCGTGATGTTCTGAATGTTTTTTTAAAAAAAATTTGTTTGTTTTTTGCAGCAGCAGATAGACACAAGTGGCTCTTTGTATTTTGGTTTTGGTTGCAAAGTAAAAAAACAGAACACAGTAAAGCAGAACGATCGTTATATGCTAACATCTCCATTTTGGTGATTTGTTTTCATGGCTGTCACCTAGCAACAGCTGTACACAAAACAGTAGCTTGATGATGCAAACGTACCGGGGTAAGAATGTGGCAAGGGGGATAATCGAACTTGGGTTCAGTCCAGGAAATTGAACCAAGTGTGAAAGCACCCTTTGTAAGAAATACTCCTATGCTTCAAATGTTTGTTCTATGTTTGTTTATATAACTGCTGTTTTCGTTTATAACACCTGATTTATTGCATTGATATTTAAAATCTCTTGTTTGATCGAACAATAAACAGCTACACTAATTGTTTTTTTGTTCTCTAATTCCACCTGGGGATACTCATTCAGAGGGCTCTAGCAATTGTGCATCGCCACTGATGTGATCCAAGACCTGTGAAATGATGATGCCAACAATCGAAGGACCTCAAAGATCAACACATACAAAGAAAAGATGACAACCATAGAGGGCTTGAGGTCTCTATAATCCTGGATCAGGCCGTATCCTGAGCTGATGTTGTGGTGGTCATGGAAGAGCAGACAGGATGAGACTGATTCCTAAAAGACCCCAGTGACAGACAAGTCTTGATCTTGTGGGTCAGCCTGAACACTCGCAGGTGAACTACTCACACCTGCAGCTTCTCCATGATGGACGTCCAGCGTTCTTCAGCCAGTTCTGCACAAGACATTTGGCCAAAGGAGAAATGGTCATGCCCAACAGAGCCTGGATTCTCTTGATGGATGTTTTTCCTTCACTTTCCCCAATTGGTGAAGTTTGTTCCTCGCCACTATCGCCACTGGATTGCTTGGTTTGGGACTAGTGGAGCTGCGCATCATTGGATTTGCTTTTTGGTGTTTGGACTTTCAGCAGTGAAATTTAAATCACACTGAACTGAACTAAACTAAACTAAACTTCAACTCTGAAAATTGGACTGACAGTTTCAATTTACAAGAACTTCTATGTTAAGCTGCTTTAACACAGTCTACATTGTTAAAATAAACATAAATTAAATTCAATTTATTTACTATATGCATTTGATTTTTAACTGTAGTACAACCTTATGTTGTACTATTGTGGTGTATGCAAGATTATTATTTTGTTTATTATTCAAAACTCCTTCAAAGCTAATGTTGCTTTTTGGTTCTGCTTGTCATATTTTAGGAGGGAAAAATATTACGCTCTATTGTTTTAAAATATTTTTATTATCATTATTACATTGTTCAAACAAACAAAATAGCCATTAGCTGCAAAAAAAAAAAAAAAAAAAAATGACCTTCAGATTTTAACGCATAATACAAGTAAATAACATCTAACCTTTTTTGCCACTTGCTTTTGTTAAAGTCCATTAATTTGTTCATTGCTTTTAACAGTGAATGTCAATAAGGTCCCAATTAATTAATGTGCATGACATGAGGATAATTGTTCTAGGTGAAACTAAGGACCATAATTTGAATAAACAAATATAAACACATAATTCTTCTCTGCATGAGCCGGGCACTCTGCAAATGCAGGCAAGCAATTACACATAAACGAGAAGCATGCAAGCAGTTAATGAGAATTTTAATGTGAGGGTTTGAAATTTAGCATTTTAATGTGCATCTTTAATTAGAATTGCATTTAGTTCAGTAGATTTAAAAGTTCAGGTTAATGCGAGTCACATTTATTTATTATATAAAGTAAGGCATGGTAAAGCTTTTTTTTTTTTTTTTTAAATGTATTTTACTTAATTTTTTGTCACTCTTGACCAGTGATGCCCAAATTAGGGCCCATGGCCCAAGTTGGACCATGGTAACCTTTGATTTGGCCTGCCATCTGAGCAGAGAGGGAGAATAATGAGTAAGGCTGGGGCGAATGCCATCAACAGAAATCAACATTTCTAATTTAACATAACCTTATGTTTGTTTGTTTAACTGATGAACTGCAAAAAAGCAAACTGAAATTAAATGTTTCGATAAAAAGTTATGAATTAATTAGATTTTTTAAAGAGTCATGAAGCTCTTAAATACATTTTTTTTAGATGTTGACATATACAGTAAATGTGTGTGGCACGTTGCTAAAACTACACGTACAGGACATATTTTTCACTATCAAGTGAAAAATTGTTATTTTTGAAAGCAAAAAAAGCATTGTGTTATAAATTAAATGGATTTGGATATGGATTTATGATATTGTAAAAGTCATTATTATTAATTCCAATTAAATATGTAAATGTAAATATGTTTTTTCTATTTATTTTTTATTATAATTATTAAATTAGGAAGTTACCAAGTCAAATAATGTTATATAGTTTGCTATATTTAGCTTCAGGCCACGTTCCAGTAAATTAAGTTTGGTTTTTGGCTCTGGATAGGAAAAGGTTTGGGCACCCTTGCTTTTGACTGATAATCTCAACACTATTTTTATTTATTTAATTTCCATTTTAATTTTTTCTCTTGTTAATATTTTTGTTTCTCTGAACATTTGTGATCTATAACATTGCATTAAATAAATATAAAAGTTGATTGTATCTGTCAATAATGGCATTTGTAGACACATTCATTTGTGAAAATTTATGTGAAAATTTCACATTCATGAATATATATTTTTTTGTTTACTTTTTATTTTGAAGTAAATATCTAAAATTAGACCATTGAGACCATATACTTCATATAATTAAGATAAGTAAATTTTAGATTATCATTTAAACCAGAGATGGTCAAACTTGGCCCATGCTAACCTTTGAATGATGGGGAGGTGGTTGGGGCAAATATCTTTGACAGAGATCAGAATTTCATATTTAATATAATTTTTGAGTGTTTGTTTTGTCATTTCTTTTGTTTTGTAAATGAATCAAATTTTTAATAATGTAAATATTGTCACTTGACAGATAGAGGGCAATGCAGAAAACATCAACGAGCAGATCAAGAAAAAGGCAGCTTAGTGTATTTAGCACTGAACCCACCGTGTTAATAATAGGAATGTTTGTGTTGTTACTGCACAAAGTTCACTCCAAAAATGCTGCATTCATTAATATAATTTAAAGCAATATTTTATACTTATTTTTAAATATTAGGAAATAAACTAGGAAATTACTCATGCAAAATAATATATAAAGTTTGGTTTACCTTTGGCCCGCAGCACTCTATCAGGTTTGGTTTTTGGCCCTTCATAAGAAAAGGTTTGGGCACTTCAGATTTAAATCTATAAGTTGAAATCATTTGATATGCATTCATGTTTTCAAACAAATAAACAAACAAATGAACGAACGAACAAATAAACTAATGAACGAACAAACAAACAAACAAACAAATAAACAAATAAATAAATAAATAAATAAATAAATAAATAAATAAATAAATAAATAAATAAATAAATAAATAAAATATTTATTTATTTATTTTAAAACCATTTGTTTGTTTGAATAAACGACTGAATAAAATGTCCTAACAAATGCCTCTCTGTTTTTTTTTGTTTGTTTGTTTGTTTTTTGTCATTATTACACAATTATAACTCAACCTTATTACCCTTATTACACTAACTAAATGACATTTTTAAACAGCCAATTTAACACTTAAAGTTAATGCCACTCATTTACTGAAATAAAACATTAAATGATACATCATCATTGGGTCTATAAATGAACGTGTAACACAGATCATGATGTTGATTTCATAAGCCTCGAGTCAGCTTTTGCTGATAGCTATTTCAAGACATCGCAGCTAAATATATCAAGCAGCTGCTGAAGTCATTAGCGCAGTGTGAATTCTGGAGTAGCATTTCTGTTAAACATAGAATCCAAATGGACAACAACAACCTTCAGATCAAACTGAAGAAGCCGCACATTGGCTTCACTTCTAAAGGCTGACTAGAATCAGAATAGAAACATTTGACACTGAGAAATGTAAACCCCAGTCAGAAACCCTGGTATTGCTTCTCAAGAAATGTATGCCATGGTACAGTAGTAGGTTATTTATATATATAAAAAAAGTATTTTCCAGACATAGGCCTGTTGGGACAATGCAATAAATCACTGACAGTGGCGTGGGTGCAGTGCAGAGGTTTTCTCAAACAAGTCAAGATTAAGGACCAAGGAGCAGAACAGCAGGACACTTCAAACTTTTGCTTGTGGTGGAAAAGAGTACACTTTAGGCAAAAAAACAAGAACCAAGCAAGATTTTAATGAGGATCTAGGGGTTACGGTCACAAACTGAAGGCAAAAAAGGACAGCAAGGATCATAAGCAGTGTACTTTTTTGCAGCACAGACGTGATGCTTCACCTTTGCATGCCATTAGCAGAAATATGGAGCATTTAATCAGTTTTTACCTTTCTCATTTTCAGTTCTTTTCACAGAATTAATAATTTATTTACTGTAATTAAAATAGACTATAATAATAGTAACTGTAATTTTAAACCCAACTAGACATTATGCGTGAAGCACAGTGAATCGAAAAGTACAACAAATAATTTTTTTACAATCCTACTTGATGAAATAATAAAAGAAAAATGGCATGATAGTGTTATAAAAGCTTTCAGAAAAAGGGGAATAATAGTGAGAGACTGATCACAACAGCCAGATAAGAGATTATTATTCTCAACGCCAAAGGCACTGCATCAGAAACATCTTGGATAAGCGGTAATTCATTTTTTTGTAATTTGACGCAAAGGGAATATTACACATACATAAATGCATACAAATGTTAATACTTTTTGTAATCAAATTATTAAAAACTGTCAAGGATTTAACATTATGATGATCATTAAAATAGGTCCTTTTTGCTTTTTTATAATAATAATAATAATTATTATTAATGTTTATTATTATTATTATTTTAAAAGTTATGAATTGTTAATAGTGAGAATTGTACATTAAAATAAAGTGTGACAATAATAACAACAATAAGAATGATAATAATAATAATAATATTACTAATATTAATGATAATAATAATAATAATAATTATTATTATTATTATTATTATGTTACAAAGATGTTAAAACATTTCTTTTAAACACTTTCAATAGCACTCTAAATATGTAATTAAACCATTACATATATACATTTTATAATAATAATAATAATAATAATAATAATAATAATAATAAAGTATTATTTTTATTATTATTATTATTATTATTATTATTATTATTATTATTATTAATGAAACAAATCTATGGATAATTGGGTTTGTTTCTAATACAAATATCTAAAAAAAAAATCTTAAATCAAGAATAGTTTTCTAGTCAAGTATATCCCTTTAATAAAAACAAACAAACAAACAAACAAACAAAACTAAAATTTGACCACAGGGTTAAGTAAGATCATGTTTCAAACCAAAAATAAGATTGCTGTATTATACTTACCCCATTGACATTTGTATTTGCTTGTTTTAAAGACAAATGCACTTAATTTTGACATATTATATTTTGAAAACAAAATATTTTACTTGTTTAAAATGACACAAGATGCATTTATATTAATTAATTTTATAAATTAATTTTATTATTACAATTTTTTTTAATTATTATTATCATTGATTTTTTTTACAGTGAACTTATAATGCCTAAATAAGTACAAATACCACTTGAATGAAACCATCATATTGATTGCTGACAATGAATTTGCCCTCAGAATCTAAAGCTGCGATCACAGAAGAGATTGTGCTAGACAAATTTTGTCATATGATATTGCGAAAAGGAACTGGAAAAAAATTATATGATTAGATGTTGAGAAAACGAGCAGTTGTGATGATAATAATAATGAAAATAACCATTAAATAATGAAAATAACCATTAAAACATCAAATATATATCTTTAATAATAATAATAATAATAATAATAATAATAATAATAATAATAATAATAATAATAATAATAATAATAATGATAATAAACAATTAGTTGCTAAGGTTTTTTTTTTTTTTTTTTTTTTTTTTTTTTTTGCTAAGGCAAAAACATGCTAAACATATCTGAACATATCAGGCCAAAATCATTTGACTAAAAAGGTTGAAAAGGTTTTAAAATTTCTGACTTTCTAATCTCCAAGTGAAGATCACAAAACACTTGTGTGCATGTTAAAATGACCTTGAATATTAACAATGGAAAGTTTTTTATTCTGAAAAGTCCATTGCAGGCGTGTCTGAGTGGTCTTTGCGCAGAGGCTTTTAAGAAAATGTATTTTACCACCTGGATGGAGCAGCTGATTACCTCTTGCCATGCAGAGTTAACAGCTGTATGAGCACTTACAAACACACACTTTGCAGCATTTAGCAATCACTCAGAGTGTTCTGATAAAAGCCAAAAAACACCCCCTGTTCCTGCTTTCATCCTTCTTATATTTCTAACAATGCTTGAGATCGAAGAAATTTGTTTCTTTAGAAGGTGAGAAAATAACAAATGTTTGCCTGTAATCTGCACACTAATATATATAAAGACCATGTCTAAACTTATTAGCTTATGCATAAATTATATTTATCCTTAAATATAGTTTCGACTAAAGTTTATTTATTTATTTTTTGTTGTGCATGGCATGTGTCTTTTTCTTTGTCCTGCCTTCTTGTGTTGTTTTTGTGTTATTCTAGGCTTCCATTCTAATGTGGTCCAGACTCTGATTGGCTGCTGGTCACGGAGAACTGTAAAAAGAAACTGTTCGGAGAGCTCAATAATAATATTCAGTAATAATATTAAAAGCAAAGGATCAGCAAATGACTCAACTATAACTATAAAACAAATCTATGGATAATTAGGTTTGTTTCTAATACAAATATCTAGAAAAGAAAAAAAAATCTTAAATCAAGAATAGTTTTCTAGTCAAGTATATCCCTTTAATAAAAACAAACAAACAAACAAACAAACAAACAAAACTAAAATTTGACCACAGGGGTAAGTAAAATCATGTTTCAAACCAAAAATAAGATTGCTGTATTATACTTACCCCAATGACATTTGTATTTGCTTGTTTTAAAGACAAATTCACTTAATTTTGACATATTATATTTTGAAAACAAAATATTTTACTTGTTTAAAATGACACAAGATGCATTTTTATTAATTAATTAATTTTATTAATTTATTTTATTATTACAAATTTTTTAATTATTACTATCATTGATTTTTTTTTTTTACAGTGAACTTATAATGCCTGAATAAGTACAAATACCACCTGAATGAAACCATCATATTGATTGCTGACAATGAATTTGCCCTCAGAATCTAAAGCTGCGATCACAGAAGAGATTGTGCTAGACAAATTTTGTCATATGATGCTGCAAAAAGGAACTGGAAAAAAAATTATATGATTAGATGTTGAGAAAACGAGCAGTTGTGATGATAATAATAATAATAATAATAATAATAATAATAATAATATACAATGAATTTGCCCTCAAAATCTAAAGCCGTGGTCGTACAAAAGATTGTGCATGCCAAATGTTTCGTATGACTGTTGCAGGAAAAAAACTGATATGATTAGATGTTGAGATAGCGAGTGATTGCACCTTATTTCGAATGTAAGATCACATTTTGATCACCTATTGGTCTCACACAATTTGCAGGTCAGAGTTCACCAAGTTTGAATTTTCAAATAGAGAACTGCAAAACTTGTCGCACGAGCTTGCATTTCCGGTCTGCCACATTCGTAGGCGTACTGTATGGATGGAAGTCAATGGTGAGAAAAGTGTTGTGTAGCCGTGGTTTAATTGGGTATAATTTCCACATGGTGAAAAATGATTTATGACCCCCCTGTTGGACTATAGTTTCAAATCCATTACTTTCACATGTATTCTCTAAAACCACATTTTTAATTAGTCTACACGCCTAAATGTATTGAGTTTGTGGCTTATTAGATACTAGCAGTTCATCCAAAAATTAACATTTCCTCATTATTTACTCACAATCAAGTGGTTCTAACTGTTAATGTTTTTTTTTTTTTTTACATCATTGGCTATTGACATCCAGAACAACAAATACATAAACAAACAAGCAGATAAACAATCGCTCAAACAAACACACACACATAAAAGTCAATTGGATTGTTCCAAATATTTTCAAATATGTTTGACAGAAGAAAGAAACTCAAACTGATTTGAAACAAATGGAAGTTGAGTAAACCATAGCAGAGCTTTCCTTTTTCGAGCGCTGAACTGTCTAAGGTAAGTGTGTAAAGTATTGAAACGCACTGTACAGACCTCATGATGTAGATACACTACTTTCCTTTAGACCTTTACAGTCAAACAATGTATGAAAGTAAATATGATTGTCCAACATTAAAATTGCAACATTTAGCTTTCAAATGTTCAAATTAAATCATCTTTGAGGTTTAATTAAAGAAAGCATTTTTTTTGGGTAGACTTGTAGGTGGATGATTAATAATGTGCCAAGAAGTGTTCAAGGTTATCTCAGGTTCAAAAACATTTAGAATTAATTACTAATACACAATCTATTTTTATATATATTTTTTCTATTTCTGTCAGCTCTTGTGTGTGATACTAATGAGATATTATAAAGGCAGAATTTAAATATTTCTATCTAACATACAGTAAATTTGCATTAACAAATATGTGAATTGTGAAACTAGCTTTTTATGTGGTAGTATGTCATTAAATGTTTTATCTGAGTTAATTGTGTTGCAATAAAGAAATGAGGTTAAAAGAGTTTATGACACCCGTCATTGTCTTCAAAACAAAGCATCCTTAATGTGAGGCAAAGATTGAGAAGGATACTACAAAGACAAGTATTTGTAAATATTCTAATAAGGAATTGTCAGTTTTGTTTATTTACTTCATGTGTGATGAATAACAGTAGCATCTTCATTTAGAGAACAAAAAAAAAAAAAAAAAAGAAATTCCATCTAGAGAGCAAAAGAGCGAAAAGGTTTGGAGGTTAGTAACCAAACTGAGAGAATGTGTGCCAAATACAGAATGTGTGGAAAATGAGAGATGTGACGACAGGTTAAGATCCTTCAAATATCAGATAAGCAGTCCAAAGATCCAAAAAAAGGAAGTCCAAAAATAAGGCAGAATGTTTTATGGTGCAGCAAAACAGACCTCAACAACAGGTTAATGAAAGAGTGATGTATTTCAGATAACTAGTTCAGATAATTAGTGTAATAATAATATCCTTCAGCTGTGAATAATCAGAGGGAACTTGAAACTGGTGTGTGGATGCAAGGCATGATGGTATGTGTAGTCAAGGAGGATGATGCTGTTTTATACTTATGATAGCAACTTAAAATATCAACTTAAATAACATCCAAAAACAAAATCAATAAAACACAGTATATTTTTTGCACATAAGTATTAAATTGATCAAAAGTGATATTTACAATATGTATTATGCTGTAAAAGATATTTGTTTAAAGTACAGTAAACACTGCCCAAAATTATTGTACATTTTTATTTCTTTTTCAAAATTAGACTTTTTTTTTTTTTTTTTTACCCAAAACAACAAATAAATAAACTTGCAGAAGTGTAGCATGACTATTGATTATCTTAGGCTCCAAACCATGTGAAATGAAAATACACCTGTCAGTAGTAACATGACAATGAGCAGTGCTTCAGGACAAAAGCCTGTGATTGGCCTGGGCTGCCATGCCTCTGTGTGATTGGTTTGTTATTGTGATGTCTCCCTAGTGTTCTAGTCCATCTGCACAGAACTGGAATAGCCCCAAGAACCCCCAGTATGTGTTTCCTCAGAGATTTTGCTACCTCACACTTCCTGCATGGAAGTGCATCTGTTCCTCTTCTCCATGGACTGACTAGATCACAGCCAAAACAAACAAACATGCAGCACTATAACACTGTAGCTGTACCACTGTTAGCTCTCGGGAAGTGTTCTTCTGTCATTTTTATTGCAGTATCAAGAGTTCAGATAATCAGAGGAAATACAAAACTGGCTATTTATTTGACCACATGCCTGAATAAAATAAAAAAAAATAAAAATAAAATAAAATAAAATAAAATAACATAAAATAAAAAAAAATAAAAAATTAAATTACATGAAATTAAATTAAATTAAATTAAATTAAATTAAATTAAATTAAATTAAATTAAATTAAATTAAATTAAATTAAATTAAAACACCTATATATTTTGGGATTTTCGGCTTTTCAAAAGATTTTTTTTATTTTATTTTATTTATTTTTTTTTTTTTTTGCTAGTTGGAATGAAAAATATCCAAAATATTTTATTAAATGTTTATTTTATTTCAAATAATCAATTTATTTCTGTATTTCAACAATACATATTTTTAAAGAGTTTTTCTAGTTTTTTTTTTTTTTTTTTTGTACTGAGCCATAAACCTCCTCTTCGGGAGCACTTATTTATTTGTTTGTTTGTTTGTTTGTTTGCCTCTTTTTATTTATTTCAGTTTATTTATTTATTGTTCATTCACAATAATTTCTTATTTATGGCTTGATAAAAAATACACTTTTGACTAAAATGTCAAAAAAATCCAATTTAGGTGCATAACATGCTGTAGAATAGTAAATTATGCTAGATTTCTGAGACTCAGAACCTTCGTTTATTGCAGATCTTAATAACGTTACCCCATTGTACAATAATAATAATAATTTATTTTTATAAAGCACCTTTAAAACTTAATTCTCTATTCTTAATTCAAAATTGATAAAACATTGAATGAACATTTCACAGAATGAAATCGTGAATTGTTTTTGAGATTAAAAAATTAAGTCTTTACAGTGGTAAACACGTGGGGGTGAAATGTTAGATTTTTTGTCAAACATTACCCCCAAGTTCTTTAGTTTGGCCTGTACCTCCATGGCAGAGCCATCTAGGTTAATTTTAAGAGTTTTAGTTATACATACAGTTGTCAGAATTATTAGCCCCCCTGAATTATTAGCTTACTGTTTATTTTTGTCCCACAATGT
The DNA here is from genome assembly GCF_052040795.2 of Danio rerio. NCBI lineage: Eukaryota > Metazoa > Chordata > Actinopteri > Cypriniformes > Danionidae > Danio > Danio rerio. The sequence continues at coordinate 18,486,040 of NC_141021.1, forward strand.
CTGTTTAACGGAGAGAAGATTTTTTTTAACACATTTCTAGACATAATAGTTTTAATAACTCATTTCTAATAATTGATTTATTTGATCTTTGACATGATGACATTAATAATATTTTACTACATATTTTGAAGACACTTTAATACAGCTAAAAAAAGTGACATTTAATGGCTTAACTAGATTAATTAGGTTAACTAGGCAAGTTATACAGGCAAGTTGTTGTATAACGATGGTTTGTAGACTATCATAAAAAATAGCTTAAATGGGGAAATTATTTTGTCCTTAAAATGGTGTTTAAAAATTAAAAAACTGCTTTTATTCTAGCCAAAATAAAACAAATAAGACTTTCTCCAGAGGAAAAAAAATATTATCAGACATACTGTGAAAATGTCCTTGCTCTGTTACACATGATTTGGGAAATAAAAAAAATAATTAAAAAAAATAAAAAAAATCAAAGAACCAGTCTTGTTAATGTGCAGGCACAGAACATTTTTGGACATCCATTTATTATTATTATTATTATTATTATTATTCTTCTTATTATTATTATTAATTATTTAATTTTTTACAAAATGTAATTTGAAAATAATAATAAAATACATCAAGAACATCAACTCCTTCAAAACACACACACACACACACACACACACACACACACACACACACACACACACACACACACACACACACACACACACACACACACACACACACACACACACACACACACAGTACGTAGGGACGCCTTGAGCAGGTTCACTGTTCCATTGATGTTGCATCTGCTTCTTGCTGATATCACACACACATGGACACATATACACACACATGCACACCCCTCTTCTGGGCTATTCTGCCTGTATAATTTAGTACTTTCAGCATTACAAATGACCAGCTACTTCTGCTTTTGTGAGGCAATAGAACATCTTTTGTCACTATTGTATTAAATATGTGGTCATATTGTGCACGGAATCAATAATCAGACAGACAGAATGCAGAAAAAATGGCCACAGTTGCTTTTATTGTCTCTTGACATAATGGCTAGCATATAAAATGTCTGCTTTTCTTGCGGAAGAAAACCCGTTTCTTTTATCTGTTGATAATTTGCTTTGTTATAGCGTGTGGCGTCCAATTGAATGGATAATTTTTTTTTTTTTTTGCAAACTGAAAAGAGCTAACTAAATTCACAAGAAGTCTTGGAGCGTGTGATGGCAAAAAGCATGCATTTTAACATTATTAAGACTAAAAGATGATAACAACATAATTGCAATAAGTCTTTGTGCAGCCTACTCAGTTATTAGATGGAGTGAGTATGTTCTAACTCAATAACAAGAGCTACCTTCAGCTATGATCAGCCAGTCAACAAAACCTGCCATGACAGAGAAATATGAGCTCCTTGATTAACAATTGCACATCATAATACTACTTAACACTCCAAAAATATACAACATATTCTGAAACAAAGATGAAATTACAATTTAGTAGGTGGGTACAAATTAAATATCTAAATAATTAAATTAAATAACTTAATTCAATAAATACACTAGATATGCTAGATTTCAAGAATGCCAACTCTACCAAAACACATCATAATCACAATGTACACTGCTTTGGATTTTGGCTACTCTGAGCTCCATATAAAAAATTAAGTAGTTTCCTTCCGGGGCGTCACGGTGGTACAATGGGTAACACAATAACTTCATAGCAAGGTCACTAGTTTGAGCCTCAGCTGGGTCAGTCTGCATGTTCCCAATGATCATGTGGGTTTCCTTGGGGTGCTCCGCACTGTAAAAAATTGCTGTTAAAAAACGGTCAGATTCTACGGTAAAATAATGTTTTTTTCACTAAAACAGTAATATTCTGTTAAAAACAATGCTTTCTGGGTAACATTTTTGTTTTCGAGAAAGTAACCAACTGCAGAAAACTGTGAGCTAACAGAGTTCAGATTCGATGTTTTGAAGTCTGTGTTTGAAATCACACTTTGTGTCCTTGTTCACTATTTCATACACTAGTTAACTAATATAGTTCACCTGACAGTTTTAATGAACACTAATGAGTGAATTCAGACACTGATGAACACCTGCTGTTAATAATCACAATTACTGAAGAAAATAAACAAGAAACACAAACAGTGACTTGAGTTACAACATTAAATAAAATCAAATAAAATAAAACAGCTTCAGTCTCAGCAGAGGATCATTAAACAACTCCACAAACAACAGCAGACACACTTATTACTGACTGATTTGACGTCCATACAATTAAGGTCGTCCAACAGAAATTAAGGTGTTTTTTGTGTCACCGTAATGGAGTGAGGGGCTGGTTTAGTTGGGCTCTTCACCCTTGGACTCATTTAAGAAGACTTTCCAACTGCTGTAATACAGCGTTTACAAAACGTTTGTACCATAGCACTAAAGTTGGGAAGTCAATAAATAGAGAAATCTCTTTATCTGAAATTATTTCTGATAAATGTTATGGTATAAATCTGGATGAAGGGCCTCATGCAATAGATTTTATGCTTAGTTGCAGGTATTTAATTAATGAGAAGTGGAAACAGAAGACATACCTCCATAATTACTTAACAGTTAAGAAATAATATACAAAAACGGTTCAGCTATGACATATACACACTCAGACCTCATGAATCTGACCTTGTATCTCAACAATGGTAACATCTCAAATGTTTCATGCTGCAATGCATGCTGGGAGTGGCACTGTACAAATATCCCAGCATGCATTGCGGTATAAATAAATGTTGTATAACGGTTTTCTTTATTTGTGTTTGATTCTGCTTTTGTTTATGTTTCGACTTTCAGTTGCCTGTTTTGTGAGTTAAACTGTTAATTTTGTTAAATTTTGTTAAATTTGTTGTCACCATTATTGAGGTTCATGTGCTGATTATTGATGTCTCTTTGAGTGCGATTTATACCATAGAGCAGTGTTATTGTCCAAGATATTCTTAAAAACTTCCAGAAATCATTGCCATATATATATATATATATACACATATAATGTAAAACAATAGATTTAACATTGAACAGGAGCAGTAAATTTTATTATACTAAATGAGAACAAACTCTGCCATTTAATAGCAACTTGAACATCACCAGATCTTATTTTTTCAGATTTAGGTTTTTGGCTGGCTTGCCACATCAAAAGAGCTTTTTAAACAAAGTTCTTAACAATTGCAGCAGCCAAGATATATAAATGTTAAAAATGGCAGGGCTAAGAGCCCAACTAAAGCAAACTCTGTTCTCCATGATGGTGACGTAAAACGTTAACCTTTCTCTCAAGAAGAACTTTAGTAGATGTTATACAAAAATACATGTATTAAGTAATAAGTGTAGCTGGTGATGATGTTTGTAGAGTTGTTTAATCATCCGCTGATCATTTAAATGATTTAATCATTTGTTGTTCTTCAGGTTATTTCATTATAAAGCTGTGACTAAAGTTTTGTATGTTCTGTTCTTGTTTTTTCCCTTCAGTATTTCTTCATTTGTTCATTGTTAATCCTCAATTATCATTTAATTAGTCAGTTAATTAATGAATTTACTTCAGCTTTGCTACATGTTTCTTGAACACTCAGTAGTGTGGACACTTCAATTAAAACTGAAGTATATGCTCTGGGGTTTAAAGGGTTAAAGGTGTGAGAGGTAAAAACACAGTGTAAAAATGTATTTTAACAGTAATATACTGTTAATTTACACAACGGAAGTAGACTGTTAAAAAACAGTATATTGCTGGCAACCACAGCTGCCAGTAGATTACTGTTAAATCAAGGAAAAAACAGTATTTTACTGTAAAACCTGAAGCTAATTTCTTCTGTCTGTCACCGTTGTGGAGGAGAGTAGAGCCAGTGAATGAGTTAAAGATGAACAATGAACTGCTGATGTTATTCTGCATGTTTCTCTATTTAAAGATAGCGGCTGTTTAGTTGCTGATGCAGTCAGAATCTCTCTGGTGATTCCAGATTTACATGTATGTGTGCTGTTGTGAAAAATAAGACATTAGAGTTAAACCGAACTTTTCTAATTAACTAAAATAAGTTATCATTATAAGTATGCTTCTAAGCATATATAGCACATTACTTCATAAACTCATTCAGCAGTTGACCAAGTTGAGGCAGTTGCTTTCAGTGAGCAAAATGAGTTCACTTGAGTATTGTGTAAATCAATGTAGTCCATGTATTTTTACAACAACATACTGTAAAATAACAGTACATTGCTGGCAACTGCAGCTGCCAGTATTTTACTGTTATTTAACGGGACAATTTTTAACAGTGCGGTTTCCCCCACAGTTCAAAGACATGAGGTATAGATTGGCTGAGCTAAATTGTCTGTAGTGTTTGTATGTGAATGAGTGTGTAGGAATGTTTCCCAGTGATGGGTTGTGGCTGAAAGGGCATCCACTGTGTAAAGCATATGCTGGATAAGTTGGCGTTTCATTTCGCTGTGGCGACCCGAGATTATTAAAGGGACTAAGTCGAAAAGAAAATTAATAAATGAATGAATGATCTTCCCAGGATGTGAGATAAGCTTTTTACCCAGATTATACCATATAAATATTCAGAAACAATGGTACACAATCTACAGTAGAAGGGTACAAAATAAGAAAGAACTTATACAAATTGAGAAAGGATATATAGATATTACACCCTTATGTTATGCATCATTTTTATTTTTTAGTAGGACAACTTTTTTATGAAACAATAATCACTGTCTCATTCACTAACCTCTAGCAATGCCGTTTAACCAGGCCTTTAATGTGTTGAAATAACACCATGCCATAATTATGTAAATTCATTGTCATTCTATTCAGCACAAACACACCTCCTTTCTATTTAAATTAGGCTCATTAGATTGTGCTTTATTCTAAACTCATTAGCCTGGCGTAATTAATGTCACAGAATCAAGTCTTTTCATAGTACTGGATTTAAAACATGGAAGAAAATTATTGCAGTGAAAATTTCCAAAGTACCTTGAACGATTGAATGAATAGCAATAATAATAATAATAATAAGAATAATAATAATAATAATAATAATAATAATAATAATATATTATATATTATAATATATTATTATTATTATAATATATTATATATATATATATATATATATATATATATATATATATATATATATATATATATATATATATATATATATATATATATATTATTCTTATTTATTCTTATAATATTCTTATATTATTCTTATTTCATTCATTCACTCAGTCATTTATTTATTTATGCTTTATTGTTTTTTGATGATTTAATGTCATGGTATAGAGTATACATTTGTAAGTATAGGCTACATTCTTTTTATTATTTATTTTATTACTTAGCTTGCTTATTATTTTATTTACAAATAATACATAATAAAGAAAATATTATAATAAAATGAAATAGATATTTTTATCATACTACTACTGCAATGTATAAATACATTACCAGGTCCTTTACTGCCTACATGAAGAAAGACACCAAACCATACTTGTCAACATTGGGATGTGAAAATAAAACCACCAAACCCCATAAAAAATCCCCAAATAACTTAATCTGTTAATCTGAAGCTGTTTCATTGTAAATAAACAGTTAAAACGGTCAGTAGTATGTTATTATTATTATTATTATTATTATTATTATTATTTACAAAGGATAGAATAGCATACATATACGTTAGAAAAAGCTGCAAACATATTAAAGTTTAGCCTATTAAAATTAAGCTATTAAAAATTGAATCAAGTTATCAAATCTCATAAACCTTTTCTTAACAGTATAATTTAAACATTCTGATTAAAGAGTAGCGAACAACTCTATCATTCCGATTTTTCGTTTGATCACAATAAATAACAGGTGTCGCTTTAAAAATGCAAATATCTATAATGAAAGCATTCGGCTGCTTTTCTAACTGTTTATGCTCATTTAAGCCATTTTTTAGTGTTTAAAAGAAAAAACCCCAAGATCAACATGTTTAGATATTATTATTATTATTATTATTATTATTATTATTATTATTATTACTACTATTATTATTATTAGCATGCACCAAAAACCCAGAGTGTTCACTTCAAATAATGTGAAGAGTCTATTTATCACTATGGAGTATTTCATTTAATTTTCATTTAAATAAAATGAAAGCACAGAACACATTCACATTTAAGAGCAAGAGGCATCCCCTGGTGATTCGGCGATATGGGTTGTGTATATATATATATATATAGGGAGGATCGGCTCTTTGATGTTTATTGCCTCCCTTCATAGATAGATTAAAAATACTGGAGAAATACAGGAAATTACCAGTAGGGGATGATAGAGGGATAGAGTTGTAAAATACGGGAGAATCCCAGGAAAACGGGAGGGTTAACAGGTATGTACCAAGCTTAAATGTATTAAAATAAAAACATTAAAAGAGCCAATGCAGGAGCATACCGTGAAGCAGTAAAGTATGCTACTGTATATCATCCACTATCTAACACAGCCTGCAAGAAGCTGGAGAGTTGCAAAGTACAAAAAATAATAATAATAATTTTATGTGCATGCAGTTACATTCAGTTTTCGATTGATTTCTGCATTGATATATGCTTTATCCAATTTATGGTGCTCGCACTCAACACAGTCTATTTCTGCTCTCAGATATTGAAAATGAAAGTTCAGCAGAGCAGGCTTTTAGACAGATATCGCTTTACCCTCTGTATCAATATCGTAGCTTTCAACTAGCCTGAAAAGTTAGAAGAAGCTTCGGATGGATGGCCAAAGCTAGATGAAACTGCGCAGGAACATCACAGGCGTTACGGAGAGAGGAAAGTCAGCCACCGACATCCTGCGGCCTCATTACACTGATGGTGGGTGGTAAAAAACCTGGTGATGGAAGTGGAGAGAGTTTGTAATTTAGTCCGACCAGATGAAAGAGCAACATAAAGAAAATGGAAACACCAAAAAGGTAAACAGCACCATCTCTCCCGCTCTCTGCCTCTTTTTGCGCACTGTTTATTTGTCATTACTGGCATTTCACATTCAGATGTTGCAGCATTAACATCAAAAAGCTGCTCCGAATCTGTACTTTGTTTCTGGCAAAGCATGAAAGGGCAGGGAAATGTGTATAGCAGGCACACAGAAGTACTCGAACACAATGTAGATGCTGTTCCACTGGCTGGTGATCACAGCCTGAAGCAACACAGAGCTGCACTGATCTCCATTCTCATGAGCTAAATGGAAGCTCTCCCAAGGGAAAGAAGAACAGAGGAAATTCACAATTTCTCTTATTCAGGTGACGGTGTAGAACGAGTATTACATTTATTTTGCATTCAGTCATTTTCTGGCTTAAATCTAAAGTAATACACCACTAGGTGTGCGTGTGTGTGAGAGAGTGTATGAGAGAGAGGCAGATAAAAATTCACATGGGCAACGTGAGGCTGATAGCAATCCATATGGGCAACGTGAGTCAATGGAAAATACCTTTTTCTGCCTGATCTAGGAGGTGTCACCTGATTTGTACAGTATGTTCCCAGTGTAAAATTATTTTCCTTCCATATATTCAAAATTACATATTTTCTGGGCTTAGTCTATGAGGATGCACCACGGTAAAAATGTGTTTTTAATTTTTTTTACTGCTTATTAATTATTTAACAGTGATTGATTTTTGTCCTCTTTTTATCAATGATTACTTTTGTGTGTATTTTGGCATTTTAAATGACTTTGCTCAACCACAATTGCAATTAAAATTGAATCAAAGAAAATACTTTTAGTAGAAATAGGCAAATAATATTTCTTTTTTATTCATTTGTCATTAATGAATTGGTTCCACTTTATATTGTGTCGTTTATACCAGTGAACTTACACTGTAACTAGATGTGTAAGTAGTATGTAATTACAGTGTATGTCCACACTGGTACATATTTACTTCTGTAATACTGGTGTAGCTAGCTACAAACAAGTGACAACCCACTGAATAGTATGTGTAAGTTCAAATGTGTAACAGGACATTAATAACACAATATTTTAGTAAACTACCACTTTAATGTGAATTACTGATATGATTCTACAATTTACTATAAAACAACATAAAAACATAAGGCATTTGTAAATTTCTATATACACTTACACTTTTTTGGCAGAAGTTTGCTGTTGTTAAACAGTTGCACAAAGGCTTGAATTTCAATTTATATATCACGCAGTAATTTGTGACCATTTTACACTACATTAAGTGGACAGTTCCTGAGGATTTATCCTGTAACTACACTGAAATCACAAGGTGAAACCTTCTAGTGCAGCATTAGTTCTGCCATTCTTATTCTAACAAGGTGTTCAGAAGTACATGGTAGGCAAACAGGTGTGGAAGTGGGAAAACACCTGCAAGTATATTGTTGTCACACAATGCTCTTATGTATTTTTTGTTACAGATGTGTACTTTCTTAGTGTTGTTACCAATGTCCCGTTACACATTTGAACTTACACATACTATTGTGTTGTTACATGTGTGTAGTTACACCAGTATTACACAAGTAAATACTATGTAACAGTGTGTACAATCACTGTAGTTACATATTACTTATACATCTAGATACCGTGTAAATTCACAGGTATAAGCGACAATTAATATTAAGTGGGACCAATTAATTAATTAATTAATTTTTTCATTCGATCATCTGCTCGTATGTTTATTTGTTCATTCGCTTGTTAATTCATTCATTTATTCATTGTCTTTCTCTAACCAAAAATAGTACACTACCATACCAACCTGTTTCAGAATTGTATTTCATTCATTCGTTTGTTGGTTCGTTTGTTAATTTATTAATTAATTAATTCATTCATTTTCCTTCTGCTTAGTCCCTTTTTTATCAGGGGTCGAAACAGCGGTACAATTTAGGATGTTGGGACGATCGCAAAGTGAAGAGCGGGGGGCACTAGGCTATACTGTGGGGGCAATCGAAGTACCCAGAGGAAACCAACGCCAACATGGGGAGAACATTCAAACTCCACACAGAAATGCTAATTGGCCCAGCCGGGACTCGAAACAACAAACTTTTTGCTGTAAAACGACAGTGCTAACCACTGAGCCACATGCCGCCCCTGTATTTCATTCATTCATTCACATGAATAACCTTTCATTCATTCATTAATGTATTTATGCTGTAAAAACACTCTAAATTGTGCAGTCATTTCTATTTTACTGCTAATCTGGGTGTTAGAAACTGATTAAACATTTATTCATTAAATGACTCTTTGTAATATTTAATTTCAAAAGTCAAAACACAGTTAAAAGAGAGAAATTCAAATGACACACATCTATGCTAGGTAATTCTAATGTGTCTATCTATCTGCTTAATGTTCTGTGTAAATATTGCAGGTCTGAGCAACCTCGGGTCCAGGCAGAAAATGTGATTTTGACGTTGCTTTGATTCTGTGAAAATGAAATACAAATTAGTGCCGCCCATGTGCAGTATTGTTATCATGACACTAAAAAGCTTGTCTGTCAGCTTAGAAGCCAAAACATGTAGGCCAGCACCATTTGTTTTAGGATAATTAAAAATGTCTCTTAATGGTGGAAACAATTGGTCTGACAGAGATGTAAAAGAGCTCCTTTTTTCAGAGCAGAAGATAAAGAATAAACTGAAAACAAAATGGTGGAAGAGACTTTGAGTTTACAGCGTGTAAAGATATGAAAAGCAGGTTATGGCTCAAGCGTCTGAAAGTTGTTATTTAAAAATGAATTGGCATGTAGCAAGCCATCAAATAATACAGTAGCAGTGGGTTGTTGTGTTTAATCAACTGGCAACCATTTTTAATTCTTCTTTCTTTGAAGAGCCGATTTCAATTCATAAGCCAAGGACATAAAAGCATCTTAAAAGCATCCTAAAAAGCTTTACCAGTTGTGTAAAAAATAATTAAAAAATCTTCTTGAGGATGATAATAAACAAACACAATGCTAGCATAATTGTTTGTGTGTTGGTTTGTTTGTTGGGTCTGTCAAACTTCTCTTTCATTGCCAGACTCACTGTAGAAAGAAACTCCAAAACTCTATCAGGGTTTTTATGTGCCAAGGATGGCCCAAAAATAGTGAAGCATAACCAACATGTAACTAGATTGTAGCTCTGCACAAGACGTTAGTCCAGAGGAGAACTGGTAATGCCCAACTGAGCCAGGGTTTTCTCAATTTTTTATTTTTTTAAATTACGTTCACTTTCATCAATTGGTGAAGTTTGTACCTTGCCACTGGCTAACTTGGTTTGGGACTTGTGGAGCTCCAAATTTGATTTGCTTCTCAGTGTTTGGCCTTTCAGCAGTGACATTAATATTACACTTGTTTAAACTGAAAACTTTAAACTGAACTTCAACTCTGAAAACTGAACTGAAACAGTTTAAGTTTACTAGAAATTCTATGTTAAGCTGTTTTGACAAAATCTACTTTGTAAAAGGAATAAAGATTAATTGAATTTAATTGAATGTAAGGCCGAACACACCAAGTTGATGCCAAGTATACAGTTCCAACAAAAACTTTGCATTTGATCACATCTGGACCAAAAAGCTGCACATGAACACACCAAACGGACAGTAGCTGATTAATAAGAGTGCACAAGTTCTGTACCTGCATGAAACAATGTGTCTTTCAGCATGTGCAGGAGCTTTAATCTGTTTTCTCATTCCACATAGGGCAACCAGAACTTCTGACGTGCACACACAACCATAAGCCAAGCAGGATATAGTACCATTATCACAGTAACTATCACTCACCATGGAGGGATTTGTTCGTGAAAATATGTCCAATATTCTAATAATCTATATAATTTGCAGATATTTGAGAAATTACATGTAGCTTCTGTGTTTTCCTTCTTGACTTAAATTGTTTACTTGGGTACGTCATATCAGGCTTTGTTCTCCCACCCTGGTTTGTTGCTGAATAAACCAATCAGAGCACTCTCTTTAGCCAATGGTTTTATCTAAATGAGGAATCAGGCCAACTTAGGACCAATCTCAGTTCTATTTTTCTAAACCTACCCCTTCCTTTTTGAAAAAGAGTGTGAAGAGGAAAGACTTCAAAATTTACCCCCAAGAAATAGGACACCACTACAACACCTGCACACATCATCATATGTCATTGCGATCTCTTGCTTCATATGAGATCGATGATCGTGACTGCTTTAGTAATTCCAGTTGTGTTATTTTTTGGTATTTATCATCAGAAAATCACTGAAGTAAACAATATCATGTTATCATGATGATATAATGTGACAATAAGCTCTTAACTGTACTGTGCATTTACACCATGGCCATATTCATCGATGTTAACACAAGAAAATGACATTAACAATATACTAGACACTGTAAAAATGTCATTTCCAGCCACTAGACTTCTCTGACAGGGTATTCGAGTGTCATCAAGTGGCAGAATGTTGTGTGACTGCTATAAAAGAGTTATTATTAGGGATTATAGATTTTTATAGTTTGTATTTCAGCTTTTTGTTTAAAAAGCATGGTGGTAAAACACAAACGCGATTTTGAATGTATTAAAACAAGCTTGTTTGGTGTAAAAAATTGTAATAATGACAAAAAATACAAATTTGTGCCATGCTGTCATTGTAGATGGTGTTTTCTAGGAAATTTTCTTACCCCTTGGTTTCAAGTGAGGTCCTGAAAAATCTTAGTTTCAAGGGCTATCTAGCTCTTTCACTTATCCCTTACCCCTTGAAGCTAAAGAGAATTGGGACACCACAGCTCCTTCACATGAATGCACAAAAAGAGGGGTAAAGGGAAGGGATAAGGAGTAGAATTGGGATTGGGTCTTAATCTGATACTATCCAAGGGGAGGTGACAACAAAATCTCATAGCAATTTGTAACTTTTTGATTTAGTGCCTAATTCGTATGAATTTGTTCGAATAATTTGCTATAATTTGTTCATCACTCAATGACGGTTGGGGATAAGGGTGGTGTTAGGAACCACGCTTCCTTTTTAAAATCGTACATTGTCGTACGTCTGAACTTGTACAAATTTATACGAATTAGCCACTAAACTGACAAAACGTAAAATACTTACGTTTCCTCTTGAGATCAGGCTGGAGGTGATGTGTGAAACCAACTAGCTGGACCGATGCTGAGTAACAACCTGAAGCCCAATGACATTATTTCTTGGATAAAAAAAAGTATGTCCACGTTACAAACTCAATTAAAATTAGAAATTACAGTTTAGGTTGTTTCCGAGTTACTAAGGCAATGATATTGGTCTTATATGTTTAAGTATGTGTTTTATTACTTTTTGACGCAAGATGGACAACATGTCTGTTTAGCTTAGCAAATATATATTTTCAAACAAAATCAAAGACTGCAATATATCAAATTTATAATTCAGTATTTTTTTAACAAATTGGTTCAGTGACTTAATCATAAAGCACATATTTCAATCCTAAATGTATCAGTAAGTGAGAAAAAAAAATCAGTCAAAGGAATGAGGCAACGCATTATTCATAAAGAAAGCCATTATTCGCCACCTACTGGCATAATATGCATGCATGAAATGAAAAGTAACTAAAACATTGCCACAGCAAACATACAATGCTCAATGCTCAATACAATGCACTACAGGCCCAATAGCCTCTCAATGTGTATTTTGTTTCAAAACTAAAACTGATGCATTGACTCAGGAATTCCAGAAAACTCCAAGGGTGAAATCTCCCCTCTGAAAACAAAAGGCAGAGGAAAATAAAAAATGACGAGAAAGGGAGATGAAGAAGCAGGGTTTGTATTTGTTCTGTCTTTTCTTCAGCCACACATGAATAATAAACACATCAGCCAATGTAAACCATCGACATTGAAAGAGTATTTTCACTGCCGGTTGACCCTCTTCCACATACCTTGTTAAAAGATGAAATCATCAACACTTTACCTTGAGAAGTTAACACAAGGATTTCTGTCATTACAATCGTCTATGTCTCTCTGGGTGCTTTTAGTCTTCTCAGCTAGATTCAGTTTCATCTGGCTGGAGTATCTTTGGGACAAAAAGAACAGAGGAAAGAAAAATATGTAATGTTTTCTTTAAAAAAAAAAGAAAGTATTAATTTAATAATAATAATACCCAACCACAATACATCCATTAAACCATAAATCATTAAAAAATGAAATAAAAAACTTTATCACAGAGCACAATCTGTGGTTTTGGTTCAATGTCAAGCACAAAGTTTGAACTTTTCAGACATGCCGGCTTCTTAAAAATGTCCTTTCACCACAGCCGCCTTTGAAGATCTACAAGTAGGCCATTTATGACATCCTGTTGCATGATCTTAAAAGGTTCAGCGAAGGCTTGAAAAGCTTAGCACACTTTATCACACATGCTGTGGTCTGGGCTGAAAAACTAAGACCAGCTTGTGGAAAAGTAAGCTCCAAATGCATAACACCAGTTGGAGTGTCTTGAGTGACTGAAATATATATCTGGGTGTTTACCAATAGTTTCAAATGCTAGCTTGAATATTAATAAGCCAAACGTATTCAGTAACTGTTAATCCACTGCGGATCTCAGTGATAAGGCTGATAAAGTGCTTTTATTGATAATGCATGTGTTTTTTGGCTTCACCTCTTTTTATCAATGCTATGGACTATTAGTAACCTCTTTCTGTGTGGACCCACTTCAAAAACATTAGTGAGACAATTGGTAAAACATACAAGAGCAAAGCACTCATAATGAAAGACAATTCATCAGCTGTAGATTTTTGTAAAACACTCTTTACAACAACTCTTTTAAGGACTGCTTACCATTAAATCAGGTCAAATTCATCATTAATTTACATTTTACATGCACATTTACATTTCTTACTTTAGCATCCACGGCAATAAAAAAATCTTTTAGAAATGGCACAAAGTTTCTTAAAAAATCGTGACCTCTTCTGATTTGAATAGGGTGAAATAAACACTGGATTAGACCATCAGAAAATATCAATAATGACAAGAAATCTTGAAGTATTTGTACACTTTCAAATTATACAACTCTGCAGTACCTGGCAAAAGTCTTGTCATTGATCCAAGTTGTAAGAGCAACAACAAAAAATTTGACTTCTAGATATTTTTCTGATGGATTATCTGTTGAACTGCATCCCAATCAACACAAATACTGCAGAAGACCTATTGGAACTTGCATGGACTTGCATGATTCTCACAGAAATCAGTCAAGTTTGGTGAAGGGTAAAAAAAAATCATGGTTTGGGGATACATTCACTATGAATGCTTGTGAGAGATCTGCAGAGTGCATGGCAACATCAACAGCATGAAGTATCAAGACATTTGTACTACCCATTATATTACATTAAAAGTTTAGCAGGATAGCACTCCTTCTCATACTTTAGCCTCCACGTCAAAGTTCCTAAAAGCAAAGAAGGTCAAGGTGCTCCATTGTTGACCAGCCCAGTCACAAGACATGAGCATTATTGAGAATGTCTAGGGTAAGATGAAGGAGGAGGCATTGAATGCTGATGGACTCTGGGAGAGCTGCAAAAATACTTTTTGTCATTCCAGATGACTTCATTATTAAGTTATTTGAGTCACTGCAGAGATGGGTATGGATGCAGTATGATGCAGTCATCCAACCTTATGGGAATCATACACAATATTAATTCTTTTTCCACTTCACCATGACTTTATATTCTATACTGTACATTATTTTTTATCATTTACAAGACTTTTGTCAAAGCAAAATCAGATCTCACTGTCCTAATTCAATAATTAACAATCAAGGCATGATCATATTTTGTAATTTTATATTTGGGGGTAAAATAAGCATAATCTAGAGGCCTTTGCCTTTATATAAGCCACTTTGGATACAAAAATGATCTACTAGAAGTCATGTTATTATTGGTTGTTCCTAAAACTTGAATAAGCGACAAGATTTTTGTCAGGTAATGTAACCAGAGATGTATTAACCATTACATTTTTACAGTTGAGCTGTATATGATTAATGGTAAGCCTTTAATTGTTTCAGTATGGCTGATCATCACTGAACGTGACCTTGTGAGTCAGTCTGAATGCAACATTCAATGTTTGTTTCTGCCTACCTAATGATAATAGCTAGCTTTAAAATCTCTGTCAAACTGGATGCTAATTTGTTGTCTGCTAACAGTCTGCATTTGCATTCAAATGTACAGGATCATGCACCATGTTGTACAACTATCAATATTGATTTGAAGAATACTGAAGAGGAATGTATAGATGCTATGCATAGCTCTGACCTCAGTGTCCTCAATTTACTTTAGCCTCATATATGTTTCCTCTGCTGAAAACTGTTTACAGCAGCAACAATTTAACTGTTAAATCAAACAACATCAAACACAAATGCCCTTAATAATATTCAGTCATTTTCTTTTCGAATTAATCCCTTTATTAATCTGGGGTCGCCACAGCGGAATGAACCACCAACTTATCCAACATATGTTTTACACAGTGGATGCCCTTACAGCTGCAACTCATCACTGGGAAACATCAATACACACTTATTCACACACACATACATACACACACACACACAATTTTAACGTACCCAGTTCTCCTATTCTGCATATCTTTGGACTGTGGGAAGACCAGAGCACCCACAGGAAATCCACATGAACAAGGGGAGACTGACTCAGCCGATGCTCAAAGCAACGGCCTTCTTGTTGTGAGGCGAACGTGCTACCCACTGCGCCATCGTGCTGCTCGAGTGTTATTTATATTATGTATTACATTTCCCGTTAATTGTATTCTATGAACGTCAACTCCTACCCCAACCCTAAACCAACCATCACAGTAGTGTAAAAACAGATCTGGATCTGAGGTCTTCTCTACAATTACAGCTGATTAAAAACACAATTTATTTATATTATTTATTAAATTTCCTATTAAGTGTATTTTATTTTATGAACGCCTACCCCTACCCCAACCCTAAACCCAAACCTGTCACAGTAATGTAAAAACAGATCTGGAGTCTTCTCTATTAGTATAGCTGATTAACCATATGGATGGATGATAACATTATCCTACTAGTAGGTGCAGAAGGCCAGTACTGGCCCAAATCTATTAGCTGATAATCACTGACAATGCCCATTCAATCAAGTGATAACATTCTAAACAGGTGGGCAGATGGCATAAAATTATTTTGATACAGATCAATGCAGCTCAAGTTAAAAGTAAAGAATATGTAATATTAAAAAAATGATATACTTAAGAATAATAGTCCATTAGTTAATGTTGGTTAATGTATTTACTAGCATTAGGTATGAATAATTTTGTAAAAATCATAGTTCAACATTAATTAATGCATTATTAAAATTCAAAGTAGCTCTTGTTAACATTAGTCAATGCACTGTTAGTTAACATGAATCATGTTATTTAATGTTAACTAAGTTGAATGAATGCCATAAATCAGTGGTTCTCAAACTGTGGTACGTGTACCACTAGTGGTACGCAGGCTTCCTTCTAGTGGTACGCGGATGAATCAAATATGTAATATGTACATGCTACATATATTTAAAGAAATTATCAAAAATGATTTATATACGAATATGATAACATAAAGCCTAGGCAACATTTCCAGGTGCTAACAAACCAGGAGTCATTTCTTTTTTAAACTGTACAGAGCTTAAGCTGCTTTACTAGACCTAATACGCTACTGTATTTCAAAACTGCTCATTATGGTGGTACTTGCAAAGACAATTTTTTTCCGAGGTGGTACTTGATGAAAAATGTTTGAGAACCACTGCCATAAATGTATTACTAATTGTATGTTCATGTTAGTAAATACACCGACTAACGTTAACTAATGGATCATTATTTTTAAGTGTTACCAAAAAGGTATATTAAATTGAAACCCCTTGCTGTTTGTAAGCCAGTCAAAACAGACCCCCCTGTTGAGAAGTGCTGGTCTATTTTACAGTGTGTTTGATTTATCATCATTGAGAATCTTTTAGAAAAACTCGTGAATCCACTCACTTCCTCCTCCAAGCACTCTGACTGATGCCTCCTGGTGAGTTTTACATCTTCCTAAGCACCTGTGGTCAATCCTGCTTCACACACACACACACACACACACACACACACACACACACACACACACACACACACACACACACACACACACACGCACACACACGCACACACACGCACACACACTTTTCCCCTTTGTGCTCTACTTGATCTCACATTAATCTAGATTTGAATAGGAGCCCAATTTCCTCTCGAAATGTCAGATCATATTCACTAGCCCTTATTCAGCGTCCGAGCACATCTGATTTCCAAGTAACCATTTGAGGTAAATGTCGACACATAATAAAGCCTCCCTTCGGAAACCGAATTGTAATCTGCGGTTCCTGAACTCTATTGTAGCTCCCGAGTGCATTAAGCTCAGCAGTGCAGGCAATCAGTTGAGCAATCAAAGGCTTTGATTGACAGTGCGAGAGGTGGAGAGGTCAGGCCATGTTAATCGCTGAGCCAAAACTCTGTGTTGAGGAAAGAACGGAGAATGTGTGTACATGGACACTCAGATTAGACTCACAGATCCGCCATGTGAGCACATGGGACAAAAGAGGCCATTGAGCTGTGTGTAGTAATTGAGAGAGCTGGATGAGAGAAAGTCCAGCTGTTGACCTCTGGCCTCAGGCTCAGAATGGAATGTAATCATGCTGCCACTTCAGCTTCTGGACAGTAACATGTGTAGGAATCGTTCCTTTATGTCATCGTTTAGTCACACTCTGTTGTTCCAAACAATTGGTGACTTTATTTCTTCTGTGCACTGAAGGAAATGTAAAGCTAATTTTCACTCTCAAATCTTTAATTGTGCATTAAACTTTAATAATCTACAAATAATATAGTTTGTTACCCTGGACCAAAAGTGTCAGCTTCTGAATAAATTAATCAATTTTGAATAAATAAGCCTAAATCCATAATTCTGAATAAATAAGGTTTTCTTTCATGTGTGGTACAACTATTTGAAAATTTGTAATCCAATGGATAAAAATCTAAATATCAGGAATATTACTCATAAAGTTGTTCATATTAAGTGATTCATAATATACATTTCTTATCAAAAGTTCAGTTTTGATATATAATACGGTGCACATGATATATTCAAAGAAAAAATTTCTTTACTTAATATTCAAATAGATTTTAACCTGGAAGGAAAATCAATAATTATGACCCATTTTTGTCTATTGTCATACATATTCTCACTGACTCACTTTATTAGGTACACCTTACTAGTATTGGGTTGGCCCCTATTTTGCCTTCAGAACTGTCTTAATCCTTCCTTGCATACATTCAACAAGGTACTGGAAATATTCCCCAGAGATTTTTATCCAAATTGACATGATAGCATCACGCAATTGCTGCAGATTTGTCAGCTGCACATCTATGACGCAAATCTTCCATTCCAACACATCCCAAAGGTGGTCTACTGGATGGAGGTATGGGGACTGTGGAGGCCATTTAAGTACAGTGAACTCATTGTTATGTTCAAGAAACCAGTCTGAGATGCATGATATCCTGCTGGAAGTAACCATTAGAAGATGGGTACACTGTGGTCATAAAAGAATGGACATGGTCAGCAACAATGCTCTGACCCTACCATTCGAATGTCACAGCGGAAATCAAGACTCATCAGACAAGGCAATGTTTTTCCAATCATCTATTGGCCAATTTTAGTGAGCCTGTGCAAATTGTAGCCACAGTTTCCTGTCCTTAGCTCACAGGAGCGGCACCTGGTGTGGTCTTCTGCTGCTGTAGCCCATCCGCCTCAGGGTTGGAAGTGTTGTGCATTCAGAAATGCTCTTCTGCATACCTCGGTTGTAATGAGTGGTTATTTAAGTTACTGTTGCCTTTCTATCGGCTCAGACCAGCTTGGCCATCTCTTCTGACCTCTGGCATCAACAAGGCATTTGCGCTCACAGAACTGCTGCTAACTGGATATTTTCTCTTTTTCGGACCATTCTCTGTACACCCTAGAGATGGTTGCGAGTGAAAATCCTAGTAGATCAGCAGTTTCTGAAATACTTAGACCAGCCCGTCTGGCACCAACAACCATGCCACATTCATAGTCTCTTGAATCACCTTTCTCCCCCATTCTGATGCTCGGTTTGAACTGCAGCAGATTGTTTGAACCATATCTACATGCCTAAATGCATTGCGTTGCTGCCTTGCGACTGGCTGATAAGAACTTTGCGTTTATGAGCAGTTGGACAGGTGTACTTAAAGTGTAGATCATTTCAATGTGGAAATGTCATTGCCCTTTGAACATTTCCTGCTTGGGTCCCACTTTATATTAAGTGTCCTTAACTACTATGTACTTCCATCAAAAATAAATACAATGTACTTACTGTGTTTATGATGTATTTAAGAACACTTGTGGTGCTTTTGAGTTGGGATAGATGTTGGGTTATGAACAGGTTTGGTGGTATGGGTAGGTTTAAGGGTGGGTTAAGGTGTAAGGGATGGTCAACATTGTATTTACAAATGTAATTACAAAAGGTAATAATTACAGATGCAATTACATACATGTATTTAATCAAGCAGAAGTACACAGTAAATACATGTATTTACACAACAAGTACATTGTAACACACTATTAACTCCTGTGTAAGTACTTATTAGTTAAGGCCACTTAATATAAAGTGGGACCTCACATTAAAACAGCTTTCATAACATTATTTATCAATATGTGGACCTTTCTGGATTTTCAGAAGCTATGGAAATTAAAAATGTAAAACAGAAAAAACATTAGAAACCATTGTTATTGTTTACATGCTTCAAAATTGTCTATACATCTACAATATAAGACTTGGTTTTGTGGTCCAGGGTAACATACAGTACTGTTCCATATATCTGCAACTTTTAAATATAAATTTAGAGCTTTTTATATTATTATTATTAGTATTACTATTATTTATTATTTTATTAAACAACAAAATGTGCAATAATTTTAGACATATTTGCATTGAGGTTTATACCACATATTGTTCAGACTCGTCTGAGATCACTGGCATTAACCTTAACAGCCCTGGGTATGTGAATGAGGTAAGAGTTCTACAGAGGTCTATGGTCATCTTAGCTGATGCTAATCACCCACTTCATCCAGAGTTTTGCCTCCTGTCATCAGGGAGGAGTTATACTTATCTTAAGTGTGTCAGGTCGAACAGATTCTTGCTAACATTTGTACAGTATTAACGGTTTCTCAACAAGCTCTGTATTTCGTGGATATATATTGTATATTCCTTACTGTAAGAATATATTTTTTCAAGTACTTTTTTCTTTTATGTTTTATGTATATATATATATATATATATATATATATATATATATATATATATATATATATATATATATATATATATATATATATATATATATACTCACTGGCCACTTAATTAGGTACACCTGTCCAACTGCTTGTTAATGCATATTTGTAATCAGCCAATCACATGGCAGCAACTCGATAAATCTAGACATGGTCAAGACGATCTGCTGCAGTTCAAACCAAGCATCAGAATGTGGAAGAAAGGGGATTTAAGAGACATTGAACGCGGCATGGTTGTTGGTGCCAGAAAGGCTGGTCTGAGTATATCAGAAACAGTGAGTGTATGTCTCTGTTTGTTCTTTGTGTCATAGTTTTATGTTTGAGTGTGTGTTAGCTTTGTTGTAAATCAAATTGCCACTTTTGGACATCAAAGCACCGAAGTACAGAACGTTTTATTTCAAAAGATCTAAGAAATCAATTTGAAGAAAAAAATATTATAACCCTGATTTTAAATCACAATTCCGCTGTGGCGACCCTTGAATAATAAAGGAACTAAGCCGAGAAAAAAGAATAAATTAATGAACGAATCCTTTACAATTTAATTTGATTTTATTAACGGATAAATTAAATTATTACAAGCTGCTATCAAAGATGAAAAATTACAATAAATGTATGAATAAACGGAAAAGTTAACAATAATAATAACAATAATAATAATAATAATAATAATAATAATAATAATAACAATAATAATAAAAATAATAATAACTTTTTACACTTTTCTTTTTCTTTTTTTCATTTCGAAATGTTATTTTTGGTCATGGCAATGCTGAGTATTCAACTCTTAAAACTGTTATTCTGCTTCATATTTTTGTAAAATATTTTCCCTTGAGTTTTATTCTTTGATAATTCTAAAGTCTACATTTATAAATGCAACAAAAATTTTATTATATATCATCACATTTAAATTTATAGTTAAATTAGAACTATTAGAAAGATAAAAGATTTAAAGATTGAGTGTCAAAAAGTTGTCATCCATTGTTTAATTTATGCCATATGTGGTTCTTATGCAACAGATCTGACTTCAGCACATTTAAATGAGACTGTATAACTTGGAGATTGTCTGCAAATTCTAATAACTACTAGCATCTAACAGAAAAAACAGCATGGGCCTGTCTAATATCCTCTTTTGTGTTTGACAGAAACAAATAAAAATGGTTTGGAACAACTTGAGGGTGACTACATGATGCCAAAAATGTTCCTATTGGGCGAACTATTTTTCTGCATCCAAATAACAGCTGTTTCCACAGAATATGAGCTCTCCGGAGGATTGCCACTAGCAAAATCACACAGTCGAGAGTTTAGAGTAAATTGGGGTTCTGTCTGTCTTGTAGGCCAACAGATTGGAATGTGTGTGCTTTCCTGTGAAGTGAACAGGTTTACAGCATTTGCATTTGAAGTCACCAATAATGACTCATAGTCTCCAAACTCTTTGAAATGAGTTAGAGAGATGTGCTAAAGAGTTCCCACATACATATCTAATTTTGTGTACTTGTCAGCTGTTTTTGCTACTAGCGTGATGCGATCTTTTGATGTGGCTGCTGTTGAAAGCCAAGCTTACCCACAGTTCCATAGAGCTGTTGTCTTAATTAGCCTATTGAGCCTTGCTGTCATAAAGCACTCAGCAACACTTTGGTTTGCATAGCAGCAGTGAAGAACATCAAAAGCAAATGAAGTTAGAGCCTGCGTGAGTGTGTGTGTAAAAACTTCACGATGCATAGGCTACTTTAAAAATCCAGCTCCAGAGATGTAGTTAAAAAGGCAGTGGTGATCCATTTATTTACGAAAAAATCTAAAATAAATGTTAAGACATGCACTTTAGGCGTGATGACAAAGTAATGAATTAGTGTAGAGTAGACAAACAGAATGGAAGACATACTGTAATAAATATAAAAAAAAAAGGTCTGAGGCTGCCAGTTGCTGCAACTCACAAAAAAAAAAAAAAAAAAAAAAAAAAAAAAATATATATATATATATATATATATATATATATATATATATATATATATATATATATATATATATATATATATATATATGGCCAATGAAATAGCAATGCAGACAATAAAAAATGCTAATATTTGAAAGGAGTAAGAAAGTCACTATAAAAACTTGTTTTTTTTTATTATTGTTTTTTTTTAATATGATTAAATTGACTTTATTTTTTGTGCT
This sequence comes from Danio rerio, assembly GCF_052040795.2. Classification (NCBI taxonomy): domain Eukaryota; kingdom Metazoa; phylum Chordata; class Actinopteri; order Cypriniformes; family Danionidae; genus Danio; species Danio rerio. The sequence continues at coordinate 18,508,506 of NC_141021.1, forward strand.
TAAGGACTGTGGAGTTAATTGAAATTGAATCCCAATCGCGATTTGAAACATCGCAAATAGCTGATTGCAAGAGGCTGCAGTATAAAATATTACTTAACTCCCCCACCCAGAGCAAAAGCGTGACAGCCATCTCTGTGACAGTCTTACTAGCCAATTGAGTGAGCACACTTTCGTTCTGCCCAATCAGAATTGAGCAACCGTACTATGTGGAACGGCCACAATAAGAAAAACAAATAAACAGCAAAGCGCAAACGAGTGGGATGATGGCATCTGCCACATCAGAAGCATTAACAGACTAATTAATATCAAAGAAAAACAGCATGTCAGTAATATGGGAATATCTTGGTTTCAAAGTCACAGACACCAAAGAAAACCAGGTCATTGTAAGAGATGTCGCAGAATTGTTGCCACAGCACAAGGAAATACAACAACCAGCACCTAAAAAAGCACCACAGACGGCTATATGAGGAGCGTCTTGCTAAAACTCAACTAAAAGTATTGCCAGTGACATTCAATCTAGCAGCAAGCAAACTACAACTTCAGAGTTGTTTGCTAATGTTAGTTGATATCTTTTCAGTTCCACTCATTGCATTTTAGCAGTAAGAAGCTACGATACAGAATATTGAGCTGCAGCTTGACTACAAAATTACAGTAAATTGCAAATCAAATCGAAATATCTGTAAAAAAATTGTAATAAGATATTTTCCCCAAATTGCACAGGCCTAGTGCATTCATATAATTAGTTTATAATTGGCTGGATTACTCAATAAGAGTTAAAAGACTCAAACTGATTTGTAAACTTGGATCACTGATTTGTAAACTTGGATCACAAAACCAAGGCAAGGATTTATTTAGCACATTTCGCACACAATGGTAATTCAAAGTGCTTTACATAAACAAGAATAAAAGAAACAAGAAAATAAAATTATTAAAATAATTAAAAGTTGTTAGTAATAATTAAAAGAATGTAAAACAAAAAGGCATAATAGTGGGCTCTGTCGGAAGTAGGACAGTGCTCATTCAGTAAAGGCACAGCTAAACAGATGTGTTATTAAGTCTTGATTTAAATGTGCCTAATGTTGGAGCACATCTAAATATTTCTGGAAGCTGATTCCAGCAGCGAGGGCCGTAGTAGCTAAGGGCCAATTCACCCGGATTTGAATGGACTCTTGGAATTTCTTATTTACTTGATCCTAATGATCTGAGTGACCAGTTAGGTTTGTATTCAATGAGCATATCTGTAATGTATTGAGGTCCTAGGCCATTTAGTAATTTATAGACAAGTAGCAATACTTCAACATCTATTCAGAATCTATTTCTCGTTCTGGTCAGAATCCTGGCAGCAGCATTTTAGATGAGCTGCAACTGTCTGACTGCCTTTTTTATTACAGTTATTACAGGAATAAACCCTGCTGGTGATAAATACATGAACAAGTTTCTCTAAGTTCTCAATAGAAACAACGCTACAAATTCTTGTAATTCTTTTGGGATGATAGGATGCTGAATTACTGACTGCTTTGACATGACTACTGAAAATTAGATCTGACTTCAGGATCACACCAAGATTCTTGACTTTATTTTTGTTGTTTGACCCTTAGAGCTCAAGTCATGAAAACTGGAATAATGAATGAATGAATGAATGAATGAATGAATGAATGAATGAATGAATGAATGAATGAATGAATGAATGAATAAGCTTTCCGTTGATGTTTGGTTTGTTTTGATACGACAATATTCTACTGAGATACAACAATTTGAAAATGACTCAGAATATTGAGAAAATTATCTTTAGAATTGTCTAAACGAAGTGCTTAGCAATGCATATTACTAATAACAAATTGTTTTAATACATTTATATTTATTTATTCATTTGATTCAAAACATACTCACAGAACTTGATCTTTACTTAATATTTAATGATTTTTGGCAAAAAATAAAAATTTAAAATTTTGACCCAAACAGCATATTTTTGGCTATTGTGAATATGTACCTGTGCAACATAAGACTGTTTTTTGTCATCTCGAGTCACATTTGATTGAGCTTGAACTGAATAAAAAAATGTTATCAGACCTATAAAGGTGGCGAAGATGTGAAATAATGCACAGAAAAAAATAATACTTGCAATTGATAAGATGTTTTTTGAAAATCTGTTTGAAAATTACATGTAAGTAATTGAAAACATTTTATGCAATTGTCTTTAAGTTCTAAAGCATAGATAACTTAACTATAGCCAAAAGCATACATCAAAACAGCTCACTATCTTCCCATGCTAAATCTTGTTTAAATGTGTCTGGTTGGTTAAAAAGAAAAGCACAGAGTAAACGAAGTAGAGGTAATGAGAAAAGTAAGATATTTTCATCATTATGATAAAGCTCATCTCCACCTCCAGGTTTTTATCTTCCGTTCCTTCGCTTGCCTTTGTAGAGTCTGATTTAAGTGGCAAGCGACGCTTTTACATAATCTCAAAAGAATTCCTCCATCTGGATTTTCTTTTCTCCCTATAAAAGCTGGCCAAAGTGCTCCTGGTCAAAACATGAGAGAGTGAAATGAATAAAAGAAGTCGGCAGCCTTGCTTTCACTAAGAGGGCAAATCCTGCAAGAAAAAAAGCTAAAGGTTGAATATGAATTATATGTAATAGCAATTTTACACTCCATGCACTGAAGGAGAGAGAAAATGCAGGATTTTGTTTATTCTGCTCTCCGTCTCTGAGTGAGTTTCAATTTAGATTTGAATTGCTGGATGTGTGTTTGCCATTGATTTTCGATATTCGTAAAAGCCTCTCTGTATATGTACTGAAACCCAATGTAGAGAATGACATACTACACTGTGAAAAAAAAGTTAAATAATAGTGTTCTTGTATTTCTGATGTGTTTATTTATGCTTTAAAAATACATTATGGGACCTTGATATCTGCTCTGACAATGCTTGGCATATACGTGCCAAAACATTTTTTCTCCAAAGGGTGTGTTTGTCTGAATAACACAATTGAAAAGCAGGTAAGTAACTGCACTGTGGAGTTAGTAACTGTAATATGGACTGGGTTTCGGCTGGCCGCTACAACTCAGGGGTGTTACAGACTAGGGTTGGGTCGATAGACAATACCACGGTCCATGGCCGATAGGCATCAAGATGTTGAGCCTGCATCGCGATCCTCCACCCTGCCCTGTCGCAGCAGCAACCTGCTTGTGAAAAATACACACAGCCTCGTTTACACTGATATGTCTTAGTTTTAAAATGGCATCTTAGAATGAAAACAATCCATGTTCACTGGCGTTTTACCTAGCATTTCTGAAAAGCCCTCCTTCCACATTATACCCCTGAAAACACACATCACGTGACCACACACACACACACACTCATGTGTCATGCACTGCAGTGTAAGCACGCATCTGAGCTCCAGCAGTCAGTGGGTGCTTTCAGCACAAAACTCCAGAGAGCAGTGCACATCGGACAGGTTATCAAAGATGTACTGCTGGATTGCGTCTAACTTTAGTTGTTAAATGTGATGTTTAATTAATCTTGTCTCTATCTAGCAACTCTTTAGTCTTTTGAATCTATCAGGTAACGTGTCACAGCATCAGTACACTGCTTTAATCTTTCGCTTTCAAGCTTGTACTTAGTACTTTTAGAGTACTTTTGGTTGGCTGTTGTTGGTTGTCCACCTTTTTACCTACCAAGTTTGTTGACACCATTATAACGACACAGGTCACGCTGCCTATTGATGCCAGAGTCCCATGGAAAAAAGTGATTGACTGGTGGTAATTTGTGTGTCTTTTATTTTTATTTATTTTTTATTTGGTTATGGGTAAAACAAAGACCATGCGGGTCAGGTAGTTGAAACGGTAGGCTACAAATAACTAGTTATGAATTAATTAATTATTCCTAAATAACTAATTCACCGCCAGCCTACAACAACGATGATGTCATTGTCCATCATGATGTTTTACACAAAGCAACGTACAATGCCACCAAAATTGTACCAAAAAGCTAGATAGCTGAGTACTGCTGTGGGATAAAATTACTGAAGTTTTCCCAGAGAAATAACAAAACAGGAAGGTGGTGGGAGATGGGTCTGAAATAAGGGAGACTTCTGGGAAAAACAGGAGTGTTGGCAGGTATGCTTGGCATAAAAAATCAAATCCTGAAGTTGAACAAATATCATTTTATTTGAGTTTGCTACAAAAACTGGGTAATGAGCTAACATCTTTTTTGTTATTTTAGACCAGTAGCTTTCAACTGGGACCTGGCCTTGGGACCTGCAATTTATTTTATTTTATTTTATTTATTTATTTTTTATTGACCCAATTCCTAGAAAACGATAAATAAAAAACGGTAATAATGCACGTTACAAACATGCATATTTACTACACACAAAAACAGTTGCCACAAATAAGTATTGTACCACATTATTAATATTTTTTTTGGCTAATATGAACAACAACTTACATATTTTACCCCTTTTTCAAGATTTAAGATTTATTTATTCATTCATTCATTCATTTTCTTGTCGGCTTAGTCCCTTTATTAATCCAGGGTCGCCGCATCATAATGAACTGCCAACTTATCCAGCAAGTTTTTACGCAGCGGATGCCCTTCCAGCCGCAACCCATCTCTGAGAAACATCCACACACACATTCACACACTCACACACACTCATACACTACGGACAATTTAGCCTACCCAATTCACCTGTACCACATGTCTTTGGACTGTGGGGGAAACCGGAGCATCCAGAGGAAACCCACGTGAACGCAGGGAGAACATGCAAACTCCACACAGAAACGCCAACTGAGCTGAGGCTCGAACCAGCAACCTTCTTGCTGTGAGGCAACAGCACTACCTACTGCGCCGCTGCTTCGCCCCAAGATTTAAGATTATACTCCAGAATGTTTCTGTAAAGTTTCAGCTCAAAACACCCATCAGCTTATTTATTATACCTTTCAATAGTTTGTAATTTTCAGCTTTGAGCATCTTATAGCTGTTATGTTGCCTGTGCCTGTAATGCTAGTTCTCCCCGGCCCAGTTCTACCGTGTCTGTCAGAGTGTGCCTCAATCTCTGCCTCGGCTGCGTCAGATAAACAGCACAGTGACAGACATGAAGGAAGCAGATCTCATGTAACATTTGCGAGAAATACTATAGTAAGAACTTTCCCAATGATTATTTGATGTATTTGTTGTGGAGTTAATGAGTCGATGAGAACGGCTCTCACACAATGTTGTTACAAAGTTCACGCACACACAGACAGACACAAAAACGCAGCGGACACGTACAATTTTTAACTTAACTTTAACTTTGCACTGTTTTTTTATTGCAAATGTGACAGGATACTCGTTAATATCCACTGCTGTATGGATATCCGTTATGTTAATGTGCAAAATAAACCTGATTTAATGTCCACAAACCGGGATTGAAGAGTCTTATTTTATAATTGTACTGACATGTGGCTGTGGTGATAAAGATGGTAAAAATTGCTGTACAGTATTCATTACAAACGTGCACTGCTTTAAAAACGTTTCAAACTTGTAAAATTCATTCTTGATCATGTTTGGTGATGATTGATGATCACAGCAAGCTGAACAGATCTTTTAATCCCAGTTGCTTTGTGCACGTCCTGTCTTGTTGATATGATTATACATGTTTCTACGGAGACATGTTAATAGGCGGCTGTCAATCAATCCGTTGTCAATCAATAATACCATACTTGACCACGTCCCTCCAACTGTCAGGTTTTTCAGCACTATATGACAACAAACAGAAATGATATGGAGGAAGTATCTGTTAAGGCCGGCTCACACTGTGCAATTTTTTTTTTTATAATCCTCAATGATTGTAGCATGTCAGACTGCACAAACAAGGCTCCCATGTCACACTGTAGGAGTTCAGCAGTCATATATGTCAGACTGAATGACAATGAAGACAAGGAAAAAACATGGAAGAAAACCCTCCCAGAGTTTGATGTCATCCAACCGGGACAATTTCACTATCCCATGATCTGAAGTAATTCCTTACAACCAACGTAAACAATCGAGCTGCAATTTTGCACACAGCGTGTCTCAATAATAAAACCAGGGAGGAAAAAAAAGTTTTAACATTTTGCCGCGGTCATTTGAATTGTCGCATGAATTGCATCATCTGATTAGGCACTCCTATTGTATATTAAATTGATGCTCATTGCAGCTGTTGTCACACTGCAGGAAAGTGTCTGAACTTGCCAGAACTTCATAGGAGGAAAAATATGATCGCGATGGGCATATAGTGGCTGTATGTGAACATGGCAAACCAACGATCAAAGATATGTAAACATGGATTTTAGGATTTCAAGAATCTTTTTGGTTTTTCCAAATTTGTCTTAGATGACAAAATTGTGGCTAAAATCTCAGTGTGAGCAGGGTTTAGTTTATAATAACTCTCCTGAAGCCCTTTTCTTAATCTTTCTGAATGAAATGCCTTACTACATCCTATCAAAAATAATTAGATATATATATAACAAATAGTTCATTTTCACAAAATATCCTTATGAAAAGAATGCATATGATACCTGCAAATCACTCTCAGCTAGAATCATTTTATTTTTTAAATCATTGATGCATAAATGGGAAACTGCTCTAACACACCAGCTTGTAATCATAGAATATTAATATGTAAATAGCATTAAAACTGTTGCTGATTTCTGCTGAACTGATTATTGAAAGGTCAGGATCCACCTGTAGATGTTGATGAACTATCATATGCACAATGGAAAAGGCAGACAGGAACTGTCGTTATAAACCATTTCCACATGATTTGGCTTAGCATTACAGTCAAACAATTTAGCATATTGCTAAATTCAAAATAAAGCATAGCGTTGGCAAAATGCTGCTACAGTACACTAATATTCAGTCTGATTCATCATTAGGGAAAAAACATAAAACAAGATGTACTACAAATAAACAAACAAATAACTAGATAAATATTTAAAAATATAAATATGTAAATAATAATTTAATAATAATATTTCATACCTTTATATACTTCTGATAAAACATACATAACTGAACTCATAACAATAATTTCTTATTAATTAAATACATTTTAAAACAACACTAGAATTAAATAACTTACTTGTTACTAATTAATCAAATTACTAGTAATGTTCAGCAGGCTTTAAACATGTTTATTTACGTCCATACTTTAATTTATCTTGCCATGAATTAATTTTTATTAAATGAATATATTATGATTATGATATAAAATAGATATAATTAAAGATTATATCTATAATTATAGATAGAATTAAAAGTGTTAATAAATTACACCAAGCTATTTAACCTGGTTAGGTATAATGAATTTACAAGTTCCACAACTTTGGAACTTTCATTAAATGTTGGAGGAGAACTTAGAAATCAGAAAGAAGAGCCACTAATACATTTTAAAAAGTACCCATTAAATTATACTATTATGATAAACTACTGCCTAACAAAAGCTTCAGGGTATCAGGAAAATGTTTTCTCCACTAACTTTAATTGAAAAACTACTTTGTGTAAATAACTGGTTCAAATTAATTGAATTTTTAATAAGTATCCTGTTGAAGTTCTACAAGATGGTGTGCTCACTAACAGTTAAAGCTGCATATTTGAAAAGGCAGATTGATCTCACAAGGAGATGTAACTATTTAATGTTTTGCCAATTTAGTGGGTAATTTGTACAAATTCATTCAGTCATATATGAAAATGTATGATTTTAAAAAGAAGCTGTGGCACCCAACCCAACCCCACCCCTAAACCCAACCGTCATTTGTATGAGTAAGATTGTACAAATTCATATGAATCAGCCACTAATTCAAAAAGTTATGAATCGCAGTTAGATTGTGCTGGAGAAGAGGATTTGTTTACTTTTAGTTGATGAATTTGACATATCTCAAAGTACTTTTAATTTAAAAGGATTCAGCAGTAAAAATACCATTCACAACTTTTATTGCAATCTTAAAGCTTTTTGCTAATATTGGACTAAAATGTACTGAATTATTTGTCATTTTTATTAGAAACCATATAACAGCAGATAGGGAGAAAAGGTGAGAACTGCACGTTGCAACATTTCAACTCATATGAGCAGAATCACACCATTCATGTTATAACAGATGTGCTAACCACCAGGCAGCGCCTCTGATGTTGTTTTAGTAATATTTAGGACATGTTTGGACAGTATGTTCAGGAGAATCGCTGAAGTCATTCTCATCCTGTTAGCTTTGAGTCACATGGCATCGCCGCATCTGCTTTAAATCGCCAGCATAAGGATTCAGTAATATGACTCAACACTTAAACCCTGCTTGTCACAAGTGAACACTCATCTTGGCCGAACAAGAGTGTAAGTGACTGTCACCATTCACAAGGCCATCGAATGCGGTTGCAGGGAGAGCTTAAATGTGCTGCAAATAGAGAAACGCTAACAAACAACATGGTTTGACAATACAAGCTCACTCAAATTCTCACTGCACATGCAAATAAAAAAAACCCCTCTGCAAATAGCACAAACCACAATGCAAATGTGTTGGGATATCCCAAAAAGGGACAAACCCAGCTGATTAGAGTCAGGGATTTTTTAACTATAATTGTCATTTTCATCAGATTTTTAGGGCAAAAAAATAAATAAATACAAACAGCAAAGAACTGTAAAACCAGCATGTTAAATAATAAAAAAATAATAATAATAAAAAAAAATCTCACCTCTCAGATCTCAAATAGCACTGCTGACAGGTCTGTCCCTTTTTGGCATCCCTTTGGAGTTTCATTTGTGTGGGTTTGCTTTCTGTTTTTTTAAATACATTGTGGGAGTTTATATGTGTAGATCTTTTCTCGATTGGAGAGCATACAATATGTATGTTTTTCTCCATTAAAATGTCAAAAAAATATTAGATCAGTGTTATATATTTTGCAGAAATAGTTACATTATCCTAAATGTTTTGAAGAACGCTCAAATCCAGAGAAACAAGCAATTTTAACCATGTTCTGTGTCGTCATGGTAATTTTGATCTGGTTTAATACAAGTTAGGGAAACACCAAAGACGCTTTAATATGACGTGCATTTTAACAGACTACACAGAGCAGGATTATAATTGAACTCTAAAATGTATCTAGTATGATAAAACAGCATAACATAATAAAAGCTCTGCTGGGTTCAAGGCACATTGTGCTAGTCTCTCATTAGCTATTGCTTTAACGCTCTAATCAATTTTTAAAGGCCCACCTGTTTGACATAAATATTGTCTAAAATGTTTGTCTGAAATGCTCATTTAAATCTTTATTTATTAACATTATTAACACTATTATTTTCTATTATCAGTATTTGATAAAGCAATATATATATATATATATATATATATATATATATATATATATATATATATATATATATATATATATATATATATGTGTGTGTGTGTGTGTGTGTGTGTGTGTGTGTGTGTGTGTGTGTGTATGTGTGTGTGTGTGTGTGTGTATGGACACGCGTCTGTTATAAAACACTCAGAGGACAACTATGCAGATAAATTAAATAGTTTACTTACAATACACAAAGAGAGACTTTCACTTTCACTTCACACAGTTTGTGAATGAACAGACTTACATGTACTAGTTGCAGATGGGATCATGAAGCTGTCTTTGTGCTGAGTAAGTAATCAGTCAAAAAACAGGAGAGTTATGCATTACTTCGATCATTGTAATATAGCATATTATTAATGAAATCCCAAAATTAAAGTATAGTAGTGAGAGTTAATTTAAATAATCTCGCAGCCAACCTGCAGGATTGTGAGGCCCACTAGTGGCCCATGGCCCAATGGTTGAGAATCCCCGGTTTAGCTCATCTAAAAAAGAGAAAGAGTGAAAAGACAACAACTCCCATGATTCCACATTCAGCCACAGCGTCATCAAATTACATCTTTGTTAGTTGTGAATACACACCCTCTAGTGGTGAAAATTACATACTGTGCCTTTAACTTCAGGACTTTGAGATCTCTGTGACACCATAATGAAATACATCATAATCCAAAGAAACCACAAAAAATAATAATAAATAATTATTAATAAATAATAATAATTAATTATTAGCCCCCCTTTGAGCCCCTATGATCACCCTACTATTTTTATTATTATAGCAAATGCTTCCAGATCCTTATCTTATTTCTTTTTTTTTCACAATAGTACCTAAGTAGGTGATTCCACACTGAGAAGCTTTATGTCAGACTTTCTGTTTTTAGTCCAATGACCATCTGACGCAATATGCTAAAAGTCACTTACCAAACATGAATCAGTTTTCTCTTTGAATTTTGCAGCTATTTTCGGACTCTCTAGCACACATACAGTAGGACGCCACTTTAGCGGCCAAGGCCTGTTGAGGGATTGAATAAGATCAGGCTGTGCTTTGATCCTCAAACTAAAGTTACATTTCATACATTTACACACCATGTCCAAAAATTCTTCAAGGTTTCATGATCAAGGTAAAGGATCGGGACATATAGATGCAGTTTCACAGGTTGAATTTGTCTGCAACACCAGAGACGACTAGGTTGTGTACATGTCATGTATGTGTGTAAAGAGAGGAAAGGAACAGATGCGTTTGCGAGTAGGTGGTGTTTGTGAGTGGGAAGGGGGTCTCTGAGGTAACAGGCACTGCGGCACCTTTGATTGTGCTCCAGATCTGCACAGATGGAGTGGAGCCCAGGAATCAGTCGCACTTGGAGAGCTGTGTGAGGTGAACTGTCACAGTCACACTGACTAACCAATCAGGAGAAAGACTGACCAGACGTGCCTGTTTTGGAGCAGTCTATTAAAGCTGCCAATAAAAAACCCACTGATTAAAATTAATTCCCCTCTTGACGTATACTGAGGCTTTCAGCTGTCTGCAACTAAGAGAAAGAGCTCATAGTAAAATTATATATTATTATGATGATATGAAACATTTATGAAAATGTCTTTACATTTAATATGCCATTTAGATAATTAATTATACATTATAATAAGCTGATTAGATATTTTTGTTATTATTAATGTGGAGGCGAGGCAGTGGTGCAGTAGGTAGTGCTGTCGCCTCACAGCAAGAAGGTCGCTGGTTCGAACCTCGGCTCAGTTGGCGTTTCTGTGTGGAGTTTGCATGTTCTTCCTGCCTTCGCGTGGGTTTCCTCCGGGTGCACTGGTTTCCCCCACAGTCCAAAGACGTGCGGTACAGGTGAATTGGGTAGGCTAAATTGTCCGTAGTGTATGATTGTGTGTGTGAATGTGTGTGTGGATGTTTTCCAAAGATGGGTTGCGGCTGGAAGGGCATCCGCTGGATAAATATAACTTGCTGGATAAGTTTGCGGTTCATTCCGCTGTGGCGACCCTGGATTAATAAAGGGACTAAGCCGACAAGAAATGATGAACCATTAATGTGGATCAAATGTTTTTTTGAATTCTTTAGATTTGACTATAAATATTTTTTGTATGTATGTTCTTGTATATTCTCAGAAAACATGTTTATAATAGGGATGTAACGGTATTGTAAATACCGTCATACCGCAATATTAATTTTTTTCGATATTACCGTAGTCGCATGACTCGGTAAAACTATAGTTCTTCTGAGAAAATTTGCTCAGGCGAATGAAGCGAACGGGAGGTACCGGAAACTACAATTCCCATCAGCCCAGGCTTGGCCATAATCCCTTGCGGTCTGTTGTCGCTACAGATCCAGTAATGCGGAAATGGAGTGTGCTGCTAGAAGCGGGGATCAAAAAGAGCTGGAAAACCCTAAAGCGGGTGTTGTCGCCGCGCGCGTACTGAATAGTGGTGTTGTCGCGCGAGTTCTTATCAGCTGTGTTGTCGCGCGTGTACTGAATAGCGGTGTTGTCGCGCGAGTTCTTATCAGCTGTGTTGTCGCGCACGTACTGTAAAGCGGGGACAGAGGGTATGTCGCGCGGGCACTTTTGATCATTTTGGAAGGGAACTTTCTATCCAAGACTAAAAAGGGCATGTGCACTGCACAGGTTGAGCACTGTATGTGCACGTGCCTGCAAGTTGGGGAATACGACTAATAATCAGTCATGGGGATTGCAGAAACACAGCACACTGTTCAGATTGATGCAGACATGAGACCTCTATCTCACTCATGGTTTGTCCTCTCAAGTGGGGGAAAGACAATGCACAACATTACCCACTGCTGTCAACCTGGGCCAAGTCATATCTCTCTTGTCCCAGAAACCTCAGTCCCAAATGAGAGGGTTTTTTTTCTGTTGCAGGGGACATTGTAAATACCCAGAGATACCAGCTGTTATCAGATTATATTTATATGATAATTTTCCTTTAAAGCCATCTCTATCTAATTGAGTGAGTGATTAAATGTTGAATGTGATGAGTTTTCAACACTACTAAATTGAAACTTAATTTTTTTACATGGTTTAATATTTTTTTTGTTATTAAAATTGAAGTTCCTGTTTCAAAGCTTACAGATAGATGGCTAATTTGTATGTCATTGACACTTTTGGCACTTTTTGGGAGTATTTTCATACGTTTTGTTTTTTCCTGTAAATGATTCAATAAATACCGTGACATTTATACCGAGGTATTACCGTACCGTGAAATTCTGATACCGTTACATCCCTAGTTTCTAAATGTCCTGTTGACTTGAAAATTTCACCAGATGTTGGTAACAGCCAAATAAATTTATATTTATAAAAAACATAATATTAAGAAGTTTTCAAATTAAGTTATGTGAAGGCCCAGACAGCAGCTGAAATCCCTCAGTATATGTTTAGCAACCCTCTGCCCTCATTGTAAATTAATATTAGCTGCTTCAGTCCAACATCTACATTTGCAGGACGATGAAGATAAAACCAGGCTGAACAATTCAGCTAGACGATGATCCAAAACACAGCCAATAAATCTCTTAAAGGGTTTCAGAAAAAGAAAATAAAGTTGTAGAATGGCCCAGCCAATCACCTGACTTGAATCCAATAAAAAAATACAAAATAAAGATCAGATTTGATAGACGGAACCCACAGAACCTAAAGATTTTTACATGAAAGAAATCAGAGCTGAGGAATGCATGACTTCATTCTCCATATGAGAGGCGTCTTTAAGCTGCCATTACCAAAAAAAAGCCTTTTATATAAAGTAAAAAATACATTTCAGCAGATCAGTACTTTCTCCTTGTGTCATTCCATTGTTATTACAACCACAGTTACTTTTTTCAGATTTGTTTTGTTTTGTTAAATTTTTGTGTGTATTAGTTAGGTTTTTACCTAAATTTGGCTCAATTCCATGTCAACAGCTTCTTCAGAAAATTTTCCCCAGAAAATGTTGAATACTTTGTTTCCCCCCACTGTATGTGCATGTAAATAAAGTCTTTACGGTTACTTTAGTCTTTACTGCTACTGTTACTTATCTTTGTCAATGTTAAATATTAATATTAGATTTGCATTTATTAAAAAAGTTAATAAATCCAAATATAAACATGTATACATGGATACATTTCAACAACCATTCTCTTTCATTTACAGCTAAAGGTCTATGCAATAAATATATGAGTGATATTATCAGGAATTTTTTAATCATGCATCGTTTTGAAAGTTCAAAATTGTGTTTATGGTTTAGATTCTTTCTCTTGTTTGTCTTTTTAAAAGATCTAAAAAAAAGTCTTTGGTGTCTCCAGAAAGTGTATGTGAAGTTTCAGCCTAAAATACCCATTAGTTCAATTATTAAACCAAAAAAATAGTATATTCTTCTTCTTCTTCTTTTTTGTCAAAGTGCAATTACAGTAAACACAATCACAAATCTCTGATATATAAGGCTTGCTAGTTTTCTGTTGATCTTCCATCATTGATTTGCATGATAATTAGTTTATATATAACCATATTCAAACACAAATATAAAGTGTACGACTTAATTAAGGTGAAGTTGGATCATAGATGAAGTAGTTGGAATAGATCCCTTCTTTAATCTACATTTCTTTGTGTTGCCTCTCATTCAAAACATTGAAATCTAAGATAACGGATAAAAAGTCAGTGTCAATCAATATTGATGGACAAGGAAAACTACACCACTGCATCATGGTACGAATGGTATAAACATCTCAGAGGACTTGGTATGTTTTTAAACTACTCTAATATGGCTGTGTACAGTCTATTCCTACACACATTTCAGTCCAATCTGCTTTCAAAAGTCTTTGCATAATAGGTGCCCTTTAATGTAATTTAGATTAGTGAAACAGAGTATGAAATTCTTTATTATAATCAGCGCAAGACTTTGAAGGGGTTCGGTTTATGCTTTTTTCAGCTTAGAGAACATCTAATAAACACCCTACATAACACAGAGCAATAAAGTCAGAGGTGAACCGTTTTTTGCTTTTTTTTCCAACTGCATTCTCAGTTGTCCCATTGCTAAATTTAATCTAATCCAAAACAAAATTCATCAAATTACTATTATTAATCTAATGGAATCAGTATTAAAATACATCTTACATTTTACACATATTACGTAATGTAGATCAGATGTTGCATGAATTTATTTAAAGTATAATTACAATGACATAATAATGTTGAGACATGTTTTAAACATTAAATGACTGAAATGTGAAATAATTAGCTACAAACTACAAGTATATGGTGCAAAGTTACTGTCTTAGTTGAGTCAGTTGAAGCTATCATTATAACCAACTCAATTAAGACGCTAATTCTTAAGCAAAAATAAAATAAAATTGTTATTATAGTGTAACTGAACTGAATAACTTATTCACTTGATTACTTCAAACAGTTTCTTTGAGGAACCAACTGTTCTGTTTAGAGATGCATGCATTGCATATGCTGTTTCTCTTTTTTGGGGGGGAACAAAACTGTAAAGGGCACATATTTTACCCCTTTTTCAAGACTTGAGATTATACTCCAGAATGTGTCTGTAAAGTTTCAGCTCAAAACACCCAGCAAATTATTTATTATACCTTTCAGAAGTTTGGAATTTTCTGCTCTGAAGACAATATAGCTGTTTTTGTCAACCCAAACTCATTCTGAAAACGTAGTCCCACGGATGTTTCTGGAGACAGCGGAATACGTCTCAGGAGGTACGTATGGCTGCATTTATTTTTTTCAAGTTAACGCTGTGAGGCGGTGTGACGCTGTTCCCTTTCGCGCTTGCCGTCCGGCCGGCCAACCGCTTACCTCCTTGTGGAGGGCTTCCCCGCTGCAATCCGTTTGTCCACTCAGCTCACCGTGTAAGTCGGCAGGCACGAGATGCAGAGAGGAGCTGACCACGGCGATCGGTTTCAAGTCTGGGGAAGAGTGGTTCCAGCAATCAGGTAAGACAAAAACAAAATCCCAAAAATTAAGTGAACGAGTTTCGTAACAGGGTGAGAACGAGGTGAAATCCGAAAACGTGGTAGAAAAAAAAACAGCTTTTGTAAACTGTTGCTCGGGTTTAGGGAAGCGAGCAGACAGGCGGGTCAATCGGTTAAAATTGGTTGGGTTCAGGGAAGGAGGAGGGCGGGTCAGTCGGACAGTGGCCTCTGGTGGGTTCACGCGAGAACAGTGCAGGCGCGAACTGCACTCGCGAGACGCGTTTGAGATGCGAAAAAGCGCACAACAGCGGCCTCTAGCGGATTCACAAAAACAAAAACTGCAGCCGTACGTACCCGCGGGGACGTATTCCGCAGCCTCCAGAAACGTCCGCTGGACTACGTTTCCACAATGAGCCTGGGTTGGTTTTTGTTGCCTGTGCCTTTAATGCTAGTTCTGCCTGCCCAACGTTTCAAACTCTGCCTCAGCTCCGTCAGATAAACAGCACTGTGACAGACATGAAGGAAGCAGATCTCACGAAATGTTTGTGAGAAATACTGCAGTAAGAACTTTCCCAATGATTATTTGATGTATTTGTTGTGGAGTTAATTCAAGCCTTTCTGCGACGAGTCACACACAATGTTGATACAAAGTTCATGCACACACATACTCCGCGAGTGCATTTAGCTTTGCACTGTTTTTGCATAACAACTGTGACAGGATACACGTTAATATTCAATGCTGTATGAATATCCGTTATGTTGGTGTACAAAATAAACCTGATTTAACATCTACAAACTGAGATTGAATTATCTTGTTTTATGATTGTACTGACATGCAGCTGTGGTAATGAAGATGGTAAAATCGCTGTTCATTACAAACATGCACTGTTTTAAAAACGTTTAAAACTTGTAAAACTCATTCTTGATCACATTTGATGATGATTGATGTCCACAGCATCCCTTGAGTACTTTTTTAGCGCTGTATCAGTAATTTTAGTCCACTGCTTTCCTTGAACCTGCAGTCACTACTTTATGTCTTTCTTGTCTATGGTGAAAAGTAAGAAAAAAAAAAAGTAAATCACATTCGTACTGAACAACCTCAAGACATGGGTGCTTTGAAAATGCAACACAACCTTTTGGAAGCATTAAAAATGTCCAAGAAGATGTCCAAAGTCTTTACACACAATGACCCAGAGACTTTTTATCGACAGCGTGTCACTAAAGAGAAATTGAAAGATGTCGACTGTATGATGCCTGAAATTACCAGTCTTAAACAATGACTTAATGGAACGAAACGATGAATGGAAGGAAGGTCAAATAATGGGAGGACTGAACAGTGAATGGAAGAAAGGACCGAATAAAGGAAGGAAGGACCGAATTAAATGAATGAAGGAAGGATTCAAGGACGGACTGAACAAACTGAGGAATGAAGAAAGGAATGAATAAAATAATTACTGAATAAACAAAGGAGCTAATGAAGGAAGGAACAAAAATATGGCCAAACGAACGAATGAGGGAATGAATAAAGGGAGGAATGAATGAAGGACCAAATGAATGAAGGAAGGATTCAAGGAATGACTGGACAAAGGAAGAAAGGGAAGAAGGAAGAAACAAACAAACAAATGAATGAATGAACAAAAGACCTAATGAAGGAAAGAAAAACAATATGAATGAAAGATTGAACGAATGAATGAACAAATTAACAAACACGAATGAACGAATGAAGAGAGGGAGGAATGAACAAACAATGAATGAAGCAAGGACAAAACAAACAAACGATGAAAGGAAGGTTGGATGTAGGAAGATCACTAAATGCACTACAGAATGTTACGTTTACACATGCCTGCACTGTTCACAGTGTACTATTTACTACTACTGAGAACTTTTAAAAGAGCTACTTTTTTAACTCATACTTTGAGTAATATTTACAACAGATACTTTTACCTTCTTGTTTTACATTGTTTGGCAAGTAATGGTACTTTTACTTGAGTATGATTTTTCAGTACTCTTTCCACCACTGACTATACCTACACTGTAAAAAATTGCTGTTAAAAAACGGTCAGATTCTACGATAAAATAATGTTTTTTCACTAAAACAGTAATATTCTGTTAAAAACAGTGCTTTCTGGGTAACATTTTTGTTTTCGAGAAAGTAACCAACTGCAGAAAACTGTGAGCTAACAGAGTTCAGATTCGATGTTTTGAAGTCTGTGTTTGAAATCACACTTTGTGTCCTTGTTCACTATTTCATACACTAGTTAACTAATATAGTTCACCTGACAGTTTTAATAAACACTAATGAGTGAATTCAGACACTGATGAACACCTGCTGTTAATATTTACAATTACTGAAGAAAATAAACAAGGAACACAAACAGTGACTTGAGTTACAACATTAAATAAAATCAAATAAAATAAAACAGCTTCAGTCTCAGCAGAGGATCATTAAACAACTCCACAAACAACAGCAGACACACTTATTACTGACTGATTTGACTTCCATACTATTCTCATTGAGATCCAACAAAAATTAAGGTGTTTTTTGTGTCACCGTAATGGAGTGAGGGGCTGGTTTAGTTGGGTTCTTCACCCTTGAACTCATTTAAGAAGACTTTCCAACTGCTGTAATACAGAGTTTACAAAATGTTTGAACTATAGCAATAAAGTTGGGAAGTCAATAAATAGAGAAATCTATTTATCTGAAATTAGTTCTGATAAATGTTTTGGTATAAATCTGGATGAAGGGCCTCATGCAATAGATTTTATGCTTAGTTGCAGATAATAATTTAATTAATGAGAAGTGGAAACAGAAAAGATACCTCTGAAATTACTTAACAGTTAAGAAATAACATACAAAAACAGTTCAGTTATAACAAATACACACTCAGACCTCATGAATCTGACCTTGTATCTCAACAATGGTAACATCTCAAATGTTTCATGCTGCAATGCATGCTGGGAGTGGCACATATCCCAGCATGCATTGCGGTATAAATAAATGTTGTATAATGGTCAAACGGTTTTCTTTATTTGTGTTTGATTCTTCTGTTGTTTATGTTTAGACTTTCAGTTGCCTGTTTGTGAGTTAAACTGTTAATTTTGTTAAATTTTGTTAAATTTGTTGTCACCATTATTGAGGTTCATATGCTGATTATTGATGTCTCTTTGAGTGCGAGTTACACCATAGAGCAGTGTTATTGTCCAAGATATTCTTAAAAACTTCCAGAAATCATTGCAATATATATACATATAATGTAAAACAATAGATTTAACATTGAATAGGAGCAGTACATTTAATACTAAATCAGAACAGACTCTGCCATTTAATAGCAACATGAACATCACCAGATCTTATTTAGGTTTTTGGCTGGCTTGCCTCAACAAAGGAGCTTTTTAAACAAAGTTCTTAACAATTGCAGCAGCCAAGATATATAAATGTTAAAAATGACAGGGCTAAGAGCCCAACTAAAGCAAACTCTGTTCTCCATGATGGTGACGTAAAACTTTAACTTTTTCTCAAGAAGAACTTTAGTAGATGTTATACAAAAATACATGTATTAAGTAAGCGTAGCTGGTGATGATGTTTGTAGAGTTGTTTAATCATCCGCTGATCATTTAAATGATTTAATCATTTGTTGTTCTTCAGGTTATTTCATTATAAAACTGTGACTAAAGTTTTGTATGTTCTGTTCTTGTTTTTTCCCTTCAGTATTTCTTCATTTGTTCATTGTTAATCCTCAATTATCATTTAATTAGTCAGTTAATTAATGAATTTACTTCAGCTTTGCTCCATGTTTCTTGAACACTCAGTAGTGTGGACACTTCAATTAAAACTGAAGTATAGGCTCTGGGGTTTAAAGGGTTAAAGGTGTGAGAGGTAAAAACACAGTGTAAAAATGTATTTTAACAGTAATATACTGTTAATTTACACAACGGAAGTAGACTGTAAAAAAACAGTATATTGCTGGCAACCACAGCTGCCAGTAGATTACTGTTAAATCAAGGAAAAAACAGTATTTTACTGTAAAACCTGAAGCTAATTTCTTCTGTGTGTCACCGTTGTGGAGGAGAGTAGAGCTAGTGTATGAGTTAAAGATGAACAATGAACTGCTGATGTTATTCTGCATGTTTCTCTATTTAAAGATAGTGGCTGTTTAGTGGCTGATGCAGTCAGAATCTCTCTGGTGATTCCAGATTTACATGTATGTGTGCTGTTGTGAAAAATAAGACATTAGAGTTAAACCGAACTTTTCTTATTAACTAAAATAAGTTATCATTATAAGTATGCTTCTAAGCATATATAGCACATTACTTCATAAACTCATTCAGCAGTTGACCAAGTTGAGGCAGTTGCTTTCAGTGAGCAAAATGACTTCACTTGAGTATTGTGTAAATCAATGTAGTCCATGTATTTTTACAGCAACATACTGTAAAATAACAGTACATTGCTGGCAACTGCAGCTGCCAGTATTTTACTGTTTTTTAACGGGACAATTTTTAACAGTGTAAACACAGTTCTGTCCAAACAACTGCCAAAAGATGATTTTCATCATAAGTTGTGTCTATAAAAGTAGTTTGACTTTTTTTTTTCTTTAACTGTTGTATAAAATCTACTATATAAAAATAAAATATAAACTATAAAAAGTATTATTTGCAGTAATGAAAAAATAGGCTTATGTTACAAATCTCAGTAGTCTTTTTTTATTTTGATGACATTCTAAGCATATTTCTAATGCAGCATTAATAGACATGATCATTCTCTATAAGGAAAGGCATAGTGGTTATAAATTACTTATTCTAAATATGTAAAGTAGTTTCTGGAAAGCAGAAATCAATACATGTGTCTTTCTATGAAACAATTAATTACAGTTTTATGCTCTGCGCTGGCATTTCTTCATTTTAGTACCATATTAGTGGTAACGAAGCATACAGATTCATTTGATTGTCAAAAAAGAATTTACAAATGCACCGATTTATGATGACGTCCACAATATATATATATATATATATATATATATATATATATATATATATATATATATATATATATATATATATAAATATATATATATATATATATATATATATATATATATATTTTTTTTTTCTTTTTTTTTTCTTCAATCTGCAAAGCAGGAAATTATTCCATTTCTTCCTCAGTACCTAATTAACAATCCATCCATGTACCTCGGAGACAAATGAAAGCTGTTTCCTGCCTGCAACAAAACAGAAAACGACCTCTATATGGTTCCATTCAGAAGCAAACGCTCCAATCACATTTATCAAGCGCCTCGTGCATTTACATATTTATATTGTCTGTGTTTGCTAGCGCTGGGATGTCATAACTCAGTGTGTGCGCGGTGAATTGTTTAATAACAGAGAAACATGGCCCTGCGTTTCAGGAGTGAGAATGCGAATATCACAGCAAATCATATTTTACTTTTGGAGGTGAAAAATGAGAAGCGACATGATGAATCTGCTGAAATGATCATTCAACAGTGTAACCGTGCCCTTTATAAGAGCTGGCAGAAAATTGAGCTATGCTCGATGGATAATCTCAGCAAAACCTAAGTATCCATGGTGTTCTGATAGCACAAACCATATTTCTATCAGCTTAAAGAGAAACATGGAGAAACAGAGGCAATCTTATTTTGATTGCTTTTTTTCAGTTGATTGCAGCCAATTTATAGTACAAACTCAATCTAATTCCACCTGTAATGTACTTTGATCTACTTCACGGTCAGGATTCAGCCGGTCATCTGGGAATGGCTGAAGACACGTTATAGTAAAGGCACTCCATTTGTGCTACCTTGCTAATGCCTCATTTTTTGCTTCAGCAAATTGCATACAGAATTGCATGGTTGTTATTGAGCTTGACGGTGATTCACCCGAGGAACTTCTTTGATTAGAAATAAAGGTAAATGAACCGGGTTGTCCTGAGTCATTATATTAAAAGTATATGTGATCTTTTTTATAGCTGTTTCTGTTGTTTGATGCGAACTGTTTAGGGTGGTGCGGCCTCACTTTCTGTAAAAAAAAAAAAAAAAAAAATCAGCTAAAGGTCTACTTAAACTTACCAGCTAAGCACTTTAATCTTCAAAGTATTTTTATAAATTGGCAGTTCGTTCCACTGTGGTAATCCCTGATGAAACAAGGCATAAGCAGCAGGAAAGTGAGTGAGTGAGAATTTTCTTAATTAGACTTGCAAAAATTGTTTGAAGATTTGACAAGTGTTTTGGGTCTCAGTCTCTTATTTCTTTCTTTTTTTTTTTTTTTTTTTTTTGATTATTTATGTTGTTATGTCTTCTGCAAATGATTAAATGATCCACATTGGATACACTTTATTTTGATGGTCCATTTAAGTATTAGTAGACTGTCGCCTTAATATCTGCTGATACTGCTCCTTTAACAGACATTTAACTGACTATAAAAAACTTTGCAAGTACTGCATATGTCAACTTACACTAACCCTAACTCCAACCCCAACGAGAATTAGTTGGCATTGTAAGAATTGAAATATTGCAAATATTCTGATGTCTTTGACAATTCAAAACATGAGCTGAAAACAGAGACTGGTAACTTCACAACTAAGCAAGGGGAATGCGGGAAAAACCAGTTCCTGCTGCATTTGCATCTGAGTCTGCTTCATCCCCCCAACTCACACATATGGTCATTTGAATGTTTGAATGTTCTAGAATTAACCAAACTGACTTTAACTATCACGTCGGGGTCACCATTTTGTAGGGTCCAGCCAGTTGGTCCAATGACGGTATCCAATGGTGGATGAAGGTTCACTGCATGTTCGGTCTTTCCAGTGCACAATGTTGATTTATATTAAACTTAACTCATATCTGACTCCAATTTTAGTATGAGATGGTTTAGAATATTAATATGTTTATCCTCGTTTTATCTGACTCCAATTATAAAACATTGAGAAGGTTATTTTGTTTCCTTTCACATTATTTTAGATTATGATTGAATATTCTCTTCGGTTCATCATTTTATGTTATTCTCGTTCATTGGGATCTCTATAACATCCTGAATCTTGTACCGGCCGAGTATACAATTTCTTAAGCACAAGCATGTCAGTCTTGGTCACTAAACAGGGGCGATTGACCGCTATCCTAAAAAGGCAGAACCCTACTTACTCAGATTAGGATATTTTTTATGCGGTCCCCATAGGTCTGCTACCTCCTAAATCAGACAGAGCTATTTAGTCATATAACGATCATTACTATAGAATTAAGCAGACCAGTCGTACTTAAACTAGTAGTAACTTTGAATAATCACTATACTATCTAAATAGTATTAAAAGTTTATCGGGTGAAGGACTATCCCCTTAGATATCCTTTTACAGCCTAAGTATACATGAATAAATGCCAATTTGTTAGTCGGAGCTCTAGAGACATCGTGTAACGTGCCGCAATGCTCCGTCTACCGTGTTCTAGTCCGCTACTAACCTGAACAGGGGCTTGTGGTGCTATGAAATTACCACAATCTACTAAAGATAATAACACGAACTCAGTCAGATCTGTTGGCAGAAATCATTTCACCCTTTTGGTGTTCTCTGCTTAACGGTTGTCATTTTATGGTGTGACTCACAGGTTAGATCTTTTGACCCATAAAAACTTTGTTAACTCTGAATGTTATCATATCCATCCCCCTTTCATTATTTTTCTGGTGAGTTTAATTCTCTGATCAAATTTTAATTGTAGGTGGTGTTTTTCAGCGAGGATTATATTGGTTTACAATCAGTTATGTCAAATTTTTTAAGTTATGAAATTATCTATTTTAAGTGAACAGAAACATTAAGTTTTGAGTTTGTTATACTCATGCAAGACACTTCAACTAACTTAAAATACCCAAGTTACTCAACTTATACATTTTAATTGCAATTAACTTAATTATTTTAATTTTTCCAAACTTTAAATACTTAGTCACCCAGCTCATACATTTTAATACCAATTAACTTAATTGCTTTAATTTCTTTCAACTTTAAATACTTAAATCACCCAGCTGATAGCATTTTTTAAAGATTACATTTTTTCAAACTCAAAAATAAGAAAAAGTTCTGAATACTCATTAAGGTTAATTAAGATAAACGAATTTTAAGGATTTAAGTTAATAGAGCTCAATTCAATTAATTAGTTACAGCATTAGGGTTTACAGTGTAAAATATCCACTATACTTTAATTTAATCTCAAAACAGACTAAATATAAAAGAAATTCTAAGATTTTAACTTTAAATCAGCCCTTAGACCTTCTGATGGCTCAAACCTTTTCATATTCAAATGTCCTGACAGAGAGCAGAGAAATCTCACCTCAGTGATAATAAGATGCTCAGAATGTGTTTGCTGTATTTGCATAAAACAATAACATTCTTCCATTTGGCTACAAGCCTTTGCTGACCCTTTTGTTCTCCATGCAACCTAAAAGCAAACACAGCCCTGATCACAAGATAAAAGCATTAAGCTAAAATGCACTGCCATTCTAAAAACACTCTCCAGAGACCAGATATAATTATATTTAATACATACTATTTTTAATATAATATAATTACATTAGGAATAAACAATAATGTACATTATATTATAATCGCCAATCATGGCACTAAAGACCAAGGGTGAAACATTCACCTTGAGGAGGTTTGCTTTCTTTATGCTTAATGAAAACACTGACAGAACTACTATAGCATAACTGATTGTAAACCAATATAATCCTCGCTGAAAAACACCACCTACAATTAAAATTTGATCAGAGAATTAAACTCACCAGAAAAATAATGAAAGGGGGATGGATATGATAACATTCAGAGTTAACAAAGTTTTTATGGGTCAAAAGATCTAACCTGTGAGTCACACCATAAAATGACAACCGTTAAGCAGAGAACACCAAAAGGGTGAAATGATTTCTGCCAACAGATCTGACTGTTAATGAGAGCAAAAAAATGAACTATGGGTATCGGCCCATTAGATTGTGAACTGAAATTAATGAAAAATCATTGATTGATTCAGAAAAATGTCCTCAGCGGAACTGGGAGATAATGCTCAGAATACAGCAGACTGTGTAAACAGGTGTTACACACTCACAGATCTGACCAGCAACATCATGTGGCTTCCAGAATTAATATTGCAAAATGATGCATTAACATTAATTCCACATGATTGAATTTGAAACTGATGAAAATTCTAAAAATGGTTCTCTCTGCTTTTGTTCTCATCTTAGGCGGACCAATAACAAAGAACACTCCAGATCCGGTCCACATCAAACAAATACAAATGAGGGCAACAAAAGGTTAGGCCATAACCTGAGGCCAAAAGTCTTCCGTCTTGCATCTCAAAGCAAGAACCCCTGTGGTGCTAACACCTCACCTGCAGTGAGTCCTCTGAAAAAAGTCTTTGATCAGTCATCAGAATAACAATTATCCACAGCTGATCTTATCAATGGATTCAGCACTGTAGGAGGCTTTGTGATTTCACAAAACATCTTACTTCAACTAAGATGTAAATTATTATATGTTAAATTAAACAGAGACATGAAAGATCTCATGGTTAAAATCTTCCCAAATTGCTTAATAGCAATGGGACTAAAACCCTGGTTACCTAGAGGCGATAAAGAACTTTACTGCATTGTTCCTGCAAAGACCAATAGCAACAGACTCTATTGTCACGAATCCTGGTGGCATTTTTAAATTTGTTTTTATACTATACACATGTTAAACCACATGTCCTGTATGAAAATGGAATTAACTATGTTGAAATTCATGATATTTGTTTCTTTGATCTCCAAAAGTAGAAAACTCTGCTATCCCCTGTATAGCTGCAGTTTGAACTACAAACAGGAGTATAGAGTGTGATAATTAAATTAACCATGAAAATGCATTTTTTACAGGATCCAGCTTTGAACATTGCACCTTAACATGCTCCGTAAAAGATATTATATGGAATCAATTTGAGCCGGAACACACCTCATGTTCACATTCTTATGCTGGCTCCCTGCTAAGACAGGACTAAAATTTTGCAACACAATTATAAAAGTTGATTACCATTGTTCGGAGCATTACACTGACACATAGCCACAGGTAAACCCAGGCACATAGATAACACCTTAGTCTTCAAAGACCCAGGAGTCAAATCTCTTTAGTTAAGATCTTTTGTCCATGTTTATACAAACAAAACACATTAGCCTCACACACATAGAACAGAATAATTAATCTGATGACAGACGAGACAACAAACACCCTCTGACACCCTCTGTCAGCTGAAAAGAAATTACACATTTGCATGGCTTTGACAACAAATTGATGGTATAAACTTCAATAGAGGCGAACTTGCCATAGATACACTGACTGTTGTGGGGATGGTTGACAAATCAGAGGGCCCCTGGTTTTCCAATCTATCACCAATAACAGGTATAAGTGCTAAAGTGATTAAAATTAAACCGAAGTGAGGACACTTCTAATAATCACTAGGACATTTAAATTTGACAAATACCATCAATTGTGTTCAAGCCCCCCCACACACACATAAACACACACACACACACACAAACACACACAAACACACACACACACACATAAACACACACACACACACACACACACACACACACACCACACAACATACACACACAAACACACACATTATTATAGATATACCTTCATAATTATGGTTAAATAATGTGATTACTATCATGTTTGACAAATATCTTCACGTTTTTTCATTTTGAAAATGAATGTCATTTATTTGAATGTATTGTCATGATGATATGTTTTATGATGCATACTGCCTGTTATACTGTTTTAATAAGTTGCACTGACCTTTTGATAGCTTTACCTTGAGTAATTCAAACCAAGAATGTTTAATATTCTCCCTATCATTATACCCTATCTCAGTGGTGACAAAGACTTATCTGTTTTTGATTGGACCATTTAAACAGATTGAAAGAGACCTGAGACCAGTTGTACGACTCGCACTTGCTGACTTTTATGTTTTGATCATATATTTTATGCTTAACCTCATGACTTTCTCCAATGCAGAATGACACAAGTTCATAACTGTTCAATCGCTGAGCCATCAAGTTGCTGTTTAGGTGTCCGAGAGAAGGCAGTGTATACACACTGTAGACCCCCACATGCCGATGTCTGCATATCTGGAGATGACCAGATTCATCAGAAGAAGCAGACTATGAGAAGCCCACACGACGTGGACACTTTTGTCAGGGGAAGGACACAGTGGAAGCTATGAAGGCCTGTATGGACTGAATGAGCAGTGCATTCGGGTCAGGCTCATCAAAAGAGGTGAAAACGAGCCTGGACCTGTTTAGCTACCTGCTGAACACGACTTACAACTGATAATGCTGCAGAGACTGTCTTGAATTGCCCCTGAACGACCTCAACAAGGATACATAGTGACCCCATGGACACATTTATATCTGACCCACGGGATCAAATGGGGGTTATCTGTAAGAATTGAAATATTGCAAATATTCTGATGTCTTTGACAATTCAAAACATGAGCTGAAAACAGAGACTGGTAACTTCACAACTAAGCAAGGGGAATGCGGGAAAAACCAGTTCCTGCTGCATTTGCATCTGAGTCTGCTTCATCCCCCCAACTCACACATATGGTCATTTGAATGTTTGAATGTTCTAGAATTAACCAAACTGACTTTAACTATCATGTTTGATATCATTTGAAATGTCTCAGTGTGATTGGTACAATGGTCTCATTCTCTCAGAAATAGACATAATCAGAACAATAAATATATAACTTCAGGCATCTTTTGAACCACTGAGAGGGGTGTGCCACTAAGTGTGAATGCCTTTTGTTCACACCCCCTTCCTTGAGGGAATTCTTGGATTACTTAAGGCAAGGTTTGAGAAAAACTCAGGGCGATTCTGCCTACCCAGATCAGCCCATAACATGGGGTCTGCCCCATGTTATGTATATTTCAAAGTCAGGAATGCATCTTTTTCATCTTGGATTTATCTTTGATAATTTGATGTTTTGTATTGATCATTTATGAATTGACTGATTGAATTGGCATAATACATTTACCTGACTAATAAATTGTTATGTTTTGAATGATTCAAACAGAGTTCGTGTTATTATCTTTAGTAGATTGTGGTAATTTCATAGCACCACAAGCCCCTGTTCAGGTTAGTAGCGGACTAGAACACGGTAGACGGAGCATTGCGGCACGTTACACGATGTCTCTAGAGCTCCGACTAACAAATTGGCATTTATTCATGTATACTTAGGCTGTAAAAGGATATCTAAGGGGATAGTCCTTCACCCGATAAACTTTTAATACTATTTAGATAGTATAGTGATTATTCAAAGTTACTACTAGTTTAAGTACGACTGGTCTGCTTAATTCTATAGTAATGATCGTTATATGACTAAATAGCTCTGTCTGATTTAGGAGGTAGCAGACCTATGGGGACCGCATAAAAAATATCCTAATCTGAGTAAGTAGGGTTCTGCCTTTTTAGGATAGCGGTCAATCGCCCCTGTTTAGTGACCAAGACTGACATGCTTGTGCTTAAGAAATTGTATACTCGGCCGGTACAAGATTCAGGATGTTATAGAGATCCCAATGAACGAGAATAACATAAAATGATGAACCGAAGAGAATATTCAATCATAATCTAAAATAATGTGAAAGGAAACAAAATAACCTTCTCAATGTTTTATAATTGGAGTCAGATAAAACGAGGATAAACATATTAATATTCTAAACCATCTCATACTAAAATTGGAGTCAGATATGAGTTAAGTTTAATATAAATCAACATTGTGCACTGGAAAGACCGAACATGCAGTGAACCTTCATTCACCATTGGATACCGTCATTGGACCAACTGGCTGGACCCTACAGCATGTAGATGCAATGTAACTTAAATTCAACAAACAAACCATCAAAATAAAGAGTGACCTCCACATTACATTATTTGATATGTACATTTCTTTTTTTATTATTATTTTTTCGGGGTTTTCACCTTTAATGGATAGGACAGTAGACAGTATTGACAGGAAAGCATGAGGAGCAGAGAGAGGGGTAGGACCAGGATAGGATCAGCCTTGAGCACCGGAGTGCATTTGTCGACACACTAACCACTACACCACTGGTACCAAGGATATGTCAATTTCTATCATCTCTAAATTACTCACATTATCAAAAGTTTGACATCTGAAGAACATAATTATTTTTTTTCTTTTTGCCATTTGGTTGAATTGTTTGATTTTATGTGCCTTGACAACAATACAAATAAAGTATGATATTGTATGGTATTGAAAATACTGTATGATATTGAAAAACTTGCCATCCATAGTATTATTGTTTAAATAGTGTATGAATGAAAGGAATCTCATGTTATTTCATATATCTGGCTTTTAGGCTTAAACCAGGTGTGCCCAAACTCGGTCCTGGAGGGCCGGTGTCCTGCAAAGTTTTGTTCCAACCCCGTTAGACACACCTGGGCTAGCTAATCAAGGTCTTAGTAGGCTTTTTAGGAACATTCATGCAGGTGTATTGAGGCAAGCTGGAGCTAAAAACTACAGGACACCAGCCCTCCAGGACCAAGTTTGGACACCCCTGGCTTAAACCTTCACTGTTTTTATTACTTCACTTACCTACGTTACACAGAGCCCTACATGGAAGTTTGTGATTGGGTCAGCCCCATGTCAATAAAAAAAAGAACCAATGAGCTGCAAATTATGTCACACGGCTGATCTGTCCGGAAAAGAAACATCTTACTTTCAGAGCGTGACAGCTCACAGGATTGTCAATCACTTAGGCAGAAAAACAAGACAGTCTGCAAAGTGTTTTATGGGCCGATCAGATCATAAGAAGATGAAATATATATATATATATATATATATATATATATATATATATATATATATATATATATATATATATATATATACAGATCATTTCAATGTGGTGATGTTATTGGCCCATTAACTATTTTATAACTGTAACAAGAAATTCAATCATAACTTCACGTTAAATCAGCAATTATAAAAATATTTATCAATATGTGGCTCTTTTTGGATTCTCTAAAGCTATGGAAATTAAAAATATAAAACAGGAATTACATTGGGACCATTGATATTTTTACATCACCCAAAATGGTCTATACATTTGATTTTACAATGTGCATACAATAAAATTTACAACAGTGTTTAGATTTATACTTTTTACACAGAAAAGTGGAAGTGAGTAGACATAAAGAGCAATCCTAGTACTTGGAAATCTAAGCAATTCTTACCACTCCACACTCTCCAGTTAAGAATTCAGAATTCAGATTTTAAGAATTACTGGTTCTCTTTTATATTCATTCGTTCGTTCGTTCGTTCGTTCGTTCGTTCATTCGTTCGTTCATTCATTCATTTAATTTCAGTTCATTATTTTCCTCATCCACTACAGCTAATTTAGTTCATTTACTTCACTTATAGCACGTCTTTGAACTGTGGGGGAAACCAGAGCACCCGGAGGAAACCCATGCGGCCATGGACATTTCACACAGAAATGCCAACTGGCCTCGAACCAGCGGCCTTCTTGCTGTGAGGCGACAGTGTAGACCACTGAGCCACCATGCTGCCTTTCTTTTATATGCTTTTATATTCTTTTATATTTCTTTTATATGCTAATGACAATAATTTGGGGGTGACAAGGCAGTGATTTAAAACAAATATACGCTTTCAAGGTCATTTGCGATTTAGTAGCATTTAATCACAAATGACAAATTATTTCAAATCAAATACAGGAATACCACATTTGATAAGTGATGCCCCAGATCACAGTAAAAAAAAACGAAATGTTCCAAGAATTACAAATTTCAGTATTTGAATGACAGAAATCTATATATATGCACATTTGTATGTCACTGCACTTACATCATCTTTAACTTGTTGCTTCAAGAGTTACAACACGCATTGAATGAAGAGTCTCAGGTGCATACAATTCCTGACAGAAGGACTTCTACGAGATGTCAACCCACTTTAAGACAGCAGTGACACCAAACATCACAAAAAAAAAGAAAAGGGGGAAAAATACCCTAAGCACAGGCAGAAACACATACACTCATATAGCAGCAAAAGAACCAGCACAGGTGGCTTGTTAGAATGTATTAGACTCAAATTGACAGTGTGAGAGACCTCTGTAACCCAGTTAGAAGTCAGTTACACTGACACACAAAGTGAAGTGGGAAAAGGGTGTATTGTGCAGCAATAAAAGCTTAATTAAGTCTCTGCAGGGTTGTTTTCTTGTGTGTGGATGTTTAACAGGGTGTGCAGTCAATCTACTGTCATATTCGGAGTTAGGAAACATCAGGTAGCATTTAGTTTATTATCCTCTAAAGACACCCGAGATCGTTCAAAAGTTTTAGGGGGGACAATTACAAAACATTTGACAATGTGTCCCAAATGGAGGAAATGGTCCCCACGCAGAACATCTCCCAGACAGCACACATACGTTGGGCTGACGTCGGCCGAAGGTCAACACGTCGGCCCCTTTAATTCTAACATCGGTATATGGTCGGCCAAACATACGCATGATCGTTCGGTCGTGTGTTCTATTGTTCCAGCTCAACAAACGTCGGCTCTGCATCGGTTAACGACCAGAGGCCGACGAAGCACTTCATAAGCACTTTATCTCTCATGCCCATGAAGGAATCCGGCAACATATTTGGTTTACAAGTAAGTTTTTGCGTGCATAATAAATTAGACAAACGCGACATGCATCATGTGAACTGCGTCGGTCGGTCCAGCAATAGTCTACATTAATGCAGTAAAACTGACCAAAATGCCTACAACACATGATTTCAATTCATTAAAATATAAAAAGTTTTGTTGTTATGCTTAAATAATGAAAACGTTGTTTTTTTCTGGTGTTAACTGCTGTTTGCTTTTTTTTATTGTGGCTTTTTCTAATAGCCTACATTTTTCTCAGTGTAAAAATCAAGTATGTTCTGCATGTTCGGCTGTTTAATTAAAATAAACACCTTTTTACAGAGTGACATCTTTGTTTTATATATACTTGCATTTATATTTATTTATTTTTGACAGTGAATCTGATGCACAAATAAGTGTTTTGTAACAGATTAGTAGGCTATAAAGCTCGTCTTAAAGATAATAGCGTATATAAAACTACTAAATACATTTTAAATTCAATATATAAAATACAAGGTTATTATTTAAATAGTCTATGGAGTGATCATGTTTATAAATGTAATACTGCATGACTTTGATGTGCGCGCGCGCGTCTCATTCCAACACTGGAGAGGAGGGGATGTTGCTATGGGAAACGAAGCTACAACACGACACGACACCACCTGAAAGACACAACACGACTTCTCTCAAGCTGCCGTTTTGACAGTTTTCAGGTAAGTTTAGTCCCTAAAACAAAGCAAATACTACATAAAACTGTTCCTCACACTTTTATTATTGGCAATTGATGAATATTCAGTTGAATATTATGTTATATAAGAGTGGTAAGTCTTCGTAAAAGTCTGTTAGCATATTAGCACTGGTAACGTTAGCGTCGGGGTAATATTACGTTAACTTACTTAATGTTAGCTCTTGTTAAACTTGTTTGTTAAAGTTTAGGCTTTTATTTATTCTTTATGTGTAGATGAGAGGTTTTGTCAATGTTTTATTTAATGCACTCCATATGTAACGTTAGTCTAATACGCATTGTACTGTAAAGGACCGTGAATCAAAAGTTCAATCGTGTTTTGATATTTCATAGTAACGTTATCTTAAACAAATGTTAAGTAAAAAAGTGTTCTGTGGTTTCAGGAGTGAGAGAATAACCCCCTGCTACAGAAAACATAACACAAGATTCCTAAATTTCTGAAGGGAGCTGATCACAGAGATGCAGAAAAGACAAGTAACTTTAAGCAGAGGATTAACTCATATGAATTTCCATTGCACATCATTATGCAAATGTTACATGTCTATATATTATGCATCTGTTACTTGTCTTTATTGCAGTTATTTTAAGAAAGTTTTGACATTGAAACATGTGAGTGGTGTTAAATTTCACATCACATGATTCTTCAGAACTTAATAAATATGCAGATTTGCTGCTAATGAAGTAATATTTGTTATTTTCATTTTGTTTAATTTTTTTATGATTAATTGATTTATTAAATCTTAGAAAAAAGTTTACACTAAATTATTTGTCATCACATCTGTTTTTAGCATTGATAGCAATCAGAAATGTTTCTTGAGCAGCAAATCAGCACCATTTGATAATCACCATTATATTAGTTCAACCTCAAGCACTAAATCAACGTCTTTAAAAAAGATTTCTGAAAGATCAAGTGACGCTGAAGACTTGAGTAATGATGCTGAAAATTCAGCTTTACATCATAGCTATGAATTACATGTATATTTACACCGTTCACCCATCCCTTACACCTTAACTCATCCTCAAACAAGTCAATTTAAGCCCTAAATGAATAAATTTTGATTTGTACAGGCATGATATGTCGTTTTGTTTTGTCTTTCTTTTGCTTTTGTTTTCCACATCAACTGAAAAGGAGGTCAAAGTTTAACCTAAGTGCCGTGTAGCTGATGAACATCTTTATATGTAAGTATATTTTTGACGGACTGCCAGACACTTGTCAAACAGTGATGAGCAAACGAGGGGCGGTTCTTTTAAAAAGATCAGGGAGATGCAAGTCTAGAGATTAATATACGTTTTAATTCAAAATTGATTTATCTGGAAAAATTTAATAATGTTTTGAGATGTGCCCTATATGCATTTAGATGTCCATCCATGTTTAAAATACTTTTAAATGTAACAACGGCTGTAAGTTATAAAAATGTTAAAGTAAATTGAGAAAACATTTTCATCAGTTTGACAACATACACAATCTCACAAATAGCATAGAAAAAGTGACAAAACTGTCTTCTTTGTCTGTGTTTTATTACTCTCTTTCGCACTCTCGGCCACTGTATGTAACAGTAATTAGTATAATGTAACAGTAGACAGATGAGGAATGTGAATATGTAGTTTAACTTTAAGGAGCGTTACTACTGGAACCATTTTTTATATATATTATATTTTTATATACATTTTATATATATATGTGTGTATATATATGTATATGTGTGGGTATTGATTTCCCTTTTAAAAAAAATTAAGCAAAAAAATTAATTATAAGGTAGATCAGCTCCTGACAGACATGTTAACAGATCAGTTTAACTCTTATTTAATTCATTCATTCATTTTCTTTTCTGCTTAGTCCCTTTATTAATCTGGGGTAACCACAACGGAATGAACTGTCAACTTATCCAGCATATGTTTTACGCAGTGGATGCCCTTACAGCTGCAACCCATCACTGGGAAACAACCATATACGCTTATTCTCACTCATACACTACAGACAATTTAGTCTACCCAATTCACCTGTACCCCATGTCTTTGGACTTGTAGGCAAAACCAGAGCACCCAGAGAAAACCCACGCAAACGCAGGGAGAATTTGCAAACTCCACACAGAAATGCCAGCTGATCCAGCCGAGGCTCGAGTCAGCATCCTTGCTGTAAGGCGACAGCACTACCTATTGTGCCACCACGTCACGCTCTTATTAAATTATATTTATATAATATATTGTGTTTCAGTACATGCTATTTTGGGAAGACAAAATATATTCATAAGCTCTCAGAAAATTCAATAAGAGAATTAACTGCACAATTACTTGAAATGCGTGGATGGGATTACATTATTTGTTAACCCAAAGTGAGTTTCTCTTTCTTTGCAGTATTGGATGCCTAATTGCAGTTCAACTCCAAACTCAGTTGGACCAGCTGATCAGTGTCTTCAGTATTACCACAAGCTACTGGGCAGATGTGTGGACAGCTATGAGCCAAACTTGGGACGTTTGGTTTTTAGGTAATACCAGTGACAAAGTATTCAGTAAATTGCTTATAATAAAAGATGCTCACTGCTTACCCCCTTATAGTTAAGTTGTTTGCAGTTTCATTGTTGTAAAAATACCATACTTTTTCCTTTTTTATCAGCAGGTGGAGAGACCGTCTGGGCAGCAGAAACAAGACAACTAATCATAGTTGAGTTGAGATTAGTATTATTAACTTGACTAGTTTGGTTGCAGACTTGTTCAATACTTAACAATTTGTATGAGTTACAAGATCAATGGTCCTGCTATCAATGTTTTTGTAACTTAAATTCTTTACAGTTTAGATACAATCAAATGTCCAAACCATCTCTGAGTGAATGACATCAAGGAAACAGGATCAAAAGATCATTCATTATAGACCGTTTCATAGGTAACAGCACATCCTTTGTGAAAAATAATTTATTTTTGTGTCATCATCACAAGACCAAATACATTTCAACTGATTTCAGTTGGTTATATTTTTCAGGTCATTCTGTTCTCCTGGTTGTGAGGATGTGCAGAGGCTGTATTTGTCAGTGTTAAAAGACTATCCAGACATACAAGCAGCCGACAAAGAGTTCTGGAGCAGGACAGACAGGTAGTTCACAGTGGCTAGGCTAGAAGTTTATACTTGGTTGGCCAGAAAGTGGCCTCCGCTATTTTGGGGGGTCCATACAAATACACCAGTGTAAGCTATACTATTGCACTGAAAAAATTAAATGAAAGAATTAATTAATCGGTTGAACACAAAATATTTTAAAGAAAGCTTAAGTATCAAGGTGGCAATATACAGTATGTTACATTGTAGTACATGAGCTGGCTAATACAGACTCGTAAATGTTTAGTTTCTAAGATTAGTTAAATACTAAATCCTATACTTGAGACCGGCTGCATATACAGTTTTAACTGAACTGAATTTAACTAGAACTACACCAGCATTCCAAGTGCTCTAGACTAGCTTTTTGCACTGGTGCGTCTAAAATTTTTGATGGCATTGCAATTAACACTGCAATTTTACATGTTAATTTTTTTTAAAATTACAATCCGTATAGGCAATATTGACTTGTAAATGATTAACTAAAATCGGGTCAACACACATTATGGGGATTGTGTGTAGAATTTTGAGGAAATTAATGAATTTAATACATTTTGCAATAAGACTGAAACATTAAAAATGTGGAAAAAGTAAAGCGCTATCAATACTTTCCGGATGCATTGTATATGGTTTTTAGCGCGTTATCAAAGACTTAAAAAAATAGTCCAAAAAAAAAATAGTCCAACATTATCTACAGCAGCAAAAGACCCTCCACATCAAAAGCTACTGGTCAGCTCACGATTCAGCAAACATCTGAAAAACAAATAGCTTATTATGCCTTCACAAGAACTCAGTGTTTTTGAGTCTAATGAAGATAGTACTATTTTATTAAATTATTATTTAGCCTGGCATGTTTACTGTTACAAAATATTTAAAATGTTTCTTAAAATAAAACATATCATGTTCAATGGGGAAAAAGTAGCTGTTTTTTACACAGAGATAAAAAAAACACATTTCAGAGCAGTAATCACAATACTGTGAAACTGTGATATTTTAATCTAAGATTATACCTTCAGAATCTTATACCTGCCCATTCCTAGCTAGTTACTTAAGGCATTCAGTCAGAGTTTTTTTTATTTTTTATTTTTTCAGTTGGCCTTTATTCTGTTTTTCTATGTTCTTGGAAATGCTTCTGTGCATGAAAATGTGACGATATATCCAGGTACTATAGTTAATTCTGAAATAAATCTTAAAATGAAACAATATTTAAAAATGCAATATTTAATGTGTCAGACACTAAATAAACATGTCAATTCATTTATATTAATCTGATTCCTTAACAGGAGAGCACGGTGGCGCAGAGGGTAGCACGTTTGCCTCACAGCAAGAAGGTCGCTGCTTCGAGCTTCGGCTGGGTCAGTTGGTGTTTCTGTGTGAAGTTTGCATGCTCTCCCTGTGTTGGCGTGGGTTTCCTCCAGGTGCTCCCGTTTTCCCAAGTCCAAAGAAATAGGTGAATTGGGTATGCTAAAATTGACCATAGTGTATAAGTGTGTGTGAACGAGTGTGTATTGGTTGCAGCTGAAAGGGCATCCGCTGCATAAAACATATGCTGGATAAGTTGGCCATTCATTCCGCTGTGGCGACCCCAGATTAATAAAGGGACTAAGCCCAAAAGAAAATGAATGAATGAATCCTTAACAGTTAATATTGGTATAATGTGCAGCAGTTGTCATTTATGTAAATTAACCATTTGAGCGTGCTTAGTGTGGGGTATGTTGTGCCATTAAATTGTCAATAGGTTTTATTTTTTTCCTGCATTTTAAATCTGCTTTAGCTTTCTTCTTTCCTATAAACCTGGAAATATAAAATATATATATTTTTGGTTTTTAACAAATTGCTTATTTTATTCTTAGATTGGTGTACGCTGATGGTCTGCTGAGAATTCTGCTGAGTTGAAGGGATCCTCCTTTCAGACAACCTCTCCAAAGTACAATAGGACTAGTAAGTAACATCTTAAACATACACTACTGTTTCATAGCTTTTAGGTTGGTATGGTAAATTCTCTTCTGATAGTGTCAGCTTTATTTAATTAATACAGTCAAGCAGTAATACTGTGAATTTAATACAGTGTATATAATTAATAGTGTCACATGATCCTTCTGAAAAAATAGTATTCCAATGTACTGATTCTCTCCTCAAGCTGTTTTTTTTAATATAAAACATTTTAAATAGTATTCTTGATGTATGAAAAGTTTATTTTTAAGAGCATAGTATTTATTTGAAAAACAAAAAAGTTTGCTCTTTGATGATTGCTAGCAATCAGACATGTTTCTTTAAAACAAAAAGAATTTGTGCAAAAAAGTATTCTCACTGAGCGTTGTCCAACTGTGGTCCAACACGTCATTTAAGTTTTCAAATAAGCCTAAAAGACTCGATTAGCTGCATCAGGTGCATTTAATTAGAGAGTTGAATATATAATTTCTTTATATATCCTCCTCTATAGCCTACATATAATTGTTTTTGTAGCAGAAATAAAGCTATGATTAGGCTCACCCGGAATTTTTGCAGAACTCCGCAGATGTTTAGCCTATCATTAATTCTGTTTATTTACTTGAGTAAATGTGTGTAAATCTATATTTATTCAGTTTTTTAATTAATTTCAGTAATATTATTGACTAATGTTAAAATGTTCGTCTGATTTATGTACAATGAGGTTTGTACAGTAATATTTTCTGTCTTACTAGATATGTTATATAAAAAACTTGCTTTATTTACCAAATAAAGTGAATCTAATTGGATTTGCATTTTAAACATTAAATAAAACTTAAATATATTATTTTTTTTATTTCATATATTAAGGTTTAAGTTATGATACTCCCAAAATAATTCCGCAGAAATCCGCAGACCTCCACCAAAATTTTCAGCAGAAATAGCAAAAAAACATCTGCAGATTCCTCCTGGCCCTAGCTATTATATATTAAATGTGGTGTACAGTGTGACATTTTAGTTGACGAAACTTAGTTTAATTTGCATGTAATGTGGTATCTGAAGATTAGACATATATTTAGATACAGATTTATACTAACACAATGATACTAAAAACCGAAAAAAAAAAACATTCATTATGATTTCACAAGGAATTTAACTTTCAAATGGCTTTTCTGAAAATTAGTGCTCAGACATACTCTTTAAGGTAAAATTAAATTAATTATTTTAGCTAGGCACTTGCATAACACATACTCCAGTTATATGTCATGAAACAAATAATATATATTTGTGGTAATATGAACTGCTGCAATGCTAATCTTTCTCCTTTTGGTTTCTTGCTTTATTTAAGGGTTCCCACAACAAGGATTAGATTTGGCTACTGCAGTCCCGGTTTGGGCCAGCCTCACTTGTGAAGACTAAAGATGAAGACAACATACAAGAACAATTTCGAGGATGGCAACACACTTTTTATTCCACCTATTTATCCCCTTTTATGTGTAAGCAACTTTCCACAAGATAAAACAAAAGTAAATGACAGGTTATTTCTTTTCATTTTGTCTGTTTTCTTGGAACATTGTACACAATTTACAACCAGTTTTATATATATATAAAAACTTCTGGAGAAAGTCTTATTTCTTTTATTTCGGCTAGAATAAAAACAGTTTAGAATTTTTTTAAAAACATTTTAAGGTCAATATTATTTGCCCCTTTAAGCAATTTTTTTTGACTGTCTACAGAACAAACCATCATTATACAATAACTTGCCTAATTACCCTAACCTGCCTAGTTAATTAACCTAGTTAAGCCTTTAAATGTCACTTTAGGCTGTATAGAAGTGTCTTGAAGAATATCTAGTCAAATACTATTTACTCAGTTATTAGAAATGAGTTATTAAAACTATTGTGATTAGAAATGTGTTAAAAATATTTCTGTTAAACAGAAATTAAGGGATTATATATATATATATATATATATATATATATATATATATATATATATATATATATATATATATATATATATATATATATATGCAACAGCCTGCTACACTTGCTTTGATACAAAAAACAGCATTCATATCTTCCTATATATATAATGACAAAATCTGTTTTGTGTTGTGCATTAGAGTTTGCTTAAAAAAAACTGGTTATCTCTGAGAAAGTATTGTTATTTTATATTATTGATGTGTTATTAGTTCAGAGGAGATTGCAAATTGTTGAATGCCATTTATAAAAAAATTGTAAAAAATAAATTGACTACAGACTTTAATAAGATTTTATCAGACAATTATTTTAATTTGTATGATTTTATTTACTACTGTAAATATTGTTTATTTTGTGTTTGTGTACTCTTTTATTATTGTAACTCCCTGAGGAAAGTCTTTTGGATACTGAACACATGACTGGTATTATCTTGTATTTTAAGATTATAGTCTTGGAAACATGCATTTTCTTTAACACTATTTAAGAAATTATAAGCATTATAACATGTGCTGACACAAGTTATTTGTGTTTTTACTATAGTAAACTATAGTCACCCTTAGTGTACATGTTTTGAAGTACTTTTAAATATTCCTATGGTCTTAATGTAAATGCTGCAATGGATTTTGTATTTAAAATCTTTATTGCACAGTAGTTCAGCCATGGTTATAGTACAACTTGCTGGTTTTGTTTTAAACGTGGTAAAACATGGTTATGTGTGATAAAAGTATGTTAATCTATCTGTATGTTTGTGAAAATATTAATAAATCTTCAACTGTTATTGAGAGTGGTGTGTCGTGTTTATTATAAATAAGCTGCTGCTGCAGCCAGTGGTCCATAAGTATGAGCAAAACGCCTGAGAACAGCGCCTCCGCGGAGCGGCCGGTATTTCCGGTTGCGTCGTCTTAACATCGGCCGGACAGCGTTTCCGATCATTTGCCGACGTCGCGGCGACATTTTGCCAATTAGCAAACGCTCCCTGAGCGACATCGCACCGATGGAATTTTGAAAATCGGCACGACGTGGGCCCAACGTATGTGTGCTGTCTGGGCTGTGACTCGTCAGATATTAATATCCTAAATTAAACTGCCAAAAACACCCCAGGCCTTTTTTGGCGCATCAAAATATTTAGAAATTAGGTCACTGTTCAGTACTCTGCATACTCTTTTAGTGATTTAGCTCATAAAACAAGTTTATTGTTCACAAATCATATTGATCTCATACTGAAGTGCAACTCAATGACTTTGTTGCATGATTTTGGGTTAGATATTTCGGGCCATATCATGCATCTGGGGCAATTTGGGCTTATTTTATTGATGAAAATTTGCATTTGTATAATGTTTTTATTAGTAGTATTATATTAATTTTATGCATATTTATATTTGTTTTAATAAAAACGAGTTTAGATTTGTCCAGCTGTCAGGTTTTGAAGACGTCTGCATCAACATATAGGGCATAAGAATAGGCAACACGTTCTCACTCCCAACTCGTCATATACTGACGCTTGGTCAGGAACCCTCGGCGTAAGTTATTGACGCACAGGGTACCCCTTTAGCGTCACATTTAGACGTGCAGGGATTCCCTATAGAATCTGTACCTGAGCCTGAAGCGTCATAGGGAGACGCTGGAGGCTCGTATAATTACCAATAGATGTCAACGCACTTTTTAAAACCTGATTTACGCCTATTATCGCAGTTTTCTTCTTTTAAAAATATGTAATTTTTATTTTGTTCATGAAAAGCGTCTGTAAACTGGGTCGAAACTACTGTATGAATAAACTTCGGTCCACGTGACATCCCTTCACGGTGAGTTTAACGCCGCTCTGCTATTGGTCAAACTGCATTAGCGGTGAGTTCTCAGATGAGTTCAACTGTCAACATTAAATATTACGTTAATGCTGCATAATCTATTTTTATTGGAGATTAGTTGGTGTTTATAAATATGTTATCATTTACTTTATATTTAATGAGTGAAAATATATTCGGTTGTCCAGTTTAGGTTAACTATAAAACTATACTACTAATGAAACTTTGATTCATTCAGATTATTTTTTTTTTTTACTTTAAAAAATATTACATTTCAAGTACTAAGTTTAAAAATGTTTTCGGCTGATCTTTTTTCATTTTAAATTATTCATTGAAGTTGGGGTCATTGTATGTGGCGATCTATTTTTTACAGTCTATGCTCGCTATCCCAAGGTTCATTGCGATCCCAAGGTTCACTGCGGGTTTCCACAAGGTACGTAAAAAGTAAATAAAGACGATTTGTTGATAAAGCATGTACTGTAAACTAGCGACGTTATCCAATTACATCATGTTCATTTATTAAAAACATATTTTTCTCACATATAACGTTGGTCATGCATTAGAACAATATATACATTTTAAGATAAGGAACAGTGTTACCAGATTGTTGTTTTCCACAATAGAATTCGTGCAAAATCTATATATAATATGCAGTATGCAACTCTAATAATACAAATGTATTCGTAATTGTTTCAATATTAAAGAACATCAAGTGTTTCCAAAGGTTTAAAGGCTACATTGTAAAAACAATTATTTTCTTAAAACACACACACACACACACACACACACACACACACACACACACACACACACACACACACACACACACACACACACACATATATATATATATATA
Organism: Danio rerio; assembly: GCF_052040795.2. Taxonomy (NCBI): domain Eukaryota; kingdom Metazoa; phylum Chordata; class Actinopteri; order Cypriniformes; family Danionidae; genus Danio; species Danio rerio. The sequence continues at coordinate 18,549,860 of NC_141021.1, forward strand.
TATATATATATATATATATATATATATATATATATATATATATATAACATAACAAAAGCTCAAGTATAACTTAAGCTGATGTATGTCACAATGAATATCTTACACTATTACAAGTATAATTTGGCCTTTACCAATTTATTTAATAAAAGAAAGAATCTATCATCTCTAAATTGTGGTAAAGAGGCACAACAAGCTGTCTTCTTTGTCCAATATTATGTCAGTCAGGATGGTAATGGTAAAACTCAAGGATTACCTTGCACCTTCTCAGAAATTTACCATTGATCATATGTATTACAAGTGGCTGGATTGTTTTTAACACAAGCAACGTTTTTTAAATCATTATCTTAAACAGATTAAGGCTCATTTTGGACTACACTTACATTACTTTACAACTGCTTAATGCAGTACTGATGTATCTAGTAGTTAGTGGGTTTAACTAATGTCACATCTGTTTTTATTCATTTTAGATGCAGAAACTTTTGACATATGAATTCATCTTGACTAAGGGTAAGGTTTTTGTTCAGAATGAATCATTATTTAAAATCATTGTATTTTCTTTGTTATTATGTACAGATTTTAAAAGAATGTACTTTCTTTTAATAAAGAACTCTTCACAGCACTGCACCTGAACAGTCACAACCTCACAGAGCTGCACAACTGCCCCACTCAAGATCAGTGTTGAACCTGGAACCTCATCTTGTGTACAGCAAAGGCAGAGCTGAAAATTCACTGTTTGTCTTGTATTGTGTGGTAAGTCATAGTTTTATTAATTTTTTAATTTCATTGCAACACTAAGTAGTCCATTCTGTGGCCAATATGATATAAAAGGCCTAAAATGGGACTAACGTGATTATTGTTTTGATTTCTAGATAAGTACTTATGGGGCTACACATGCAGCTGAAGTTAGCTACATGGAGTAGGACATTTCTTTCAGTATACTCTTAAAGAGATTCACCCAAAAATGAAAATACTGTCATTAATGACTCATACTTCACTTGTTCCAAATATGTCTGAGTTGCTTTCTTCAGTTAAACACAATTTATATTTTAAAGAAAGATGAAAACCTGCAAACATTAACTTCCATGGTATTTGTTTTTTCCTACTATGCATGTCAATGTTTTCAGCTTTTCAGCTTTCTTCAAAAACTTCCTTCATGTTCAACACAAAGTAACTTGGAAGTTTTTAAAAAAAGGTTTACAACCACTTGAGGGAGAGTAAATAGTGAACTATTCCTTTAACCCAATCTAGTTGACTTTACTAGAAAATTGTATAGAAACCCAGTGCCTTAAACCCCTTACATTTTATACAAGGTACAACTTAACAGCCATACTTGAATTAAAATATTACTGTAAGTCCAAGAAGATTGTAAAGGTTCTAGGTTAATTTAAAGAGGGCTGTTTAGTTTCACCTTGTGTAAAACATAAAGGGTTTAAGGCAACATTTTCCATGCAGTTTTTTTTATAAAGTCAACTAGTTTGAGTTAAGAATGTAATGGGTTACAGTAAAAGCAGTGAATCATGCAGGCATGAAATTAATGTTTAGCCTTGTAAAACAATAAGCTTGTTATAATTTAGAAATATTTTTTGGATGGAGCACTGTATGCTGTAGTAGTTTTCATATAATTGATGAGTCAAACATGAGATGTGTGTTTTAAATTGCAAGAAGTGAATTAACAATATGTTCATCAAGATTCAAATCTTGCATCTTTAATTTTTTAAGGTTTTGGCCCAATAATACCCATATTCGACTATTTAAAAAAAAAAAAAACTTGCTGGAATTTGTGTCAGCATTCCCTTCAATGAAAACTACAGCAGTGGACATCAGTGGTGATAAAAATGTATGAGAAGGATAAGGGTGTTCATAATGAGAAGAGCAGTCACTATCCTGATCTCTGAGTTTGTAGAACTGACAGATCTGCTTGGAATACATGGAAACATGCTGGAAATGTTTAACCTATTATACAGTTAATTCAAGAGTGCCAGGTTTAATGACACTTTACATATATAAATAAATATCACTGAACTTTCTAAATGAAACCTAACACTCATTCTTTGTTCAGTAATGGTATTGTGCACTTTTAATACTTTACAGTGGCAAAACCTGGAATAACACATGGGAGCCCTCCAGGAATTGCTGACACTTTACGCCCAAGTCTCCTCATGCTAACCGGATTGCAATATGACAGTCTAGTCAGCATAAACACCTGGACTCACCAAGCACACTTTGGTTCTCAGTGTTTTGTACAAATTGTTTTTGCTATTCTTCAGTAAATACTTGAATATGTTTTGAACTTATTCTACTTTTGATGTTTAAGTTCAGAAAGTTGTTATTATAAACATAATTTGCATTGGTCATGAACTTGACTTGTTGTTGTTGTGAAAGCTGTTTATTATAATGGCATTTCCAAAGGCATTATTTGAAAAGATTTTTTGCAGTGCAGTTTTACTTGAGCTTGACATACCAGATGTATGACATGAATAAATATTACAAAATAAATATAATAATGATAATACAAAATATACATTTCCTTCAATTATAATTGTTTTTAATCATTTATATATGTTTGGTAATATATTATTGCATTAAAAACTGTTATAAATACATATATTTTTGGTTTTTGCATGTTTGCGTGATTTTTTTTTTTTGTGGCATTATAAATAAATTATAAATGTTTCATTAAAAATGTATTGTGTTTATTTGCATTCTCATTTACAATGAACTACTATTTTTACTATTTAATGGGCACTATATTTGTCATTTAAGTTTGACATATATTTATATTTGTATACCTACAGGACGCATTGTTTAGTTACAGGAAATGCTGGAAATGTTTTCAAACATGATGCTTTTTTTATTATTTTATTATTCGTTTCAAATTTAGTATACTGCCTATGATCTGGTTTTACTATGATAATTTTGCACATCAGGTTACCCCCACAAAGGAATCTCACGGTAAATATACATTTGTATTTTAATAAGACAATAAATAACATGTAATATTAATACACATTTTGATATTTAAGTTATATTATAAGGTTATTATAATCTACCTTCAACCGGAAGATTACCAAATAGAGACAAAGTGTGACGTAGATTGCGACATTGTGATTGGACTATAACTTCTAAGCCAAATTAAAAGATCCTTCGTGTTGCTAACTATGTTTTGCTAACTTTGCCACTTTACTAACAGTGTCCTTTATCAATGAGTTATCGCTGCGTTTCAAATAGTTACCGATTAACCAAGATCGTAACCCTAAAGTTAACCCTAACTACAGCTTTCAATGAACTACAATTTGTAGCGCCATGTCTTTCCCGTCCCATCTATACAGCGACAAAGGATTGTGGGTAATGTAGTTTAAAGCCTTTTTGTAATAAAATGGAACAAATACTATTTTTAATGAACTAAAGACTATCTGAATAAGGTCATTGTGCATATATTTATGACATATATGAATGCCAGACATAAATTTGTTATTTTACAATGAGTATTTTTTAAAACAGCTTTTATTGACTTGATCAGTATATATCAGACTATTATATCCAACATTATTTATTGAACATAGCATAGATAATAGTCTTGCTGATATTCTCTCACTCATTTCTCGTTTGAAATGTGAATACTTTTTCCTTTTCTATGGGGCTCTACTCATCCCCTTTGAGTAAAAGGGCAGTTAACATATGTAGATGTATTATCTTCAACATGGACAAGAAATTGTATTGTCACATGTACAGTTGTGGTAAAAAAAAAAAAAAAGCTGTAAAAAAAAAAGCTAAACATTAGTATCCTCTTTAATCACAAGTTATTAGCAATAGTGATCTATGTTCATCACAAATATTATGAGTTCAGAATAAAATGTGTGGATGTAATTCTGTAAGTGTTTTTCATTAATGGTCATCATGTGATATTTAATTGTTTTCACTTTATTTGAAATATGGATAAAAGCTCTTAAAATATGTAAATGTTTCTAAATATAACCTTTTTAAAGACATGTATTTGTTTGAAAACCACTCTTTATCTGATTATTTTTACTTTCTAAAACTTCAACTGTTTTGTAACAGTATGTTTTGATGACAATGGATGAACTTTGTGTTAAATAATGATTCCACATCATGTCTTTGTCCTGCATGTGGGTTAATTTGTTAATTATTTTCTTTATGATCAAATGATTTTAAGATTTGCTGCATTGTAAGAATCATGAAAATAGTGAGAAATGAGGTAACAATGACGATAAGATATCCTTTCAAATGCTGTGAATAGTTCAAAATGATTAAAAATATATAGCCATGAACCAACAAAATAAATATGCAAACCTTTAAATTATCTAAACTAGAAGTAAAAAAGTTCTGTGCTGTATTTATAAGTTACTGTGAAGTTCTATGTCTACAAAAAATACATATTTTATTTTACTTTTTGGCTTAGTCCCTTTATTAACCAGGGGTCGCCACAGCTCTATGAACCGCCAACTTTTCCAGCATGTTTTTATGCAGCAGATGCTCTTCCAGCCGCAATCCATCTCTTGGAAAATATTTTATTTTTTTATTTTTTATCTTGCATTCAATAAAACATTATACAAAGTTATTTTTTATTTTCAGCATAACAACAGTGGCACTGTTATCTCACAAGTACAGCAGTTTTTTGTTAGACATTCTAACAAATGAATACAAATGTTTCAAAGTAAAGACAAAAATAAAAGGAGATTATTATTATTTTTTTTAGAAAAATCCATGAGGACCAAATAGATCCATCAGATCTTTGATGTAAATCATAGGTTAATTTGTTCAGAGGTAGAAGTCTGGTTGCCTGACTCAGCCACATATTGACTGGAGGTATCTGAGCAGTTGACCATAATAATGTACATTTTTTGGCCAAGTATATGCAAAAATTAAATTTATCATAAAAATGTATCATAAAATTAATATTTTAAAAGCTCTTAATGTCATTTAATGTAATAATTTTATTTTAATATAGAGTTCCTTAAATCGTTATATGTTGTAAGCAGTTGGGCATACAATAATGCTCTTAATTTACAACACTGATTGATTTTAGAGGAATGCTTACATACTGTACATATCTATGTATTTAAAAAAAAAAGAGACAACAATTTGGTTATAGATGATGAAAATTTTATTTTATTTTTACAGATTTTATTACATGCTTTAGATTCAGGGTTAAGGTCATCCTCTTCTGGATTACAGTAAAAGAAAATCCACAGTCAATGTCAAACTCATCAGCTGGAGCTTTATTTAAAAAATGTATGTTCTCTGCTCCAGCCAAAACTTGCAGGTACCTTGCAGGTCTCTAGATTGCACCATCGTATTGTTGTTTATTTCTCAGTTATTTTGTTGCTTTCTGAGAATGATGATCCATAGACCTTTTAACCCCTCTTCGTTTAGGCCACATGTCGAATCTTAAAAGAACACAACAACATAAAAATATATTAATATCATTTGGACTGGGTAACCTTATGCTTATGTCTGTGTCAAATAATACAAATACATACTTTTCAGTAGCAAACAAGCAGGAAAGTTCTTTGAAGGAACCAGGATGAGTTGAAAGGTATTTATAGTGGTTGGCCATCTCTGCCACAAGAATCCTCTGCTTCTCCTGAAGAATCCTGACTAGCAGGATGATGTTGAACACCCTCCTCTTTGTTGCTGGGTCAGCAGAGTCTGAAATATATTTATAAAAAGAAAGTTGTATAACAAGGATTATACGTCAACTTTTAAAGAATCAACACTGACAGAAGTCTAGTGTACATACCATGCCATATGACGAAGACATCCATATCACTTCTGTTTTTTGTTGTCTTTGCTTCTGCTACTGAAAAAAATGACAATAATAGTAACACTTACAATTTTTCATGACTACATGTAATATTAATAAGAATTTCCTCACTGTCTGCCCACTCCTCTACATCACAGACCAAAGTCTTCCAACTGGTTTCCAGTCACTGCCAGTTTCATGGATTCTGTTTTCCAACTTGCTTTGCAGAGCTGTTGCGGTCTACAGTGATAAGCAATCAAAAATCACAATACTATTTAAATAGGTTACTGAACATCTAAAACAAATTCTACTGGATATCGTTACCTTCTGATATCAATAGGTCAGCAAGATGGCCAAACTGTTGAATATCTGCTAATTCCAGCACATGACCATGAGAGTTACAGTAGCATGTCTGGTCACTGCAATCCTATAGAAGAAATATTGCACTGTTCAACCTCCTTCCCAAGAGTAAAACCAGGCATATCCTGGTATGCCTCACTCCATTTCACCTGGTTAACATATACAAAAAAAAACAAACAAACAAACAAACAAACAAACAAGCAAATAAGTAAACCAATAAGTTTTGGCATTTACCTGTAGATCAGTTTAAGATAATCATATAGTTAATCTATCTCAGATTTAAACTCATGTGCTTAGGCATGAAACACACTAAAATCATGGGCTTAAAGATGTTGCTGAAACTTTGGACAGCTTTTTGCAACTCTTTGGAGGTAGTGTCATTAGTTGATGTAGTCCACAAATCTTCCTGTCAATCCTTAATCCTTAGCTGTAAACAAACCTTCAAAAACGCCAGTGTTTGAAAAAGGAATGAAACAGTACAGAACAAGTGCATGACAGTTTATATCTTCTAATCTAATTTTCTTAGGTGAACATCACAGAGCTGTTTTCTTGTTAATTTAGTTTCAACACATACAGTTTAAAGTACCTTGTGCATTCATGAAATGGTTATACTTATGGTTCACATCTACTTAAATTGGCAGTATATCTAGTGTGGAAGCAGGACAGATGAAGGGCTCTTCCTTGCAAATACTATCCACCTTGTATTGCACAGACTCCCACTCAAGAATATCTAAGAAAAATGTCTGCTGAGAACTTGGCAGTCCATTAAAAATAATTATACCAAACTCTTTTCCACCAATGGAAAGAATATAAAAATATTTTAGGATATATTAATACTTGCATGACCGAATCTGAGATAAAGGCCATCAGTATGCCTTAGTTTAAATAAAAACAAATTTTTACTCTAGCCCACTGTCACCTAGATCTACAGATACAGGGACTAATGGAAACATTAAAGTACACACCAACAGTCACTGGAGCAAGGCCCTCTCACAGTTGGGAAGATTGGAGTTCATATGAGCTGTACCAGATAAAAACAACAAAGAAATTAACATTTATAACAATTCTAACTTATCCTAAGACTAGTAGACAAGCAGCATTAGTAGTTTAATTTCCTAAACCCCAATGTGGAAAGTTGATGGTCTATAAGGTGTCATAAAATCAGACAAAACAAAATACTTTCTGAAAAAGAAAAAAAATGGTTGGCCACTAATCAACACCCAGAACAAGTAGTTTTAAACAGTTAGGCCACAATATTTTTTGAGCTTATACTGTAGTTTATAATGTTTTTCATAAACAATAGTAATAGTAAAACTAATGCGTTTCTTTCTGTTATTACAATAGAAGTGAAAGAATAAATGCATTTTATCTCATACAATCATATATGCCTAAACAATGTAGATATTTAATATACATGGAATGAAAAACTTTACTAACCCTTGACTGATTCCAGAGTGGTCTTGGCCCTCTATACATGGTGGTGCTTCCTGCAGATCATCAAGTTGTCATCAAGACTTGAGCTTATAATTGAGATCTTGATGATAAATATGAGTATCAAGGAATCACTCATGGTGATAGGCAGAAACAGGCTGAAAGACACAAGAATTAATCAAACAAATACAAATGTGTTAACAGAGATAGAGAGAAAGACAAGTTCAATTTAACATATAGACATGGGTAAAGTGGCTTTACTTTTTGCTTATTAGAAAACAAAATTGGATTTTTAAAGAAATCTAAAGAACCTGAAAAGAGCAAAGAAAAAATATTCATATCTGAACAGTGAACACCTTATAATTTACACCTGTGTGTATATATATATATATATATATATATATATATATATATATATATATATATATATATATATATATATATATATACATACATATGTGTGTGTGTGTGGTAGATTAAAATAAAAATAAAATTAAATTAAAAATGTGCTCAGACGGGCAAAATTTCTGCCTTTTTTCCTTTAAAGGCATGGAAAATAATTGTTTTTACAATTAACCTTTGGAAACACTTGATGTTCTTTAATATTGAAACAATTACGAATACATTTGTATTATTAGAGTTGCATACTGCATATCATATAACGTTAAAGATTTTGCACGAATTCTATTGTGGAAAACAACAATCTGGTAACACTGTTCCTTATCTTAAAATGTATATATTGTTCTGAGCTATGCATGACCAACGTTATATTTGAGAAAAATATGTTTTTAATAAATGAACTTGATGTAATTGGATAACGTCGCTAGTTTACAGTACATGCTTTATCAACAAATCGTCTTTATTTACTTTTTACGTACCTTGTGGAAAACGCAGTGAACCTTGGGATCGCAATGAACCTTGGGATAGCGAGTATAGACTGTAAAAAATAGATCGCCACATACAATGACCCCAACTTCAATGAATAATTTAAAATGAAAAAAGATCAGCCAAAAACATTTTTAAACTCAGTACTTGAAATGTAATATTTTTTAAGTAAAAAAATAATAAATAATATGAATGAATCAAAGTTTTATTAGTAGTATAGTTTTATAGTTAACCTAAACTGGACAACCGAATATATTTTCACTCACTAAATATAAAGTTAATGATAAAATATTTATAAACACCAACTAATCTCCAATAAAAATAGATTATGCAGCATTAACATACTATTTAATGTTGACAGTTGAACTCATCTGAGAACTCACCGTTGATGCAGTTTGACCAATAGCAGAGCGGCGTTAAACTCACCGTGAAGGGATGTCACGTGGACCGAAGTTTATTCATACAGTAGTTTCGACCCAGTTTACAGACGCTTTTCATGAACAAAATAAAAATTACATATTTTTAAAAGAAGAAAACTGCGATAATAGGCGTAAATCAGGTTTTAAAAAGTGCGTTGACATCTATTGGTAATTATACGAGCCTCCAGCGTCTCCCTATGACGCTTCAGGCTCAGGTACAGATTCTATAGGGAATCCCTGCACGTCTAAATGTGACGCTAAAGGGGTACCCTGTGCGTCAATAACTTACGCCGAGGGTTCCTGACCAAGCGTCAGTATATGACGAGTTGGGAGTGAGAATGTGTTGGAATAGGATGTGGGTTTGGATCTAACTCAGTTTTTTTTTACCACATTTTTTTTTTATTATTGTTCATTTATTAATTTGTTGGAAATTAGAACTGAAAATAGAAATAGTTTTGAAACAAATCTTTGCGCTTAACAAACTACATTAAATCTGTAGGCAAATAATTGTCTTCGGTGGAGTGCTTATAACACCATTTCCTTATCCACAAAAGTAAAGGAGTAAAGAGTAAAAGTAAAGAAAATAGAAAGCAAAGAAGCAGACTGGAGAAGGCTCGTTCTTTATCCTCGCACTACAATTGGTCTGTTTAAATGTTTTAACGCTAATGTTCTAACGCTAATGAAGTGTACAGTTTTTTCCACTTGCACAGTCTGCCAAGTAAAATGCACTTTGTAAATAGCAAATGTGCCATGGTGCGACGCAACTGACTCTTAAATGAAATGGGAGATGAGACTCTGATTAGTTTAATTCATGTTGCTCAAACACACCTTTCACTCAAAAGAATAAGCACAACCCTGTTAGACCATGAGCAAGGGTGAAAACCTTATTATTCCATCCTTAAAATAGCAAAAGTGTATTCGGACATGCCCTTAATATAGCTTTGTGCCTAGATCATTAAAATAGAGCCTTTCAATGAAAAGAAAACAGTTAGTAAAGCATTTGATTGATGTGCTGTGCATTTAGGCATGTGAATTCCATCTACTGTTTTGTACTGTGTTTGATTTTAAATTCAAATTTTATGTCACATACACACTCATACACAATATGATTTGCAGTGAAAAGGTTATAAAACCACTCGTGAACTTTGAAATAATAACAACAATAACAAAAAAATATAATAATAATAATAATAATAATAATAATAACGCTAAGAATTAAAATCTAAATTAGAATCTAAACAAAAAAATTCTCAAGAACAATTTTTAAAGGAGACAAATAATACAATTAAAATTGTACTACAGTACAATAACGCTGTCCAACTGTTCCGAGCAAGTTCGTTGCTAGAAGAGATACAACTAGGGCTGGAAGTTAACAATAAATATTTATATTACTTGTTAAATTAACTTTCCCAGTACTGGGTTAAGGCTGGATGGGCATCCACTGTGTAAACATATGCTGGAATAGTTGATGGTTCATTCCACTGTGGCGACCCCTAATAAAAAAGGGGTTGAAGGAAAATTAATGAATTGATTAAATAAATTACCCATTACATTGTGTTTTATTAATGTCTACTCCTATCCCAAATCAAAGCCTACACGTCACTGACACGTAAAAATAGTAATTGAATTTTTACAGTGTCACATACATTATGGTATATTGTCCAAGTATCAGAAGCTGTATTACCTTCTAGTCTTTACTTAACCAATTATTCGGATATGGGAAGCAAGCACTCTAACGATGACGTCTAAGACCACAACCTCTGACTTCTGTTAACCCTAGAGCTGGCCTCTAGTATACTACGATATGTATACACTGAGACAAGGCTTACTATTAGTTGTAAGCCATTGTGATCATGCCATGACAGTGGTGGTGTATGGTGTATTCACTCCGCTGTGGCGACCCCTGATAAAGAACTAAGCCAAAAGAAAATGAATGAATGAATAAAAGAATAATTTTATATTAACTAATATTAGTAACTAATATTAACTTATAAACAACTAATATAGACTATTAAAAAGGAAACACAAATAATAAAAATCCTAACTTTTAATAAAAACTGCAGTGCTCTTTTTCTTTCATACTTATAGTTTATATTCTGCTCCATCCACTGTGTGCAAGCAGATTTCTAACCAATAGAGTATTGACTTTTGTATTCTCACATAGATTGCCATTTTGTAGTATATTTTTATAATTTATCCAGGAGCTACACTCTATTCTTCTCCAACAAAACATCAGCAAAAATATTCCTGTATAAGATGTTTGTAAAACACATGCCCGCTGTTAGCATATTTCACTGTGTTAACAATGATGAGGATATTTAGTTTCCATCCAGACTGCCTTACTCAGGAATTTCATTGTTCACAGTGTCTAGTAGGGAAAGTTTGTTTTCTTGTTTATTTTTCTCCAATGGCAAAAGTGAGACAGCCAGAGAGAAAGACAGAACAATGACCTTTGGTATTTCAAGTTCAGGATAGTCATTGTTTTTTGTTCATATTCTCTTTTTATATAATGCAGCCCCACCTGTAAATATTATGTATGTCTTTTATATCACTGATATGAACTTTCAGGATGTTTTATCTCATATATTGTAGACTACGCACATACATGCAATACAATAGATTTGTGAAGAACACTTTCAGTCAACAAGGATGCACAAATAAAATGCCCGCTGAACATCTAGCTTTGTGAAAACATAGGTTGACATTTTAAATATTAATAAATTAGAAAACGTTTCTTTCTGTCCTAATAACCTTTAACAATTTATTGTATTTTTTTCACTTTTTGATCCGAAGATGTGGAGACAAAGAGGCAATAAAGACAATCCAATACATAGTTCGATTAAGAGGCAAACGGTCAAGACAGACAGCAAGAATCAATAAAGCGATGAACTATGCAAAAAGGTTAAAAAAAAAAAAAAACACATACACACAGAGGGAAGAAATTTTTCCTAGACGTATTGGTTGGGTCCCTACTGGGACATATTTCACAGTCTCCAGAAACCCCTCCAGAACCAGTTTCCGTGATGTCAGAAGCAGTTCAATAATTACACTCATGTTACTATCATCAGCTCAAGAAGTTCGTTATTTCAAATATAGACATGTGGTGAGTGCACACGAGCTCTCTGGAGAAAGTAAAACCGCTCGCACTTTTAGACGGCCTCGTAAAACAGCAACAGGACACATCAGACTTTATTCTTGGCTTTGTGGCTGTTCATCAAGACAACAACAAGGTTTGTCTGAGCTAGCTCCACCTTCTGGTATCCTTTTGTTGTGCTAGGTACCCTTTGTAAAAGGTACCCAAAAAGTGATACGGTACAGTTCGGTTTTTGGTATCTTTTGACATAAAAGCATACCAAACCGTACCACTCAGTGGAAACGGGTCTTTATAGTCAGTTAAATGTCTGTTGTAGGAGCAGTATCAGCAGTATTAAGCAGACAGTCTTACTCAAATGGATCATCAAAATAAAGTGTTACCCAGTTTTTACTGTTTTTTTTTTTTTTTTAATCTAACAAAGCCTTGGTGAGCATTGGAGACTTTTTTTCAAAAATAAATAAACAAATCAAATGCACCGACTATTTTATTTAATGTGTAAATATTTACCAAAGTGACTTCTTGTCATTTGTGTTCATTTAAAACAATATAGTATAATACATAGTCATGTAAATAAACAAACAAACATACTCTCGCTCAAACACAAACAAACCCAATAAATAAACAAATAAATAAATAAACAAACAAACAAACAATCAAACAAATAAATAAATGAATAAATACATACATAAATAAACAAACTAAAAATAATAATAAAATGAAGAAATAAATAAATAAATAAAATAGGGCGAGGCAGTGGCGCAGTAGGTAGTGCCTTCGCCTCACAGCAAGAAGGTTGCTGGGTCACTGGTTCGAACCTTGGCTCAGTTGGCGTTTTTGTGTGGAGTTTGCATGTTCTCGCTGCCTTCGCGTGGGTTTCCTCAGGGTTCTCCGGTTTCCCCCACAGTCCAAAGACATGCACTATAGGTGAATTGGGTAGGCTAAATTGTCCATAGTGAATGAGTGTGTGTGTGTGGATGTTTCCCAGAGATGGGTTGCGGCTGCAAGGGCATCCACTGCGTAAAAACTTGCTGGATAAGTTGGCGGTTCATTCCACTGTGGTGACCCCAGATTAATAAAGGGACTAAGCCTACAAGAAAATGAATGAATGAATTAATTAATTAATTCAATAAATAAAATAAATATTTTTCTCCTATCTTGTATTGTTTTGATTTATTACATCAATTCTTATACAATGATTATTTTTATTCAAACTTATAAAAATGTCAATAAATATATTTGTTTATTTATTTATTAAGTTTTACATTTGTTTGTATCATTCATTCATTTTCTTTTCGGCTCAGTCCCTGTGTGGCATTTGTATATCAAATATTATTTGCAAATAGTCCAACATAACTACTGTGCATTTAGAATTAGACATATAATTTACTTAACCTTTGCAGCAACATCACTGGTGTATTAGATGTATAAAAAAGCAGTACAACCTAATATGAAACTCTCATACAAAAATATATTTTTAAAGCGATTTACCACTTTCAATGGCTGTTGATGTGGTTCATTATGAAAAGTACTTAATATTATGTTCTTTCTATGTATTCATTTCTCTAATGACACCCAAAAAAACAAAAAAAAAAAAACTTCATATAATTTGTTATGAATTCTGTCATCTTGAGTTTGTAGATTTGTCTTGATTTAACATGTTCCATCCTCAAATATTGGCTCCTGTGATCTTTTTTTAGAAGCTCTAGAGAATCTCACTCTTCCTCTGCTATAAATCTAAAACACCTACAGCACATCAGCAAGCAAAGCTAATTGACACTCGACAGACATCATTCTTCACCAGTGTTTTTATCACGCAGACACAAAGACTTTAGCAAACTCTGAACAGTCCTTTGTTAGTCAGCGCTGTTATTAGGTAACGTTATGGGTACTTCAATTATCTCTCTATATGTGACTGCATCTGTGCGAATCTGACTCCAAAGTGTTTGATTATATCTCTCTATCACAGGACGACTGTGAAGCTGTTGAAGCTGATGATGATGATAATTGGGAAAGAACTTTGTGATGGATTACAAAAGAGCAGATCCATCATAAAGGCGGTCGCTGAATTCAGCCAGAAATGTGTGCACTCGCTGCGCTTACATTAAATTATTTGAGCAATTAATGTCACTTTCAGCAATAATGGGTCATGGGTCCGTACTGGTTTCACATCTCATTGCTATTTCATGTGTTGGATGTGGATTTTATCTGCCTGTTCTATAATGGAAATGGACATCAATGCCTTTACTTTTAATAGTTTTCAATATCTATCTACACGCAATACAATGCTTTTCTTACTTAGATTTTTTTTGTTGTTATTAGACCAAATATCTAGAAATTCTTAAATCAAGAAGCATCATCTAGAGAAGAAAATAAAAAGGTCTTGTTTTGAGATATATTTTGTGATTTTTATTTTCTTAAAACAGGCTAAATAACTAGATTACTTTGCTTACACCATTACGAAATAATTTTTGTTTGTTTTAACCCTTGTGTACTGTTTAAAAGTATTACCCTTTTGTTATGTTAGGAATTAAAACATCCACTGAATTAAACTGCTGTAAATATGCATCAGATAAATATTTTTATTTTATGTTTTTCTTTTCTTTTCTTTTCTTTTGCATAAATCAACCCCAGTCATGATCAAAACTACTAAATTGCTTAGAAATCTACAAGATTTGAACTCTTTAACTGCCAAGTTCACAAATATAATTTTTTGATATAAAATTAATTGTGGACTGGATTTTTTTTTAACTTTCAATCACAGTCTTGAACATGTGAACGATTAGTAACAACATTGGCTTTGATGCATTGTTAGACTTTCATTTTTTCTTCCTAATTTACTGTTGGTGGCTGTTTTTGCCTCATTGACTTTTATTATAACCACATTTGATGCTGCATAAACACACAGCCTTTGTTTTTTTTTACTCCATGTACTTCTGACAGCTGAGATGGAAGTCAATGGGTCAGAAACAGCCACCAACGGTAAATTAGGGAGAAAAAATGAAAATCGATCAAAAACATTGCATCAAAGGAAATGCTGTTTCACATTCAAAACTGTGATAAAAGGTCAATTAAAATCCAGAATTACTTTTTATTTTGAAAATACGTAATTTTGTGTGTGTGTGTTTCACCAGAACAGTGACATCATTTATAAATTTGCCAATTAAAGAGTTAAAATCCAGTAATTTTCGAAGAAATTTAGTAGCTCTGATCAGGAGTGAGGTTAATTTACAGATTCATGCACATAATTAAAAATTAAATATATTTGCCTGATGCATTTTTACATAAGTTAAATTCAGTGGATGTTTTCATCCCAAACATAACAAAAGGGTAATAAATTTGCTCAGAGTGTATCGCTGAGGTTTTTTTTTTTTTTTTTTTTTGTAATTTAAAGCATTTTCTCAAAATATGTGTGAAAATATTATTTGTCACCAAAAATCATTCTGCTAGCTGATACACAGAAAAAGGTTATGGCTATATTAAGACTCAACCCCATAGTGAATAAAAAATAACCCTGTTTTTGTGTTAACAGGGCCCACACTACAAATCAAAAAAGCATTTGCTTGACAAGCCAAAAATATTGTCTTGTTTAGGGAAATAATATGCCAAAATTAAATGCGTTCTTCTTTAACCCTTTAACTCATCATGTAATTGATTTTAATAATGTGATTGAAACCAAAGTTTATCAAAAACTCCTGGTTATAGTTTGGTGTGGCCACTAAAACCGTAATTTTTGCTTCATGACATCAGCGTGTGTGCTGTTTTATTCATTCTACTTGGCCAACATGGTATTATTCTAATGTTGTGTTCACACCAAATGTGGAACACCACACCACTTGCTCTAGTTTTCTCAGGGGAAGTTTTTACTTTTTGCAAATTTTCCTCTCAAATTTAATTATAATAATTTTAATTGCACAGTATATGTAACTAAAGAGAATTTAGCATGTTCGCAGGAAACATCATCACCATTTGATGCTAATTTGCTTCTGTTTGTGGATTTGCATTGATTTGAACTTTACTCTAGCGAATACTTGCTGTAATTCCGCATTTGATGTGAACCCAACATAGGCTTTTACATTTAGTCTTACGTTTATCAGACACTTTTGTACAAAGCGACTTGTGAAGTAAATTTATAAACTAATTTCGAGAGGATCACGCGCTTATGATGACACAGCTGGTTCTGCATTAGCCAATTCATGATTCACCAATCAGACAATTCCTAAGTCTCCATTAATACCCTAAGTTCCATATAACAGCCATCTTCATTTTGAAGAATCCCCCTTCCATGCTTATTTCTCCTCCTCTCCTAGATGGGTGGCACGGTGGCCCAGTGGTTAGCACTGTTACCTCACAGCAAGAACGCCACTGGTTCTAGTCCTTACCAAGCCAGTCGATATTTCTGTGCGGAGTTTACATGTTTTCCCTGTGCTCGCGTGGGTTTCCCCTGATTTCCTCCTACCGCCCAAAAACATGCAACTTAAATTGACTGATCCAAATTGGCACCATAGACATGCTACCAGTAAGTAGTTATCTCTTCATAGCAATCCTTATTTGTTCATTAGCTACAACAGCAGGGGAGTTTCGAGATCTACCTGAGCCCAAACTCCCCTCTTGCCCTGTATCGGGATGGAGCCCTGGGCTCGAGGATCTTATAAGCTCAGGGCTCTCTCCCGGGACAGGATGCCAAACAAGCTTTATAATCTATCATCAGCAAAGTGTGAACTATTGAAACAATTGAGGAGACATTCATTGATTCAACAAAAAGAGGCAATACATAGAAGTGCTCATTTTACAAAGGAAGTGTTAGTGCTCAGAGAAATAGTTCCTAGAGTATGGGTAAGTGTTTTTTTTGTTTTGTTTTTTTTTTTTTAGAGAGAGAGAGAGAGAGAGAAGAGTGTTTCTACAGGTGGTTTGTCAAGCTCACTCGACTGTGTGAAGCATATTCATAAATGCACAATATTTGTGTGGGTCTGTGTATGTGTGATGATTGTAAGAATGTGTCCTGCGCAAATCTGGTTAATCAGTTAAAAGTGTCAAAAAGATAAAAGAGTGTGTTTTCTACAGGTGGTTTATCAAGCCCACTCACCTGTGTGAGGCACACGCAGTTTGGGGTTGTTGTGTGGAGAGGTGGAGGTCCTGGTTTTGTTCTCACAGGTTTGGGTGATTGCTGAAAAGATTGCTGCCAGTTGATTCAGCATGCCCTTGACAGAGCATCACCGTGTGTTTTTGTTTTCATATGGACAGCAATTGTTTATATATATATATATATATATATATATATATATATATATATATATATATATATATATATATATATTTTTTTTTTTTTTTACTTTTTTTTTCTAAAAATATCTGTGTTTGTGTGGACAAGGCCTACTGTAGGTCTTGCAATGTCAACCAAAGTAATTTGATGAACTGATGTACCCTGACCTATTTGGTGCAGCTAAATTGAGGTTTGTTGGCTGGTTAGCATTTAAATTAATTGGCACTTCATCAATATTCAAAGCAAGAAGAGCTCTACTAGACCACCTCTCTGAAACTCTCATAAGCCACCGAGCTGACAGAAAGCTCTCAGCTGAGGATCACATACGCCTGCCAGCTGTGCTTGAAGCTGTGAGATCTCCTCCAACTCCCACACGGACGGAGAGAAAAAAGACGGATGATCTCGATATGTAGCCTCTTCTTTGATTATAGACTTCTCATCTATAGTAGTGGCGTGTGGAGCATTAGAAGTCTAAAGCTTTGTTCAGAAACATCAGCTGGACTGTAGCTTTTCTATGAGGCTCAAACAGAACTGTGCAAGCAAGGTCATGGTTATGAGTCTCTGAGAAAGCATGATGAAATGATTAAAAACTAATTATAATTTGAATGTAGTCTGCGTCGCTTTAGATAAAAGTGTCTGAAAAGTGTCTTAAACATATTCTGACTGCAGTTTCTACAGAAAATGAATTCTACAGGGCAGAATGACACCAACAATGTTTGTTCCTTTTCACACAAGTGATATGCAGATATACAGTATCAACAAATGTGGTATTGTTGCTGTGAAGTTGTTTACACAACATCAAATAAATAGCATAAAACATCTTAATGTTTTATATGATTTGTAATTAAATAGGATTGTCTCAAATATGTCTGACAAGTATTCATACAATTGGTTTTACTGATTTACTGTATACTACTGTAAAGAAATCTGTTAATTAATGATTTCCATGTTAGTGATTTACAAGACTTTTCCGTTTATGCATTATGGAACCTTGATCTCTACAGAAAATTATACTCTACAGTTTAAAGAAGACACTTTTCTTGAGATTTCAATAGTATGAAATAATATAACGTATAATAAATAATATATAGAGAAATAAGTTTTTAAAATTACAGAAAATATACTGTGAGCTTATCATCAGTGTTTTGTATATAACACCAACCCAGACCATATAGAACCTAAAACTATTTAAAATGTTAATAAAAGTCACTTTCAAGGTTAAATGTTGCTTGAAGAAAGATCAAGGTCCCATAATGCAATTCAAATGCATAAATCAACGAGAAAAAAAAAATAAAAACATGAATCAAAAAATAAAGAAAACTGCTAATTTATGGATATTTTTACAGTGTATATCAACTTTGGGTATATTAAAAGTATATTCAATATTTTTGACATCACTGCAGCATCCAAAATTGAATTGTGTCCCAGCATGTACAACATTTAAACTCTTCAACTGCTAAAAATTAAGTAGGAGACCTATCATACACCCAGCGCAATAGGGCACACGATGTGTATGGCATGATTTGTTGCTATTTTTAGACCAGAGCAACCCTAATCTTTACGTTTTGCAACACGTTGTTTAAATTGTAAATCCATTTGTGCCATTTTTAGACTCATGGGTGTGCTGGTTTATAAAGGATGTGGGTTAAGGCGCATTGTTGGCGTATTACTATTTTAAGAAATTGTAATAGACCTTGCCCTTGACTAACTAAAAGCTGTTCTAAAGTCCAGTGCAGAGCGCGTTAGTTATCCACAGCAAATGCACAAAATACACAAATATCTTTACATTTAAAAAAATAATAAAGGATTTAAATGTTACGAAATTATTATTTAATATATGCATATTTATATTTGTTTTACTAAAATCAACTTTAGATTTGTCCACTTGTCGGGTTTGGGGACGTCTGCATCACCACATGAGGCATAAGAATAAAAGCTGTGTTTGGATATATCATTGGATGGACCACACTTCGTTATTTATGTTTATTTTTTATTTTTTTGGAAATTATAATGAATTTAGAAATAGTTTTAAAACAAATCTTTGCGTTTAACAAACAAAATTAAATATGTAGGCTAATGAATGGATGTCTGCCATACAACCAACTCTTGAAGGGAATGGGAGATAAGACTCTGATTGGTTTAATGCACGTTATGTTCAAAACACACCCACATCTCATTAAGAGAATAAGCTGTTAGACCATGCGCCACAGCGCAAACTGCATTTTTCCATCCATATCAAAAGTAAATTCGGACATGACCTTAATGCTTTTACACAATGCGCTTAGAATTTGCTTCTAAATCAATAAAATAGGAGTGCAATGATACATGTATTCATCCAGAATCAGTACAGAGATCACAACACAGTTCAAGTACTTCAATGATGAATATAGTCAGAACAGATGTGCCAATCCACAGTAAAAAAAGGACCACATATTCTGCATATATTTTGTACTCTCATATCACAATACTTTTTTTTTCAGTTTTGTAGCCGGGGAAAAAACATATGCCTCATCAAAATAAGCAATAAATCCCCAGTGCTTACTATTTTTTGTTTGTGAGCCCAAAAACTGAGGTATGCACCGAACAGTAACTTCTGTTTACCATACACCCTCACTGAATATTTTACATTCTACTGTATGTGCATTCTATACGTTTACATCACTTATGGTATTAGTTGCATCATTCACAAGTTTTCTAGCCTCGAACCAAGTTCACTGGATACAAACTTATGTTTCTTTAGTTTATTTTAATGTTATATTGGATTGTCATTTTGGAATTACATGCAATTTCACAATGATATTCGAACTTTAAAATAAAATAAAATAAAATAAAATAAAATAAAATAAAATAAAATAAAATAAAATAAAATAAAGCAAGCACTTTCTTAATATATAATGTCTTATATATTAAGACATTAAAATGGTTTCGCCTATACTGTATATACACAGAATTTTCATTTATTTATTTATATATTGTTACTTTTATTTTTCACCGTGGAAGCACAATAGTGGACCTTTAAAATAAGTTCTAACTCTGCAACTGACTTGTTTCTTTGTACAAACTCCAAGTTTTTTTGATTGATGCCTTCCTTATATAGTGTTTGACCTTCTGACATAAAATTACACCATCAAGTAGTCAGCTAGTCAGTAAATTACAGCTCTAATAGACTCAGATGAGTAGGTGTAGAAAGAGAGTTGATTGCAGATTTTGTGTGTGTGTGTGTGTGTGTGTGTGTGTGTGTGTGTGTGTGTGTGTGTGTGTGTGTGTGTGTGTGTGTGTGTGTGTGTGTGTGTGTGTGTGTGTGTGTGCGTGTGCATGTGTGTGTTAGTTTCTATGCTATGCTGACAGAAAACCTCATTGGAATATTAAACAACCTTTGATTTTAATTGATTAATCAAAGGTGACCCACGGGCTGCAAAGTCCTGCTAGAATCCAAAATGATCTTGGCATCAAACATGACCCTAATAGTTATTTATTTTTGCAGCATAATGTAAAACATTCCGCGTGCTATTTTGTGTTAAAAGAAAATGGAAGCAGGGAAGTTGCTGCAGGAATATAAATTGTTTTATACAAATTAATTGGCCGGCTTCTTAGTTTTCTTCTTGCCTTTCTCTCAGCCTCAATTTTTCATTAAAGGCACTGTTTCACACAGTTAATCTTGCCACGGAAGCGAAGGAAACCTATGGTGATACGTGGAACGCTTTAAACGGCTTTGCCACGCCTGAACGCTTGATCTGTTTTGCATAATTGGGCCTCTGAAAAGACTGTAAGGTTTGTGGCTCTGAACGCAAGGGCTTGGCCAAGGGAAATGATGCCTAAGGTACTGTAATGTACTTCATCATCAAAAACACATTACACTGCTATTTGTCGCATATTTGAAATATGAGAATCCAATCATAAAAACTGCTCTGTCAGGCAGTAACTTCCTTCAGTAATAAACTAGTATGGGGAATGGATTTTTTTTCTCCTTAAACACCCATTGATGCATTGGAAAAAGTCATATATTTCTGGCTGTTTCTACTGATTAATGCAACATCTTTTTCAAGACACTTCTATTCAGCTTAAAGTGACATTTAAAGGCTTAACTAGGTTAATTAGGTTAATAGGCAGGTTAGGGTGATTAGGCAAGTTATTGTATAACGATGGTTTGTTCTGGATACTATCAAAAATATATAGCTTAAAGGGGCTTATAATTTTGCTCTAAATAGTTTTTTTTTTTTAATAAAAAAACTGCTTTTATTCTTGCCATAATAAAACAAAGAAAACTTTCTCCAGAAGAAAAAATATTTTCAGACATTCTGTGAAAAATACCTTGCTCTGTTAAACATCATTTAGATGTTTTTGCACAGACCCTATAATTTTATTTGACTTTTATATGATTTTTCAATGTATTATTATTAATATTATTATTATTAATATTATTATTATTGATAGTATTATTATTATTATTATTATTATTATTATTAATTTTATTATTATTATTATTGATATTATTATTATTGTTATTATTATTATTATTATTATTATTATTGTTATTATTAATTTATGTGTTTTTAATTATTGTGTAAATTCATCCTTATATCTTTTACTGCTGCAGATTTTATGTCTGTAAATAAATAAAGTTTATTATTATTATTATTATTATTATTCCTATTCCTATTTTTTTTAAGTAAATGATACACTGCAATTGTTTGTGTATATAATTTATTTCTGATACACACTAAATATACTGTATTTGATACAGAGCTTTTCTATAGCATTATAAATGTTCTCAATTTCACCTGTGATCAATATATTGATTCTTTGTGCAATAAAAGAATAAGAGTATTCATATACTATACACTTCCTGACAAAAGTCTTCAGAAGTGGCTTATATAAAAGGCAAAGGCCTCTAGATTAAGCTTATTTTATCAAAATAAAATATGATCATGCCTTGATTTTTAATGATTTAATTATGACAGTAAGGTCTGACAAAAGTCTTGTCACTTAACAGAAATAATGTACAGTATAAAATATAAAGTCATGGTGCAGTGGGGAAAAAAATATATATTTGACTCCCATGAGCTTGGTGGACGGGATCCATACATCTCTGCAATGACTGAAATAACGTATTAATAAAGTCATCTGGAATGGCAAAGAAAACATTATTGCAAGACTTCCAGAGTTCATCAAGATTATTTTGATTCATCTTCGATGCCTCCTCCTTCATCTTACCCCAGACATGCTCAATAAAGTTCATGTATTGCTCTTACAACTGGGATCGATGACAAGACTTTTGTCAGGTAGTGCACAATTTTTGAACAGTGAACAGTGACTATACAGCAATAGTTCTGCGAGTCTAGCATTACTGCAGCCCAGAAACAAACCTCCCGTAGCAGGGATCTCGTTTTCTCAACAAATTAACACAAACATATGTGTAACAAAACAGAAGCTTTTACCTTCACAGCCCATGCAGAGAGTATCTAAAATACCCATAATCCATTTCTGTTCTAACAAAAGGAAATTTCAAAGGCAATTGTATTCATATTTTGTTCTCTTCGTGCCTTCTCTTCTTCTTTACCCCCTCCTATCGCCTCTGTCTTTCCAGATCCCTTTTTTCCCTTTCAATTTGAAATAATCACTGTGATGTGAAGAACCCTGGGTTAGTTCAACTCGGTGCAGGTGAGGACGCCAATTTAATCAGTCTGGGCTCACTGTGTTCTTGATGGAAAAAAGAAGGTAGCAATGAAGAGAAGGATACATTTGTCTGCCTGTAACTGCAAGAGATTCTGAGTAACCTTTGACTGAATCTGTGCATTAAACATCCATTTCAGATGGCTTTCTGATAGAAAGAAAGAGGTGAAAAAAATGATTATCAAGGAGTTCGTTGAGCTTCATTTTATCTAGCATTGGCCTCACAAGAGTCAACCTTTCTTGTGATGAAATATCGGGTCGATTGATGCCTATGAAGGAATAATGGAACTCAATGGGAGTCAGATTTCTTAGTATTAAAACATGGTACTTTCAACTTCTTTAAGTGTACTGTGAGGATTCATATAAAAGGAATGGTGTATAGAGTATATGTCAGCTTTGATAGGTTTTTCCTCTTCTAATAGAACATTTTTAAAAAAGGGAATCATTTGTTTAAAAAAGGGAATCATTCATTCAGTTTTCAACTGTAATTGTACTGTCATTCAAGTTCCTATGATTCAGCTTCTTGTGGAGTTTACTTTTACAATCTATAATTATGTGGAAACGCATGCAAGCCTTTTAAGAAAGACTTCAATAGCTTACGGTGATGCCAACTTGAATATGAAATGTTACTCTGATTTTTTCTTTTAATTCCTGTAATTTTAATCATCATTCAAGGGTCTACAATCAAACTTTTCATTTAATTTACTTTTCACAATCTATAATTATGCAAAAATGCATGCAAGTCTTTTTTTTTTTTTGTTTTGTTTTTTTGAGAAAGATCTGTTGGATATCTTAAAGTGATGGCAAAATTAATGAACACTGTTGTAATTATTCATACTGCAATTTTGCAACTGGAATTTTATTAGTTCTACAGTTTGTACAAATAAAATTTATTTTCCTTTTTTTATAACTGTAACGTCATCAAGTTTCTACTATTTAATTCTGCACATTTGATGTTACTCTAGTAAATCCTTCCTCTCATTCTTTTAAACTTATTCTGAGCCTCTTTTTTTATAAGGACTTGGAGGCATTTTTAAGACTTATGAAAGTTTTTCTGAAGAATTTATAGTGAATTTTGTTCCTTTGAATTTGTATTGTGTTTTCCTTTAAGCCAGAACAGAATGTGCTCAAACTATAAGGCATAGTCTCACACCACTCTGAAATTAACATACACATTCTGTAGTTTAATTTCCAATGATTATACAAGAAAAAAAATACAATAATAATAATAATAATAATAATAAATGCTGAAAACAATTTCTAGAAAACTGAAACATATTATTTATAATAAAAACTGAAATTGTTACAACCAGAGAAACAAGCATAATTCATATTCCCTCCATAAATAAACCTTTTCCACAGGAGCTTTTGAGACTGTTTACTGTCTGAAGTGAAACTTGACATTTAACCAAATCATTTTAATAACAGATTCAGGCATTTCAAAATGATGAAAACAACATCTGAGATGGTGTTTACCGAGATCCGCTGCTCCAGTTATTCAATTATATGACCTGTTGGGGCAGACGTGTCTTTTTTTTTTTTTTTAGCTCATTAAGGAATGTAATCGATCAATGTGTTGCCATCTTAGTTTGCATGATTTCTAATCATAAAAAGCTTTCTAATTTTTTTGGGAACAATTTGTGATATACTTATAAATGCACCATGTGGACGTGACCCTTGCACGCGATGGTTGAGAGACACTGATGCTCCGTCCAAACCCTCTTCCTTTTCTAGTTTAACAAGTTTATAAGTATCGACAGTCAGTATTTTCGACGTGTGAAAGTATTACTTAAATGTATACATCCAGGAAACAAGACTCTTCTCCGTCTACAACCCCCTCGGGAAAGAAAAAGATGAAGCTAGCTAGCACTGAAGCTAATCTAACTGACGTTATGGCGGAGGCGCTTTCGAAACAACAAATCTCGTTGGAAACAACGGTTCAGAATGCTATTCGAGCGGCAATGGAAGATGTTAAATCATCTCTGATAGAGCTCCGCCAAGAAGTACAATCTCAAACGAACACGGTACGTGACTTGATATCAAAAGTGGACAAGATCCAGGGGGAGACACGACAGATCAAGAAAGATTTAAATGTGTGCAAAACCGAGCAGCAAAATCTCACCTCGAAAATTGCCGAGTTGGAGGACCGGTCTCGCCGTAACAATGTGCGCCTGGTGGGGCTCCCACAAGGCCGGGAAGGAGATAATCCAATAGGATTTCTTCAAAAGATGCTCCCTATCTGGATACCAGCGCTGAGGAACAAGGGTCCAATTGAAATTGATCGAGCGCACAGAATTTACGGCTCTGGTAAATCCCGCACTTTACTGTTTCGAGTGTTACGGTACCCAGACCGACAAGCGATACTTCAGGGTGCCCGGGAAGTAATGAAAACCGAGGCGATACGGGATCAAGATCACCTGTTGCGTTTCTTCGCTGATTACAGTGGATTTACCTCCCGCAAACGGCAGGCATTCGGAAGTCTTCAAAGGGAGCTGCATGCGCTGGGGATCCCAAACTTTCTGATCTACCCGGCCGTTCTCCGTGTCAACCATGGCGGTAATCAACAATCATTTGATACGGTTAAAAAAGCGGAGCAATTCTTAGAAGAAGTCCGTAATGGCCACGCATCTGGTGTGAGACGTAAACTGTCCTTTCAAGGTCCATCCGCGCCTTCAGAGTCAATGGATGAATAAAAAGTCCATAAACGTGTTTGGAATAAACACCTCTGCTCTACATGTAAAACATACAATTTAATGTTCTGCTTCAGAGAACTTGAGAGTTGAGACAAGTTCATTTATTCACGTATTATTTCATACCTTGTAGGGGTTGTTATTATTATTTTGTTATTATTTTATTTATTTATGTATTTATTTTTCATTAGCTAACTTATAATTTGTGGACTTAGTGTTTTTTTTCTTTTTCATATTATTTAATTATTAATTATTATAAATTTAATAAATTTAATTATTTCAAATGTTTAAATTATTTACTCTAGTTATATATGACTGTCATTATTGTTCATAGTAAGTATACAGTTATGTTCTGTGGTTAATGGAAGAGGGTGGTCGACGTTGACTTTCTAGTGAACGAAGGTGTATGCTGCCACGGGCCCTTATGATGTTGGGGAATTTTGCGGTCTCAGGGGGTATTTGTTCATTTTATTTGTCTGTACTTTTTTGCATTGTTTTAGCTTTATTTAGGCAGTTAAATTCTGGTTGTGGAAAAACTCTTAAAACTCGTATTGTTTTTCAAATAGATTATGGATAAATACAAAATTATATCACTTAATGTTAGAGGACTTAACAGTCCAAACAAGAGAGCTAAACTTTTGATTTATTTACGGAGGAAAAGGGTTGATATCGCTTTAATTCAAGAAACACATCTGAAAAAGTCAGATGTTCAGAGGTTACAGAATAAGTTTTATAAACTTGCAGCTTTTTCTACTGATAACACTAAAACTAAAGGCACTATTGTTTTGATATCGCGCATCTGTAACATCAAGATTGATAGACAAAGTCAAGATCAATCTGGTAGACTTGCCTATGTTTGCACTAATATAAGGGGAAAGAAAATTGCTTTTGTTTCTATCTATGCCCCTACAATATTCGAGGCAACATTTTTTTTGAAGATGGCTAACCACTTGATTTCACTTATAGATTACTCACTGATTATTGGGGGGGACATGAATGCAGTTATTGATCCAGTATTGGACAGATCTTCCTCATGTAATCAAGTCCAGCTTAACTCTTCGGCCGCACTCAAAAATTTTGTAAAGGCATTGAATTTGGTCGATATTTGGAGATCTTGGAACCCCTCAAGTAGAGACTACACATTTTTCTCAACAAGGCATCTCACGTATTCAAGAATAGATTATTTATTATGCTCAAAAGACCTTTTGTCATATTTTGACCAGATAATGATACTGCCAGCTATTCTTGCAGATCATAATCCTTTAATGGTAGATTTCAATTGTAATTCATTTGCAGAAAGATCTCTGCGGTGGCGTTTTAATACCTCGCTTTTACTGAATAGCCAGTTCGATGTAGACTTAAAAGCCAAATTGGCTGAATTTCTTTTATTTAATATAGGCTCTGTTGAGGACCCCATATTTGTGTGGGAAGCTACAAAAGGTTTTATAAAAGATTTCTCCATAGCTTTCGCTACTAATTTAAAAAAGATGCAAAATCAGAGAATTGACTATTTAGAAAAAGAATGTAAATCACTTGAATATTCCCTAAAATCTTCATTCTCCAAGTTGACCGTTAATAAACTTCAATCTTCTAAAACTGAACTAAATGATCTTCTGAGAAGGAAAGCAGAATTTGTACTCCACAGAACCAGACAGAATTATTACTCTAATGGTGCTAGACCAAGCAGACTTTTAGCCCTTAGACTGAAGCAAAATCAAGCAAAAGCGTATATTGACGTAATCAATCACCCGGCCAAAGGACCAGTTAGGAATACCAAAGAAATTAATTCAGCATTTTCTGACTACTTTTCTAAACTTTATATATCTGAATGTACTCTCCCAAGTCATAACTGTGCTTCCTTCTTGCACTCTCTAATTTTACCACAGCTTAATAATGAAGAAGCAGAACAGTTAGGGCAACCTATTACTCTAGAAGAACTCAAAGAGGCATTACAGGGTGCTAAAAAAGGCAAGGCACCAGGTTTAGACGGGATTCCCGCAGAGTTATTTCTTAAGTATTTTGATCTTCTCGGTCCTATCTTTTTGGCTGCCATTCATGAAGCAGTAAATACGGGGGCCTTTCACCCTCAGTTGAATATAGCACTTATTTCGCTGATCCCAAAAAAAGGAAAGGACCACTCAAACTGTGCAAATTACAGACCCATTAGCCTGTTAAATACAGATATTAAAATGTATGCTAGAATTTTAGCTTTGCGATTACAACGATACATTAATAAATTAGTTCATCCAGATCAGACGGGCTTTATGCCAGGTAGATTAGCATCAGACAACATCCGGAGATTACTACATGTCATACACGAGGCCCGGGATTGTCCTACTCCAGCTGCAGTTCTTTCCTTGGATGCAGAAAAGGCGTTTGACCGGCTGGAGTGGGACTATCTCTGGTCTGTTTTGGAGGTTTTTGGCCTTGGTACTAATTTTATTAATATGATTAAGGTATTATATAGGAACCCAACAGCTTCTGTTATAACTAATGGTCTACATTCTTCACCTTTTAATTTAGGGCGCGGCACTAGACAGGGGTGCCCGTTGTCCCCCATGCTATTTGCTTTGTCGCTTGAGCCACTAGCACAGCTGATAAGACAAGAAGACATTTGTTCATTTTCAGTTAAATCTCACAAACAATGCATATCTCTTTATGCCGATGATATACTATTGTTTATCTCAGATTTACAAACGTCATTTCCCCTTATACTGAATGTATTTGGAAAGTTTAGTTTGTTTTCCGGATACAAAATCAACTGGGATAAATCCTCTATGCTTCCTCTAAACTCCATAGCTAAACATATTAAGCTGCCATATAATGTCCCCATACGAAATTCCATAACTTATCTAGGCATTGCTGTTCAGTCATCTTTGCAAACTATCCCGGACGCTAACTATCTTCAAGTATTATCTAGGGTAGAACAAGATCTCCGGGTTTGGACCTCAATGCCTTTATCATTGCATGCTAGAATAGCAAGTGTTAAAATGAACATCTTGCCGCGAATTAATTTCCTTAGTTCGATGATTCCGTTACCCGCCCCCAAAAAGTTTTGGCACAAACTTAACTCTATGATTCGTAAATTCATATGGAATGGTAAGCAACCTAGATTAAAATTTGAAACTCTACAACGTACAAAAGAAAATGGGGGTCTAGCTCTTCCAAATTTCGAATTATATCACAGAGCTTTTCAAATAAAATGTATTCATGTTTGGCTGAACCCGCTATCTAGAGTTCCTTGGAGACAAATTGAAATGAAACTAGCTGATAAATATAGATTACAAGATATTCTGTTCTCCGGGCTAAATAACAAGCAGTGTATACAAGCTTTTGGTCCAATTATTGGCAATACGATAGTAAATTTTAAATTAATGGAAAAATACATTCATCATTCACCTAAATGGCACATACATACACCTATCTGGAATAATAATGATCTTAGATCTGGGGGTGCACCATTTCTTTCAAGGAAATGGATGCAGAAAGGTATTTATACACTAAAAGATATTTCTGGTTCTAATGGCATATTAAGTTTTCAAGAACTTTGCGAGCGGTATGAAACGGAACCTTCCTCTCTCTTTTTATATCTGCGATTAAGATCGGCCATGAAGGCCTACGGGGTTCCCTGGGGGGACAATCTTCCCACTCATCCAATCATTACTTGGTTTGATCTGTCCTTTACTAATCATTTTACCTCATGGATATACAGAAAGGCCTTGGAGGGTACAGCAAAGAATTTAGCTATACAGCGCTGTTGGGAAACAGATTGTCAACTAGAAGAGGGTGTCACAGACTGGGAAAGAGTATGGCAGAACATTTTTACTTCATCTAAAAATCCCAATCACCAACTCATTCACTATAACTTTTGTCACAGAACCTACTGGACCCCACTCAAAAGGCATCGTATCAATGCCTCCTTCAGTCCTTTCTGTGATAAATGTCCTAACCAGGAACTTGGATCTTTTTTCCATATGATGTGGGAATGTGAGAAAGTACAAAGATTTTGGAATGATATCTGTGTCATCCTATCAAAAATTATTGAATATCCTGTACCATTGAATCCTTCTGTTCTACTACTGAGTGATGATTCTACATTGAACCTTACCAAGCTACAAAAAGCTGTTTGGCTGGCTGGCTTAACTTCTGCTAAAAAATTACTAGCCCAACATTGGCTGCCTCCACATAATTTGGACATGTACAAGTGGTTGGTACAACTTCAAGACATTATAATGTTGGAGTTATCCACGGCGCGAGTGAACTTGGTACAAATGAGTACATTACAGATCTGGACTTTAGCTGCTGACAAAATCTCCTTGTTTATTGCACAAAGAAATGATCAGGATCCAGAATGATTGCCTTGCTTTGTATAATTGATATTTGATACTGTATTCTGTTTTAGTTTTTTTTTTTGTTAACTTCTATTCATTGTAAAGCCCAGTTTCAAGAGACCGCAGGGGAGGGGGGGAGGGGGGTTGAATTGATATGTTTCATTATATAGGTTTTTCAGCCTGTATGTTTTGTTAACAATTAATAAAAAAAAAAAAAAAAAAAAAAAAAAAAAAAAAAAAAAAAAAAAAAAAAAAAAAAAATGCACCATGTGAATTATAACATTTCCTTCATTCACTCATTCATTATTCTATTTGTTTGTTCATTAATTCGTTAATCTGTTAGTTCATTCATTTATTTGATAATCCAATACTCTGTTTATTAATCCCTTCGTTCATTCATCCATTCATTCATTTATTCATTCTTTAATGTGTTTGTTCATCATTCGTTATTTGTTCATTCATTCATTCATTTATTCAATAATGCATTAATCTGTTCATTAATCCGTTTGTTCAATCATTATTTTTATTCATGCATTTGTTTGTTTGTTCATTCATTAATCTGTTTGTTCATTCATTTGTTAATCTGTTAATTCATACATTTATTTATGAATCTGTTCATTAATCAGTTTGTTCATTTTTTTGGTAATTTGTTAGTTCATTCATTTATTAATCTGTTCATTAATCAGTTTGTTCATTTATTTATTCATTTTTTTATTATTATTGATTGATTGATTACAGGGTGACGCAGTGGCGCAGTAGGTAGTGCTGTCACCTCACAGCAAGAAGGTCGCTGGGTCACTGGTTTGAGCCTCGGTTCGGTTGGCGCTTCTGTGTGGAGTTTTCATGTTCTTCCTGCATTCGCGTGGGTTTCCTCTGGGTGCTCCGGTTTCCCCCATAGTCCAAAGATATGCGGTACAGGTAAATTGGGTAGACTAAATTGTGCGTAATGTGTGAGTGTGTTTGTGTGGATGTTTCCCAGGGATGGGTTGTGGCTGGAAGGGTATCCGCTGTGTAAAAACGTGCTGGATAAGTTGGCGGTTCATTCCGCTATGGTGACCCTGATTAATAAATGGACTAAGCCGACAAGAAAATGAATGAATGATTGATTACAGATTAACAAAATACATGCAATTTGGCTCTGGCCTGTAAAACTAGATTTATAGACAGGGTGATTTGGTTTAAAAACACGTTTTCTTAACTTCTCTCAATGCTACTCATTAAGTTAAGTGCTTAAAATGTATCTATTTAAATCTATGTAAGGTGTATGATGAAATGTTTGATCCAAACTTTACAATAGTTTGTCCTACCTTCCTGTTGTGGATTTAGACTGACTTTACAAACCTCTGTGCACCCTGTTCACATCACATCATCAGTGTATTCCCACTATGCAGGCTGACAGGCCTTGTTTCCACCATGTCTGCGCTCCTCCATAAAAACTCAGCTTCTCATATTAAAGATAATGCACAATTCTGCATTTAACAAAACTCATTAAGGATTGTGGTTTAACTCAGAGTTGAACATTATTTAACTGCAAGCGCATTTAGAAAAAGTTGGGCACACAGCAGCATGTCACCCTGCTGGCGTTGTGAAAAAGAAGCATTATCATTATAAGCATGTGCCTCTGGTAATTGCAGGTGCCTCTGGATAAAATGGATTGGTGGACACACGCCTTTATTGTTATCGTACTACTGTAATATTACGCGTTGAACTGTTATGTTTTCTCAGTGGTGAATGAGATGAAGAAATCTTCCTCATCCTGTCACTTCAGGTCTTAAGTCTCTGTGCACATTTACGTAAACAGCATGTAAGCAATGGCTAGCCTCTCTGAAACTGCCTGTGCTTTAATTTCTTTTTTCAATTATTTTTTTAAAGGATCATGAAAACCCCCCTCTTTCAGTTCAAGTCAACCTCAGAATATTTTCAAAAAATACTTCATGATGGACGTAAAGTGCTGAGCAGAGGGTGGAGTGGGCGTGGCCGGCAGAGCAAGGAAAAAAGAGAGGGGGAACAAAATCAGACTAAAATAAATCAGACACAAAACATGACACATGATTTTATAGTTTGCAAAGTTAAAATATAAAGAAATAAACAGTATTTTAATGCCCTGCTACATGTACTGTACGATAGATTGTTCATAATTTCATATAATGCACATAACCACAATTTGTTATATCACTATTAAGACAATCATGTTTATATAAACACTATAAATGATAAGGACTTCTCTGCTCCTAAATTCCCGGGTCTGAATGCAGACATAGTGGATAGCAGTGCAGCAGGTCTCTTGCCCTATCTATTTCAACCATTAGCCCTGTTGTTAATGTTGAGGATTTTAAACATGGGCAAACACAGCAGTATGGATATAGGCTATGTACCTGAATAGTAACAAACTCCACTGATAAAAGACAAAGTCTGCCATTCTCCAATTCTCATATAAGTCTCCCGACAAAAATATTTACTACTTAAACAGCTTTGCTGTATTGGCCCTGACAGCATCACGGGGAAAACCAAGCAACAAACCCTGTGGATCATGAGAACAAATACATACAATCAGGGCTTAATTTGTGCTGGAACAAGCCAGATCCAGATCCGGCACCCCTGAAATCTGATCCGGCACCTCTTTTTCCCCTTCCTCACACGCTCTTTACTTTCTTCCATGACTCTCCAACCCACTTAACTTTTGTCCACAAACCAACATAAGAGAGATAAGAGAACTCGGTCTATAAATAATAATGACAACCCGACTCTTTAACTCTGGACTGGCAGATGAGCACTATGTTATGTTCCCTCAACTCTTTCTAGGAGAACACAGGTACACAAAGGAATGTTAGTGAAGCTTTGTGTGTTTGTGTATGACAGCAATGAGGTCCCATGAGCAAGGACTAAAGGACTAAAAAGAAATTGCAACTTGAATAAAAATTAACAAAATATTTATTCAATGATTAAGGGAGGGTTCCAAGAAAGCTTCAAGAAAAAGTTCAAGCAAAAACAACAAACAAAAAAAGTTCTCTAACTGATAGAAAGGGAACTAAATAATCTATCAAAGAAAAGAAAAATACATAAAAAAAACTTTCACTCTCTTACTAACATAAACAGGAGAAAAGTTACAAAAAGGAAAATGGCACCCCCTCTCTACTAACCCAATCCCATATTAACAAAAAGTAAAAAACAAAGTAGTATTGAAAACAAAAGTAAACTTACAATCAAAGAGAGTTTTCTGAGGAAAAAGCTACATAAGATGGGCAACACCATCAACAGAACTTAAACAAATTAAAGATTTGAATCAACAGATAATGTTTTAAATGATCAAACGAAAAATATAAACCCTCATACAAGGGCCTTTACACACACACACACACACACACACACACACGAGAACGGGCTGCGTCCAAAACCACCTACTACTCAGTAGGTACTGCATTTAAATTTAAACGTACTACTCGGCCGTTAGAAAAGTACGTTCTATACAGTATGAATGTGAAAAGTATGAATGGAATTCGGACGTACTACATTCGCCATTTTGACATAGTCAAGTGACGTACCTGTAATTTGCGTCACTTTACTCCCATTCATGAATTCGCTCGCGCGGCATCATGGGATAGCGCAGCATGCATGGGATGCGCACTCCAGAATCTCGCCGGAAGTAGTAAGTCATCCGGGTACTACTCGCATATACTGTTTTTCGAATTCTATGAATTTGGACATAGTACTCGGCTCATATACTGATTTTAGCATACTATATATTATGGAAGTATGCGGTTTCGGACACAGCGACGGTTCCAGTGGAGACATGCTGCTTAAATGCCCACTGCTTTTCTTGTCCTCCAATCAGTGAGCAGTTTGTAAGTAGCAGCAGGTGATGGTCATTATTTCCTACTAGAGTAGAGAAAACAAATATGTCCTGGGATGTAACAGCTACATCATCGATTTTGACCCCACCACCAAAATTGTTTTTTAAACCTGGAAGATGAAACTAGCTGACAAAAGCTCAAAATTATAAATTTACTTGCAGTATGGTGGTTTGAAGAGGTTAGCAGTTCAATGGCAGTACGGATGGTGAGAAGAGACAGATTTGCATCAGTTGTCACAGTCGTCCTCAAACACCTACACAGGTAACTTTGCAGCACGACAATATGAAAGAACAAGTACACGTCAGCAGTTACCAGGTAACTTGAAGACAGTTCAATGTGTAAATGTGAGCATCACCCACATCTCTTCCTCAGACAAACGCCCAGGCAGAGCCACAACCACAACTTGGTGATGCTGGCTGCCTGTTAAGTTATGTATTGATTATAAAATATTGCTTCTTATCTAAAAGCTTTAAATAATCTTCTGTTTATCTAATCAACCTTCTGTCTCGCTACAATTCAACCTGCTTTTTAAGATATCAAAACTCAGGACTTCTCTTAGTACCTCGAACAGTAAAGTCAAGTAAAGGGGGTTGAGCCTTCTCATTTATGTCTCCTAAACTCTGGAATAGCCTTCCTGAAAATGTCCAAGGCTTAGACACACTCTCGCAGTTCAAAAAAAGATTAGACACCTATCTTTTTAATAAAGCATAAACACAATGCATCACATAGTGGTATGATTAATGAATATGCCCCACGCTGGTTTTTGCATCTCGTTTATATACACTATGAACAGCAGCTACTCTGATTTTTTTTCTTTATTCTCTATTTCCACCTGGGGATACTCATCCCGAGGACCTCAGAGACTATACAGCGTCACTGATTTTATCAAAGTCCAGCGACGAGATGATCCCAAGGTTTCTATATTTTTGGACCTGGCCGTATCCTGTGCAGACGCTCTGGTGGTCATGGAGGAGTGGAGAGCATGAGACTGATTTCTGTGATGCTCAGGGGACAGACGAGTCTCGCTGAAGTCCAGCTTCTTCAGCCCCCTACGCATAGACTGCAGCTCTGCACAAGACGTTTGGCCATGGGAGAAATGGTCGTGCCCAACTGAGCTTGGTTTCTCTCAAGGATTTTTAATTCTTTACTTTCGCCAATAGGTGAAGTTTTTTCCTCGCAGATGTCGCCACTGGCTTGCATAGTTTGGGATCTGTAGAGCTGCGAATCGATGGTTTTGCTTGTCAGTGTTTGAACTGTCAGTAGTGATTATTAAAACACTGAACTAAGCTACACTGACCTGTGTACTGACCACTGACTGAACTTAAACACTGAAAACTGGACTGACACTGTTTCAATTTACTATGATATTCTATGTGAAGCTGCTTTGACACAATCTACATTGTAAAAGCACTATACAACTAAAAGTGAATTGAATTGAATTAACAAAACTTCCCACACTGGAGGTCAGACTCTCTGTCAAAAAATAAAAAAATAAATAAAACTCTTTTATATAATTTCACCTCATCATAATTAGTCCTCATATACAATGGTGATGAAGTCATTTTGTAGAAGGCAGTGATGAAGGAAGTAAACACACAGAGGGGCAGTACAAAAAGTTTCTCTATTGTCACAATTTAATAAAGAAGACAATAAAAAGAAATGCTAATGCCAAATTGCATGCAATATCCTGTGTGTGTTCATGTGATTTAGAGTAGGTATGGCTTTAGGAACTGCCTATCCTACCTTTAATTATGAATTATATTTGATTGATTGATTTTTTAATTCAATTTTAATAAGGGTGACAGTGCAATTACATGCTAAAGCCAAATTGGATGTATTAGAAAGCAGAAACAATTTTCACAAATCATTACAAAGATTTAACTACTAACACTTGGCTCAGTGGTTAGCACTGTCGCCTTTCAGCAAGAGGGTCACTGGTTTGAGTCCCGACTTGGCATTTCTGTGTGGAGTTTGCATGTTCTCCCAAGTTCGTGTGTTTTTTTTTTTTTCCGGGTGCTCCGGTTTCTCGCACAATCCAAAGATATGTGCAATAGGTGAATTCAATCAGCTAAATTGGACCTAGTATTTGAGTGTGTAATCAAGAGTGTATGAGTGTTTCCCAGTACTGTGAGCAGCTGAAAGGGCATCCACTGCATAAAAACATGTGCCGGAATAATTGGTGGTGCATTCTGTTGTGGTGACCACTGATGAATAAGAGATTAAGCCGAAGGAAAATGAATGAAAAAATAAATGTTTGCAATATAAAGACTGAAATAGTTTCTTGTATAACATACCTCAATCATTATGTTATTTCCAAAAATATTTTGCAGCAAAATAAAATATGTCTAATGTAGTTGCAAAACAAAACTAATAAAATAGTTATTAGTGAACAGATCATCTTTAAGATTATTATGTCTTCAATAATGTTCCTTCTTTTTAGAGCCAAACAGAATAGCTTTTTTGCAGCATTTTACATTTTGTGGTGTCCTAAGTATAGCTGAAATAATTATGTTTAGCCTTTTTCTCTCTATCTCACACTCTTTTTGTTATACATACACACAAGGCATGCATGCATTCACAAAATGGATCTCTCTCTCTCACAATAAATGCAAACATGACAAATAACATTGCTAAGCAGCAAATAAAGAGGTATAAATTGAAAGAGTTGACATTTTGTTGATCCCCATCCAGGAAATGAACTCATTCATTTAATTAAGTTCATATGCTTCTTTGATTTATTGCAGACATACATGAGCATACATTGATTCCACATCAAAGCTAATGCTCAAGTGCACTATAGAGTTAATTAAAGCAGGCTGGAAAGCGCAGAGCTGTCTCATACGACCTCCGAGATCTTTCAGTTTCAGGGTGAAACATGCATCTGTGTGACAATGTGATCTTGTTGTCATCACACAATAAAAATAACAATGCTCAAATGCAATAGTGGAATATTTTCACCACAACTTGGCTATATTTAATGTTTCATATCTGTTTCATATACTTTACAATAAACAGGGTCGTGCTGATTCTGATTGCCATTAGTAAATATAAATTAGTGCAGCTAGAACAGTAATGTTTTGATGTAATTTATTTATGCACTTTTAAACAGATGATTTGTTTCCACACAACTGTGATTGAACGCTCTTTGTTAATTATCCAAAATCAACACTCATTAAGCACTGAATGTGTGCAAGCAAAAAATGTTTTGAGTTGTTTACTACAGTTGGATGTTTGAACACCACTGGTTGAGAAATGCCCAAAGTCATTTGTTCTTTTTTTAAAGGTCCTACAATCTAAAACAGAAAGCGAAAAATAAATACTTTAAACATTAAGATACAAATAGGGATGGGCACCGAAACCCGGTACTTTATCAGTATCCATGCTAAATTATGAAAGACTGAAGTATCGATAAGCTAAGTATCGAGATTTATCGATGACGTTAGTGGTTCTGCTATCGGTACTGAAGCAATCTCACGGCAGTTTGTAACTTTTTGATTTAGTGGCTAATTCGTATGAATTAAAACAATCTAATTTGTACAATTTAGTACGATTTGATCACCCAATGACGGTTGGGGTTAGTAGTGGGGTTGGGTGCCACGTCTCTTTTTTTAAATCGTACATTTTCATACGACTGAACTTCGAATTCATATGAATTAGCCACTAAACTGACAAAACATAAAATACTTGTTTCCTCATGAGATTAGGCTGGAATAAAAATTACTTACAGTAGCATAACTGACCAACCTTTTCTAGTTTGCGATATTCGTCTGCACAGTTGGCAATCTCACAAAATTTCCCCTTAAAATTATTTTACATGACTGTATTTACAAATATAGCCTAATAATAAACTATTCTTAGTAAGAAATTATTTAAAAAGCTGCTTATTTTTACATTGTTAATTGCCAAAACGCCGGTGACACATTTATGTGAATGTGTTAATGACAAATCATAAACATTATCTGATTATTTAACTGCATTTTGCAACTAAAAGAGGGTATTTTTCAATTGCAGGAAGCACAGAAAACCAAGAAAGTTTCTAAAGTCTGCCAGAAAAGGCAAACATGTTGATTTTTCTCCCGAAAAAAAAAAAAAAAGGTTAAAAAGTGAGTAATTTCTTTCAAACTACTGTACATTCCTTTACAGGAAAATGTTTATTTAATTGTTTTACAATTATTGGTTTTGCTTTATTTTATATTAAAAACGTAATGATAAAAAAGTGTTGTTAATTCTGTTCTATTTGTTTTGTTTTGTTTTTCATTAAAAGAAAGTACCAATAGGAGAATCCTTAAAGTACCGATACCGTGGTATCGATAAAAGTAGTAATAACAATAAAACCTTAACAATACCATCCCTAGATATGAATAAAAACTAAGCACAGAATGGGCTCTATCTAGGTACAAAGTCTAAAGTGCATAACGCAAAAGCATTAAGAGCATGTCTAAATCCACTTTTGCTATTTTAGGCATGGAAAAATACACTTTGCACCCCGGCGCATGGTCTAACAGGGTTTATTCTTTTAGGGAGTTCTGGGTGTGTTTTGAGCATAAAGCGCATTAAATCAATCAGAGTCTCATTTCACATTTCCTTTAAGCGAATTTTCTATTTATATGCTGTAATTTATCAGAGGAAAAACTGAATGCTTCACTAGTGACAAAACAGTTAAACAGACCATCTGTGCGAGGACAAAGAAGGAGCCTCCTTTGACCTCTTTACTGTCTCTTTATTTTACTTTTACTCTACTGCTACTCTACTTATCCTGTGGATAAGGAAACAGTGTTATACGCACTACGCTGAAGACATCCATCAGCCTACAAACATAATTTTGTTTGTTAACTGCAAAGATTTGTTTCAAAACTATTTCTAGATTCAGTTAAAAAAAAAAAAAAACACACATATCCAAAGTTATATTCAAACACACGTCCTATTTGTATGCCCCATAATGTGATGCCTACGAATCCAAAATCCCACAGGTGGACAAATCTAAACTTGTTTTTATTAAAACAAATATACATTTAATAAATAATACTGCTAATAATAATAAAATTATACAAATGCAAATTGTCATGAATAAACTGAAAGTAGCCACTTGCAGGTAGTGGTTTTTATATTTTTGTAAAAAATATTTTTTTTGTGACATTTTAATCCTTACATTTTTTTTTCATATGTAAAGATATTTGTGTATTGCTGTGCATCCTGTGTGTATTGACCTGCATAGGCATTACTAGCATGCTCTTCTTTCAGTTAGTCAATAGCACAATCCATTTCAGTTTTTTTTAAATAGCAACGAGCCAACAATACACCTTAACACACCTTCTTTTTAGACCGGAAGACACATGAGTCCACAAAGTAGTGCAAATGAATTTGCTGTTTAACAACGTGGCGCAAAACAGGAAAATTACGATTGCACTGGTCTGATAATACTAACAAATCACGCCAAACACATCTTGCATCTTATTGCGCCGGGTGTATGATAGGGCCCAGTAATTCACTTGCTTAAATAGATCCAAAAGTTCACCCAAAAATAGAAAAAAATAAATTATCATTAACGACTTGTTCCAAACCTGACCGAGTTTTTTTTTTTTTTAATTAAAGCACTTTCAAGGACTTACTTGAAACACAAATGTTTTGTAACTTTGCATATTTACTATCAGTATAACCATTTCCCTGCTGTTATTATTTTTATGATTTTCACCAGGTGGCTCAGTTGTTAGCAGTCACAGCAAGAAGGTTGCTGATTCAATACTCTGGTTTCCCCCACAGTCCACTGACATGCGCTATAGGTAAATTGAATAAACTAAATTTGTATGTGTGAGAGTGTATGGGAGTTTTTCAGTACTGTGTTGCAGCTGGAGGGGCATCTGCTGCATAAAACATACAGTATGCTGTAATAGTTGGTGGTTCATTCCACTGTGGCGACCTCTGATAAATAAGGGACTATACGTGAAGGAAATAAGGTACTAACAATATAAGGAAAATGAATGAATGAATGAATGAATGAATGATTTTCACCCAGATTCAAAATACTTTTGTTGCACAATAGAAAGAAATGTGATAGATTTAAATGTGCCATTTTGCAAATGGCCCTGATACTTTCTGACAGCGATTAATGAATGTTCAAACACTTGACAGACACATGAAACCATATTTATGCAGGCACACAGACACAGTGAAGATCCCAGAGTTCCTTCTTTGAAAAATGTGATGTAGAATTAGCCTGAGGCAGTCTAAAATAATGATGTGCTATATTTATGTCCCACCGTTAAATCTGAAATCATGGGTAGTCGGAGGTTACTTGTACGGGAGCAATTTAAAACAGGTTTATAGCATATAATTTGAACTTTGTTGTAAAGTTTCTGTTAAGGTTAATGTTCCATTGACTTTTGATTACAAAGTATATCTTTTTGCCCAAAAACTCTAAGGGATCCCTGTTTCTTTACACATAAATGAAATAAAACAATGTTTTTCAAGACATATGCAGATTTGAAAAGACTTGTGAAATATAAGGAACACATTTAAAAAAATAATCTAATAACTGAGCAGTTGTGCTTCAATTATATCCAAGTTCAACCTCTGTGAAAAAGCTGATTAATTTGAAGCAGTGTTGAATAGGCTATTCATGCACTGTGAAGGAGGAAACCGGTTGTCTTGAGGGCTTCCACTTGCAAAATTATCAAAAGATTTCAAAACTCTCAGAGGAACAGACAAAAAACCCCTGCTGCTACACCAAAGTAATAGAGCCTTATAAAATATACATGCTACAACCTTTGTGAACCAGCTGTATCAAACTTTAAACATTTAGGTTCAACTCAAAATGAAAAATCTGCCATTGTTTATTCATTCTCATGTGGCTCCAGAACTTTAGGTTTTTCTTTCTTTCAGTGAAACGCACAAAATGAAAAGTGTTTGCGAGAGTTTTTCACTGTTTCACGTTCACTAAAAGTGAATTGTTACAACAGCTGTCAAGATCCGAAATGAGCTTGAAAACGTACTTGCACAAAATATGTATTACTTATAAAGTTATACAGTACACTTTAAAATATTGTTCAGGGGTTGCCACAGCAGAATTAACCGCTAACTGGAAAACACCCATTCACACACATACGCTCATACACTAAGACCAATTTTGTTCAATCAATTCCCCTTAGAGCATGTCTTTGGACTGTGGGGGAAACCAGAGCACCCAGAGGAAACCCTCGCAAACACAGGGAGAACATGCAAACTTTACATAGAAATTCCAACTGGCCCAGCCGGGACTCGAACCAGCAATATTTTTGCTGTGAGACGACAGTGCTAACCACTGAACCAACGTGCCGCAATTGTTCAATCAGGTAACCTGAAAATATACATTTAATATGACTAAATCATCTAGACCAGTGGTTCTCAATTTTTTTTCACCAAATACCACCTCAGAAAAAATTGTCTCTCCAAGTACCACCATAATGACTCGTATTGAAATACATAGTAGGCCTAAATAAGTGGCTACAGCTCTGCATAGTTCACAAACCTGGCAGATAAATTCTTATTAGTATGAAAATGTACTATTGTCAACCACTTTATACATAAGAAATAGTTTGAACAATAACACACTGACAGGTAAAAAATAAAGATAAATAAAATGTCAACGTTTAGTTGAAATGTGATTTTAAAAATTAATTAAAAATGGCACTGTTCTTAAAGCGTTAAAAGAAAACTGCTGCACTTAAATGTAAAGTATTATCATGAATAATAATACTGGCCATCCCAGGTGGGCCCCACGTCTATTCATCAAAACCTGCAAATGTTTCTTGGACCTCATAAATATATAGGTTATATACATATTTGATCAATTTTGAAATATATGTTGCATGTATATATGACTTATTTGTATATCTTTGAAATGTAAACGTTAACTTGTATTTTAAATAAATACATTTATATATTTAAATTAGAAACTAGATCTTGCTTACTGCCCATTAGAGTAGTCTATGTGTGTCAGAGAACCCCAAGTGATTAAACTATACCTGTCAACATTTGGATAAAAATTTATGAGATATTCCCCCAACAACTGTTACAAGTATGGGGAGGAAAATAACCTAAATGATAGAATACATAACAAACATTAGAAAAATTAAAATTATTCAGCAATTCCTCCGCGTAACACTATAGGAAGCCTGCGTACCACTTGTGGTACATGTACATCAGTTTGAGAACCACTGAACTAGACCATGAACAGACCAAAAAAAACAAAACACGCAGAAATAGACTATTAAAGTAGAAGATGTTTTTTTTTTTTATTATTATTATTATTTTTAATGATCCAGTATTAGCCATGAACAGAATTTTTGAAGTAATGCTGTTTTCAGTTATTTGATAATGCAAAATTTAAGCCCACGGAAATGTTCAGAAAAAAAGTCTGTTTCTGTTGAAAAAATGCACCAGACTGGCGCAACTCTGACATGTAGGAAAACATGCAGATTTCACTCTGACATGAAATCCCATTTAACGTAAACAACATCTGATGTTAATGATGATATATTTCCATAAAGAGCTTGTTTACAGTTGATAACATATGCAGCCACATGCACTGTATGTTTATGGAAAAATTCTCACAGACTCTTATTGATGGAAACCACATAAAATATGCCAAATATGATAGGGTGAGCAATCAATGAATCAATCAATGTATCAAACAAACAAATTATATTATGATACACAGGATACAGGAATATAATATAATATAATATAATATAATATAATATAATATAATATAATATAATATAATATAATATAATATAATATAATAATTATATTTATATATATAATATAACAATTATATATATATATATATATATATATATATATATATATATATATATATATATATATATATATATATATATATATATATATATATATATATATATATATATATAAAATATTAACACAATTACATTCTTAATGTTGTCCCAACAAAACACAATTGAAGTGGATTGAATATTAAAATAGTTAAGTTGTCCCCCAAAAAAACCTAGGCATCGTTATGTTTCAATTTATTTTACAGTTTTCCTTTCCAATTTGGAACATTTCTCAGAACAGAATTGAAATTTGCAAAAAAGTAAGTGCATTTCTCAAAACAACATGTACAAACAGCAAAACATCATGGATTACCTGCTTGAAATCCATAGTTCATCTCTCAACACTAAATTTCTGTCAATGAACATGTCAGTGCTATCAGATCGACAAGTCCTCGTGTCATGGTGTATGGCTAAGGCAGTCAGATTATTTAGTCATGTTGTCAATATAACAGTGTTTGCTGGAGGGTGTTCTGATGTAAAATATGGCTATTTTTAGATTTTGCTGGTTGTACTGTAAGGTGTTGACAGGTCATTTCATTGTGGTACTGGAAAAAGACAGCACTGCATAGCACAACGGAAAAACAAAAGTATAGGACAATCTCCTTTGAGATGCACCTTCAATAGAAAAAAAAAAAATCAGGATTCACCTGGGAAAATGTTTTAACTGTAGACAGATTTAGAAAACAAGTCTAATAGAAATGTATAGATAAATGCATTATTACAAAATATTATGACTACTTGTTCAGCGATTTTGCATGTAAAGAGTTATGAACGGAAAGTGAAATGTTGTGTGGGATGAGACTATTCAGCAGAGACCAAAATAATAAATTTTGATATTTTGTCATAAGTGAATCTTGTTTTTTTCTACTGAAGGTGACATAAACAATTGATAATAGGAAACATCAGAGAACATCGTTGCACATAATCATTTGCATGGTCGTACAAAAGAATTTACATCTCGTTCAGAGGAATGAGAAACTGCTTGTCTGATGTGCACAAGTGACATTATGATGTTAAGATTGAACAAGTAGTTTTGAGAATTTCAATTGTGATCTGAGAAATGCACCCAAGCGACTGAGAAAAA
Source organism: Danio rerio (assembly GCF_052040795.2). Classification (NCBI taxonomy): domain Eukaryota; kingdom Metazoa; phylum Chordata; class Actinopteri; order Cypriniformes; family Danionidae; genus Danio; species Danio rerio. Next base: position 18,593,536 of record NC_141021.1, read on the forward strand.
CAGTAAATAAGTAGTTTAAGTAGCAAAAGTCATTTTTTAAGTAAATTCAGATATAATGTTTTCAAAACTTATATGTTCAGAATATGTTTTTCGTTAATGGGGTAATACAAAAAATACTAGATTTTTTTAAATCATATCAAACACAAACCACAGTAAGATAGTGTTTCCCACTTGCTAAAGCAGTTATTTGCGACTCTTTATCTTTGCAGGTTTAGCAAATTCCCAAGAAAATACCAAACTTAAAATCCCAGGAAGTTATTACAGTGTTTTACATCAGACTTGAGGCAGCAGCGCCCGTGGACTTCCTGCACTCTCTTATCCTGGTAATAGTGATAGAGGATGACATTAAAAGAACCACTTTGATGATGAAGTCATGGGCCTCCCATGAAAGCTGCCGTTTCCAGCTGCTGGTAGCTAAACGTGACAGGCAACTCGCTCATCCGCTCATTCCTCTACACACTGATGAAACTATGATGCATTGGGTAATATGTATACGCTGCATGTTGCTTATGGTGACATGTCAACAGTTTCAACTTGTAGAAAATAGAAATCTGTTTGCTGGCTGTGATTCGCCTAGCAGACCGGGTGCTGCACAGCAAGTGTGGGTGAGCTTTTTCTTCATTAAAACGCACATGAAATTTTCAGACACATCTGATATGCGTCAATTAATATTCATGAATTATTGAAATACAGGCAGAGGAATTCGCTGAAGTGAATTGCGATGCAAATGGGGAAAGAGGATGGCTTTTCAAGCGCCACCGCTAAAAATAGATGATGTTCAGAGAGAGAGAGGGCGAGAAGGGCGAGAGAGGAGATGGAGGAGGAGTACAGGGGAAAAGAGAAAGGAGGAGGCAAAAAAAGAGGAACGTTTGAAAGGAAAAGACGAGGTAGAAGATGAAATGAAATATAAGGTTGTGGGGAAAAGAAAAGAAACATTTTTAAAAGATTGAAGCACTTTTTCTTTCAGAGGTCTGATGGTTTCTCATTGTAAAGGGTAGGCTGCAGGGTATGGATATAACTACAACTTAAAAAAAAAAAGTAGTAGCTCCACCTCTAATAGAAAAGAAAATTTTGAATATGGGTCAAACTTTTACATCCTACGACTTTGCAAACTGCAAATGAGACTGCAGCCCACGAGCTGACTGGAATGGTGCCCACCAAAAGCACAGATTCATTCAGCTATTTGATATGATGCTGCCATCGCTGCCTGTGGGAGAAGCTTTGTGAACCAGAGCAAACAATGCATTATTGTCCTTTGCTTTTGGCCAAGATATTGAGCCTATTCTGAAATGAAAACTACATTTTGGTGTGTGCTCTCATTGCAGAATGTTCAGCAATCTGGCAAACACTAGGTACTGAATTGAAAAATGAAAATTCTGTCATTACTCTTCTCTGGGATTTTCCAAGCCCAATGGAGACTGCGAAACACAAAAGAGATTTCAATGAAAGCAATTTCAGTATAGGAGGCTGAGGTTTTCAAGGTTGGACATCACATTCTCACTTACAACTGGCATTTTAACTGAGCTCTTTTGTCAACTTTTCTCTTTTGTCAACCCCTGTCTTGACTTTTTTGAGGGGAGGGTTTGAGGCAGGAATATTTATGTGCAACGCACATAACAGTGCTACATTTTTCAGTTACCTGACAGTAACACAACTACAAGTGTACTTTTAGCAGAACCTCTTGGGATTGTAAAGCGTCCAATAAATGTGCGCTTCAGAGTCCTGCAAGAAGTGCATTCAGACTACGTATACAGACGTGCATTTTTGTTTTAAAATAAAAACGCTCCACATTTATACTTGAGTATTTACTGTTTTGTTTGTTTGTTTGTTTGTTGGGGCGACTCGGTGGCTAGCACCTCACAGCAAGAAGGTCGCTGGTTCGTGTGCTGTCTGGGACAGTTGGCATTTTTGTGTGGAGTTTGCATGTTCTCCCTGTGTTCTTGTGGGTTTCCTCCGGGTGCTCCGGTTTCCCCCACAGTCCAAAGAGATGCAGTACAGGTGAAGTGAATAAACTAAATCTGCTGTAGTGTACATTATGTGTGTGAATGAGTGTGAATGGATGTTTCCCAGTACTTGGTTGAAATTGGAAGGGCATCCACTGTCCACATATGCTGGATAAACATAAGTTAATGGTTCATTCTGCTGTGGCGACCCCTGATAAATAAAGGGACTAAGCCAGGGAAAATGAATGAATAAATGTTTGTTGTCTGCAAAAACTGCTTTTCTTACTTAGATGTTTTGTCTTGTTTCTAGTCCAAATATGTAAAAATTCTAAAATCAAGCAGCATTTTCTAGACAAGTAAAAAAGATTGTCTTGTTTTAATTAATGATATGTAAAAATTAAGCTATTTTTATGTAAAATAAGCCAAATAATCTGCCAATAGGGTAAGCAATATAATGTTGTTTTCCTTCTGGGATAAGATTATTTTGCTAACCCCACTGGTAGATAATTTAACTTGTTTTGAAGAAAAACTCACTTAACTTTTGCCATATTATTCTTTAAATCAAACAGCTGGCCCTATCATACACCCGGCGCAATAAGGCAGAAGACGTGTTTTCAAGACATGTTGCTAGTTTCAGACCAACGCAACCCTAATTTTTCAGTTTTCTGCGACGTTGTTTAAATAGCAAATACATTTGCGTGACTTTGTAGACTCATGGGTGTCCTGGTCTAGAAAAGAGGTCTAAAATCCAGCCCAGAGCGCGTTAATTGTACACCTCACTTACACATTACTTAAAACACACTGGATGTACAGCAATATGCAAATATCTTTACAAATAAAAATGAACTGAAGGATTAAAATGTTACAAAAATGATTACATTCTACAAAAATATAAAAACCACTTCCTCCATGCCTTCTCCACACAGGGGGCTTTTTTCAGTTTATTCACCACAACTTGCTTTTACATAATGCTATTATTATCATTAGTATTATTTATTATATGTATATTTATATTTGTTGATGTGTACACGTGTCAGATTTTGGACTATGTGGGGCATAGCACTTGTCTTTGGTTACAACTTTGGAAATTAGAAATTAATTTAGAAATAGTTTTGAAACAAATATTTGCGCTTAACAAATGAAATTAATTATGTAGGCTAATGCATGTCTTCAGTTAAGAGTGTACAACATTGTTTCCCTATCCACGAAAGAGAGAAAGTGAAAGTAAAGGCAGAACGGAGGAAGCTCATTATTCTCTTGCTGCATATGGTCTGTTTAACTGTTTTCTTAACTGTTTTAAAGTGTTCAGTTTTTTCACTTACAAAGTCCGCCATATAATAGCAAATGCACCTTGGAGCAACGCAACTGACTCTTAAAGGGAATGGTAGTTGAGACTCTGATTGGTTTATTCTCAAAACACACCCATAACTCATTAAGAGAAGAAGCACAACCCATGTTAGACCATACGCCACTGTGCAGAGCGTATTTACAGTATGTGTCCTTAAAATAAAAGTGGATTTAGACACCCTCCCTAATGCTTTTTGCGCCCTGCACTTCAGACTTTGCGCCTAGACTGTTAAAATAGAGCCCAGTATGTTTTGCTCGTCTAGAAAAGGCTTCTTGATTGAATATTTTTTTTAGACATTTGGACTAGAAACATATGTCAAACATTATACAAACATTATATATCAACATTATACAGCCTATACACTCACTGGGCATATTTTGTGCATATTTTTTTGGCATAAGTACTGCTTGTGCAATGGTCATACAAAAGACCTTTAGGGAACAGTATGCCAAAACCCAAATGACTAATAAAAGAGTGGTTGTGGAAAGCCATGACTCAAAAGTTTTCAAATGTTTTGTCTACACTAAATTTGTAAATGGCACCTGCTACTCTTTCCACATTTCTTAATTTTTTGTTTATCTAATAAAGTTCATCACAGCCTCAGTTATCCAAACGTAATCCACATATTCAATGACTCAAGAGAAAATATTTTAGCTTTTATAGAAATCATGAAGTCGCACAAAATGCTTTCATGACTTTCTGCATAAAAATGATATTGCTTCAGGCGACTGGACATGTTGTTCACCTTTGATACTGTTATGGTGCCTTTGCATTCCTTCTGAAGCTTTGGAAACAACAGTTCAATGGATTTGCACAAAAAAAAACTTCAGGAAAGCTATTTTAATTTTTGAATTGAAATACCCCATTAGCATTTAAAATGTCAAAAATGTGCCCCAGAAACACCTTACATCTACATCAACAGTGAGGTCAAACAAACAGCATTGGTTAAACCGCTTTTCTTTGTTTGGACTAATAGGCATAGGGTTTTATTAGTCATAATTGCAGTGAACATTGCCATCCATTGTAATAATATTTGATGCGCTGCGATGCTATTTTAATTTGAAAATGCATTTATTTTTTAATTTATTATTATGAATGTGACATTAAAATGAACATGCAGTCATGCACATGATTAAAAACACATTAGTGTCAGACAGCACTCAGTCAATGCACTTGCTGATGATAGAGAACCATCACGTGGAGTTGTTTTGTGCTGTTTTAAATATTGTTTTGAAGAATGAATTGAAATACCAGCAGCAGATTGTGACATTATTAGCTGTTGAGTAAATTAATTTGTTTTTTGATGTCTCTTCAAATGTAAAAGTAAAACTGATTGTGTTTTTATATCTACAAAAAGCAACAATTGATTTAATATGAAAGAAATTAAATTTACTGTCAGTCTATACTATTACATTGAAATGTGGTTTGTCTTTGCTCTTAATGAGCATCAAAGATAATCAGAAGGCAATTATGTCCTATGAAAATAGCCCAGTAATAATTTGTTTTTAGTCATTCCACCTTAAAACAACACACAAAACAGAGTCGACCACGATGACAACATTCGAGTTTAAGCAAAGAACAGTATGTGTCAATTGGTCAGACATACATTCGACAGCAAGCTGGCAGATAATCTTAATAATGAATAAAAAAATAAATAAACAATGTCAGACTGAATAATAATAATAATAATGATAATAATAATAATAATAATAATAATAATAATTATTATTATTATTATTATTATTACTATTATTATTATTATTATTATTGTTATTGTTATTATTAACATTATTATTATTATTATTATTATTATTGTTGTTGTTGTTGTTATTGTTATTATTGTTGTTGTTGTTGTTGTTGTTGCTGTTGTTGTTGTTAACAATTTGCATGTGACAATTCAGTTTTTGCACATCATTTTAAAATGATAGCTGCTAGCTTCAAAATGGGGAGCAAAAATAAACTCACACAAAAAGATATGCATTAGGAATTGATAGACATATTGCTAATCTAATGTAAATAAATGCAATGGCAAAGTGTTGAATAAAAAAAAAACAGCTGCACTTACTTGTCTCTGCATATTAAGCTGTTGATCTGAGAGAGTATTTAATGCATTACACACTTCAGCTTTAAAGGTGTTTATAGCAGAATTGTGTTTAGTATTTACCCCTTAAGACTAGCTGACTACAAATATGTTAGAAATCTCCATGTCTTCTCCATTTTTCTTACCTTATTTTTTCTTTTTTTTTTATCATTTTTAAAATATCTTTTACATCATCAGTCTTTGTTTCCTGCACTTCCATAACAACCATCATTAACGCTTTTCTTTTCTTTTCTTTTCCTTTCTCATTACGTTATAGCAGGTGTACCAAACAGGACCAGATGGACAAAAAAAATGCAAATTGCTTTTCATGCAATTAGCCAAAACATTGAAGAGCATAGATAATAACAGAATCGATGCAGCTGCTTCATGTTTAATCTGTGACGAGTACTCTGAGACTTACATGAAAGGACTTCATGCGATCCTAACACACAGTTTAGCAGTAGTGCAAATGCTATGATGTTTCTGAAATGGGGATCATCCGAGAGGGAATACGCTGGATGATGGCTGCGAAGAAGCCAGACCCCTTTAAAACGCTTGGTTGAACTTGTCTTTGTGTTAGATTGATTCAGACTGGAGAGATTAATGGAATTGTATTTTTCATTAGGCATGGTCCAGCCACTCCTGAACAATGTCACATCCAGGTGAACCTGAGATTACCAGGTAATTGAGATCATTTTCCCTCTCGTACAGACAAAAGACCTTGCTTGTGTCCCTCCAATAAGTGTCAGAATTTGTTTAAAGAGAAATCTCCATATCTGTGTTCAAATTCAGAGAGTCTTACGATACTCTACAGTTGTTTTCATACTTGTAGCTCAGTTTGTTTTTATAGTCCTGAACAAAAATAATACATTTAAGTCCTAGTTTGCTTAGCATTCACACTAGGGTTGAGTCAATGGCCAATAGACATTACAGTGCTAAACCTGCATCACAAACCTCCTTCCCGCCCCCATTGCAAACCCGCTTGCGAAAAATACACACTCAGATCCTGTTTACACTTATACGTCTTAGTATTAAATGGCATTTTAGAACGAAAACGATTCACATCCACACTGGCATTTCATCTACCATTTCTGAACAGCCCTCCATCCACACTATACCTCATGACCACACACACACACACACATACACAGACATACCCACTGTCATTAAAAGCCAACAGAGAAGAGATCAAGATGCCAAAATGCAATTCATAACAATAAATATAAGAAAAAAAAACTGGATATATGGAAACTGCTAATTAACTTGTGTAATTAGATTACGTTTAGTCATGTCACCTGTGCAAAAACAGAAAGCAGAATATTTATTGGTAAAGAGTTTTTTTTTTTTTTTCATGTACCCTAAATAGAAGGCTCAGCAGAAAGGTTTGTTTGAGCTGCACCTTCAACGAAACAGACAGGTGATTTCACTTCACAATTCATTTTTACAAGCAAGCCCAGCCCAAATTAAAAAAAGGATGCAAATATAATGTAGAGTATTACTTTTGTTAAAGTAACACATTTATGACCAGATTTAGCATAGGGCAAAGACTTCAGGGGCCTCATGTATCAACGCTGCGTACGTACAAAAACTTTGTGTACGCTAGAATTCATACTCACGTTTGGATATACTAAAGATGAAATGAACATAAGAATGTGCGTTGGTCCATGCCGACTTCATGCCTGGCATATGTGAGTTTCTTGTGTGTGTTTGTTTTATTTTTATTAGCGACTCCTAGAGGCAATTATGTTAAATTGCACACTACAAAATATCTTTGAGCCATGCAATGACAGCTGTAAGGGATGGGATCATCCGCATGTCTAGTCTAGTCTAGTTTATAAGGTTTTCATACCATGCAGTTGACCAGTCAAACATTTAAGCGCAGTTTGCAGCGATTGTCGGTTTTCCCAATGTAATCGTGGTGGTGGAAAAAAGTGCTATAGACACTTCAAAATTTTACACCTTTACACCGGACCTTTTCTTTTTTTAATTTACTCACAGTGCGATGTTCAGACCCAACTGCGTTAACCGCGTCAGCTAAACTCTCCCACTCAATTTATTTATTTTGTTATTAATTCAATTCAAGGAATCTGTAATTGTAAATTTGTTTCGGGATTTGTAAAACTGTTTTGCGTCTTGTTAATTTTTTTCTAAAAAATGTAAATTTTTTTCGTCCTTGGTAAAATAGTTTTTCCTATGTAATTTGTGTCTGATGATAGGTAAAAATGTTTTTCAAAATGTAAATTTGTCTCGAGCTTTGTAAAAGTGTTTCAAACTTTGTAATGTTGTTTTGCACTTCCCGGCCACTGTAAATGAGAGGCAAAGATTTTTTTTTTATTTTTTTTTTGTGATTTCCTACATCCTTTGGGTAAAAAAGATCTACAATTTAGAGTTTTTACATTTTATAATTTTACAGCATGTCTACTTTAGTGGACCACAGGACCATTTTAGTTCGAAACGACCCCCAAACTCAGACAAAAAAAAACTGTACAGGATATGGCTGTAAAGGTATAAAAATCCACTATTAATTTAACAAAAACAAAACAAAAGCCATTTTTTTTCCTTTTGTATTGAAATTCCTGAAACAGTTTAGTCTGAAAGAGAGCCGAACTCAAAAAAAAAAAAGAAAAGAAAAGAAGTGATGTTAATCCAAAACAAACTTAACATACAAGCAATTAAAATCTGATTGTCAATCTCTAATTGTCTATAATTCTCTAATTGTCTGATTGTCAGACTCTAAACCAGAATCTCCCTCAACTATTTTATAAAGAATCCTCTCTGCTTAAGTTCTGCCTCCTACAACATGCAGTCATTAATTACAATAAGATGGTCCTGGTGTCCACTATAGTGGACATTTAAAAAAGGATGATATTTTGAAACAAAAACAAGTTAACAGCTTTGAAAGCTAAATGTATTGTTCCTGACAGTTTAATAAACAAATATATAATAATAGTAAAAAAATATTTAAAAAGCTAAATTTTACATACCTCTCTCTTTCCCATAAAATGTGCTTGTTTGTATGTCAGCCATTTTGGATGCAGTGTAAGAAGTGGTTTCTAGCATGCCGGCCAATCAAATGACATATCACTAAAGCCCAGGATGTCCTCTGAACAGTACAACATGACTTGACAGAGTAGCTCAAAAAATTCAAAGAAAGTTCATGAAAAAACAATGTCCACTACAGAGGACACTACAAGAGGACACGTCAATGAGAGGGTCTCATGAAGATAAATGAAATTGACATTGGCATTGATATTGATATTAAATACCAGAGCTATACCTCACAAAAAATAAAACCATTTTACATATTGTCAGAAAAGTGTCTAAATTGTACAAATTCTTGTAAATTAATTTGTGTGAAAATGAATGATATTTTTTCTTTTAAGACTTTTAAAATGTATCGGTTCGTTCACACAAAAAAAATTTGGCCATTTTTATGGACCTTCTGACATGATGTCCTGTTTTTGGTTCGTTTTGATGTATAGTATTTGGTCCATGTTGGCCACATTGGGGCATTTAAAGCATGCATAATATATGACCATCGAGTTATTCTAAGCTGAAACTTTACAGACACACACTGGGGACATTAGAGATTTAGATTACATCTTGTAAAAAGGGCATAGCATGATCCATTTAATGAAGACTCACTTTCTCCATTTCGAATACATTCACCATATAGGGCATGATATGTAAACTATAATGCATGCTCACATTTACATCACATATCTGTCTCCCTATTGGTTTTTCAACATACAGTATTAAAAATACCCAGCAGCTCACTGAAACGCAGTTTGACAGCCGTACATGGACAAGGTGGCACGGTTGCTTGAGGAAAGTCGTTTTTATTGTATGCATTTTTCTTTAACACGATTTAGTGTAGGATGGATGCTAATTTCAAAAGTGATGCTATTTTAGTGCCATCATTTGATTTCTGAATAGAAAACATACATGCATGGTTTTCGAATTATCAAGCAGTTATGAAAAAAAATGAAGATTTCCACAAGCATAAGCTCCCTATACACAGTGCACATGCCAACTTTCACTTTTTCTCTTTGTTTATTTATTATTTCTTAAATTAGGTTGCATTATTATTATTATTATTATTATTTTTTTTTTATTATTATTATTTTTATTATTATTATTATTATTATTATTATTGATAATAGTAGCAATAACAACAACAGTAATAATAATAATAACAATAATAATAATAATAATAATAATAATAATAATAATAATAATAATAAAATTAATAATAATAATATTTATAAATAGTTTTATTTTATTATTATTATTTAATATTTAATTATACTAGGCATGAAAAATGTAATTATTAGGACCAAATAATAGGCCACAACTGTTTTAAACTTTTAAGTGAAGTTTATTCATAAACTAGTTTCGGGAGGATCACGTGCTTATGATTTATCACGGCTGGTCTCGAATTTGTTAATCAGTATCTTCCAATCATTCGAGATCTAAGCCACTATAAATAACCACAGTTTTCAATTCACTTTATCTTCATTTGGAAGAAACCCCCCTCCTCCCCTTTTTCCTCCTCCTTCACCTCTGACTGGGCGACACGGTGGCCCAGTGGTTAGCACTGCGAGCCCTACAGCAAGAACACCGCCGGCCCTGGCCCCCTAAGACCGGCGGATGTTTCTGTGAGGAGTTTGTATGTTCTCCCCGTGTCCGCGTGGGTTTTCCCCGGGTGCTCCGATTTCCTCCCACCATCCAAAGACATTCAATATACATAAAAAACTAAGCATTTCTCTAACCCTTGTGTTCCCTTAGCTACAGCAGCGGGGGAGTTCTGAGATCCACCAAGCTCGGGCTCCTCTCTCGCTCTGCCAAACGGGAGGAAGCCCCGGACTCGAGGAGTCCTTGAGCTCGGGGCTCTCTCCCGGGACAGCATGCCAAACAAGCTTTTATAAATCATCAGCTAAGTGTGAACTCTTGAAACTGTGTTATTTTGAATGGTTATTCTAACATTTGTTGCGCAACACTGAAACTCAAAATTAAAAATGACCTCAAACTTTCTGTGCGCATACTTTATACGTGGACTAGAAGTCACACAAACACAAGTGTATGCTGATGAATATCTCTACACTATAAATGCAATACGCAGACACTCAGTGCAGCACAAGAACACTCGGGAAGTTAAGAGCCATCCAAGTTAATTACAGTCAGTGCTTGATTAGACAAGTGCAGCACTCCACAAAATTACAGAGATAGTGGCTGTAGCCATGTTATGGAGAGCGAAGCACAAGCGAGCAAAACCAGAAGATGATTAAAAAAAGCATATTTCACTTTGGCTTTATTATGTGGAGAAAAGAAAAGAGAAATTGAGCAAACATTAAACAAGACACAAAGAAGGTTAAAGCAGCTCGATTAGAATCCATTTAAATTATAAGGACATGGTTGCATTTCAAAACAAAAATAACATTTTTAACAAGTTCTTGATCACACTGTATTACTTATGAAGGCATATTTTCATATAACACTTTTGAGGAACAGCTTGAGTACATGAAAGTAAAATAATTCTGGAATTGGGCTCTCTATACATTAATAGCTAAAACGAGAGACTTCATACTATGTTTATATTAAAACATTATATTATGCACACAGCTTGGGCATAAAAGCTCGTGCATAGAGGAAAACTATAAGCTATTTCTGCATCAAGGACAGTGAAGAACATAAAATGCTACAGCAAATTAAGTTGTAAATAGTTATGCATGTGGGGATTGTGTTTTCAGCAAATTTATATTCAGATTAATCACAAATGGCCTGATTATGAATCACAGCTTCTCTCCATGAAGCAGAGTGTTTATGAGTTTCCACTGTGCATTTTGGTGTTGTTTTCTCCCGAAAAATCACTTTAGCATTTATTCTCCACGGGCTACAAGTAATGGACTTCACTTAACAAACAAGTTGTGTTGTTTTATACACATTATACGGTCATACTTTAAGTAAGCACTTAAAAAGGAAAGTTAAAATGACGATTGAAAAACAATCTAGCAGTAATTTTCACAGCTTGGAGTTTTATTTATGTTAAATATGTAGAGTTGATATTTTCACATGTTGCATAATATTATAGTAATCTTCATAATTACCTAAAATAACAATATTGCCATTTTTAGTACTTGGATGTATCTTTATTTTCGTTTTATTCTGTGTCTGGTCCAGCGTGATCATGAAGAAACAACTACAGTATGTTACGTTTTGTCATTTTAGTGGCTAATTCGTATGAATTTGTATAAGTTTAGTTGTATTAAAATGTATACATTTAAAAAGAAGACATGGCGCCCAACCTCACCCCTAAACCCTACCGTCGTTGGGGGATGGGGAAATCTTACTAAATTTTATGAATGAGAACGTACAAATTCATACAAATTAGCCATTAAAACAAAGAGTTACGAATTGCTGTGAGATTGTGTTGATCTTTTCATATACTTCCTTTCAAGTGCATTTTTAGAAAGTCTTATGACAGTATATACTGTATAGCAGGGGTCTCAAACTCAAATTGGCAGGGGGCTATATCAGTGACTGACAATTCATAGGAGGGCCATTTTAGCATTCAAGCACAAGAATGAATTGGAAACCTGATGTAATTGATGCACTCAAATAGTCTCCCCCAGAGTATATGCAGTCAAAGCTGCTTCTTTTTTGTTTCTTGTTGTACATATTAAAGGGGTACTTTAAATTGCTATGGAAATACTAAGATTTAATAACAATTATTATTATTATCATCATAATGTCCCAATCAATTGTTGCTTAACCAAAAGTTTAACAGATAGCGCAAGTCAACAAAAAGCAGATAACTTTAGTGACCTTACTGTAAATTGTTCTTCTCGATATCATTCTTTATTTTTGTAAAAAAAAAAAAAAAGTATGTACATATTCACATTCACTTTAACTTGTTCAAATTAGCCAGCAGTAAAATTTTACTAATGCACTTTTTTATACAAATCATAATACGCATATGCAGAAAATCTATCAAAGAGACCATTTGATTTGAATATTAGCAAGATAATCATATTTACACCACCAGCATAACATGGAGATGCGTTCGTACAATAAAATGCAGGCAGTATAAAACTGATTAGAATCAAATGACCCTTGAATATTTACAAAAATATAGCTTTAGCAAAAATAGAGCACTTATGGATGTATATTTAACTGTTTAACTCATCACCAGAAATAATCTGCATGTGCATTACTCTCGATCGCACACTGAAAGAAACCAAAAGTAACCCGTATATACAGTGCAGTACTTCAATGTCCAGTAGGTGGGGGTCAAACCCACAAGTAGCTATATGCGACTGCACAACAATAATAGAGATTCAACAATATATGTTTTGGGGCGCAAATGGCCTGTGGGCCGGCAGTTTAAAGGGTCACGAAACACCAAAACACATTTTTTGAGCTGTTGACAGTCGTATATGTGTCCCACACTGCTAAAAACACTATTAGGACACCTATATTTCTCTAAAAAATTGTAAATTGGTTGTTTTTTCGTTATTTCAAGCAAATTTGTACTTCCTGTTTGAAACGAATTTTTGAAGCTGCGTCGCAGCCATGACATAATAGCGTGTATTCCAGCGTGCAGACTGGGCGTCTGTGCCAGAGTGAGTCTTATTACGTCTTACAGTGTGATGCATTAATGCATGAGTAAGGCTTGGGTCAAACCAATCACCGCGCTCTATTGTGCAACTTCATTAATATTCATTATTGTCACCGTGTTTACACCACAAAGACGCCACGTTGTGTTGGCAAAACAAGCGTGAAGTGTTGCTTTTATAGTTTGCTGCTGTTAAGTTTCGTTTTCATTTTCTCTCTGTGAGAGCTCTGAGTCACGTGTGGATTAACAGTGTACGCGACGCGCGACAACAATAACTTACGTGTCTAAGAAGGATTATTGTTTACCTGAGAGCTGTTCTCATCTGCAAACGCTGAGATCCGGATTCGCTTGTAGTATTCTTTTCATAAAGACGCGGCTCTAGTTGCTGGTGATTGTTCTGTCTCTACAGATTTGGTAAGTGAGCGACCAGTGCTCTTTGTTTATTCAGTTTGTTCGTATCGAATTAAGTTAACTATTGCACTGAGTGCAGAAATGTTAGCACCGCATTTTGTGACCGGAATAACACACGCGGCTTTCTGACACTACCTGTCGTGTGCATCTAAGTTTCCGGGAAATGCAGAGTTTTTTTTTCTCTCATTCGCCGTGCGGTATCAAACATTGCATGAAAAATACACGCTTGCAGCAGTTCCTCAAATCAAATATCTTGTTTGTCGCGAGGGGCATGAATGAATGAATTCCCTGAATGAAAGTGCCAAACTGCAGTTAAAGTCCAACATTTAATAATTTGGCAAATAATTCGACTACAGATGTCCATGTAGGTTAAACACCATCACTTTCTCCTGTCTGTGTGGGTGTGTATTTTGACTCTGAAACTCGCGCGTGCACAAATAGACACTCCCACATCATCCCACTTTAGTTCCTCCGACACTGCCCCCTAAACAGAGCTGGACACTCCCACTTTTCTGACTTTTTCCAAAGTAGAGGTGTGAAAACACCCTGCTGAAACGAGGGGGTTTCATGGCCCTTTAAGACCCCCGCTGTATAGGGTATAGTAATGCTAAATAGTAAAAAACAGTCTGAAAATTTTCCAGAAAACTGTAATGTAATATAAAAATATGAATTAATGAGTTATAAAAGTCATTTTACAGCAGATGAAGCAAAAGTGGCTTAATGTGACAAACAAACCAAAACATTAAGAAAACAATTTAATAAATAAAAAGACGTACTATTTTCTAGCTAAACCAAACAGCATTATTACATTTTATGTATTCTACATTTGCACAAATATTATTATTATTATTATTATTATTATTATTATTATTATTATTATTATTATTATTATTATTAATACTATTATATCAAAGTATATTACATTGTTTTGTACTGTATTGTATTGTATTGTATTGTATTATATTGTATTGTATTGTATTGTATTATTCATTCATTCATTCATTTTCTTTTCGGCTTTGTCCCTTTATTAATCCATGGTCGCCACAGCGGAATGAACCGCCAACTTATACAGCATGTGTTTTTACGCAGCGGATGCCCTTACAGCTGCAACCCATCATTGGAAAACATCCATAAACACCCATTCACTCACACACTACGACCAATTTAGCTTACCATACATGTCTTTGGACTTGGGGGAAAACCCGGAGGAAACCTATGCAAACACAGGGAGAACATGCAAACTCCACACCGACATGCCAACTGACCCAGCTGAGACTCGAACCAAGTCTGATTTACAATAATAAGATTGCCATAAAATTGCCACATAGTGTTCAAAAGTCTACAGTGTAGTAGTGGTACTGTAAAAAGCAAAAATACATGAAACATTTCCAAGCGAAGTGAATGAAAATAAATGTTTGGATCAATATATTTCCTGTGATGCACAGTATGTGTTAAAAAAAAAAGTATTTTGTTTTGGAAGTAAAGAGAAGAAGAAAAAACTTGAATGCACTGCCTTTTCATTTACCTCAGGGAAAGTGTTTAAGTTTAAATGGAAACAACTCAAGCAATGCAAACCCCAAATGCTTTCCCAAATTATAACAGTGATTGTTTGCAATATGCAAGATCATCTGTGTGTGTGCGTGTGCGAGTGGGCGGGATGTAGTGCTGTTCACGGGGTGTATTATTGGAGTCCTGCTGTTCTCCACCTGTCTTTGTTCTCTGTTGTGAAACATGAAGCCAAATCACTGCTGAACCTTGGAGCTCACAGCAGGACACACACACACACACACACACACACACACACAGGCGCCATCAGCTGATCTGTGTTTACTGTCTCAGTTTCAGGAAATACGAGCAGACACAAACACGCAGGCAGCAAAAATGCCAATATGAATTTCTCCCTCAGTCATTCTTCATTCTTTTAGTTCATCTAAAACCACAAATATCATCAGGCCGGGGCATTAAAAACGACAGCCGTTTTGATTCATGACAGGCCGAGGACTGGTGCCAGCACAGCTGTACAACACTGTGGGTTACACTGCTTAGTCAATAAGCCTAGACGACGTGTAATTGCACCTGTTTGTCTCTTGCGTGCAGGTGCAGGTTTTTAGATCATCTTAAATATTGATCACTGTAAACTTTTAGTTAGGGTAATTTGGTGGTAATACTCGCCTGTGAGGAAAGAGGTTTTTGTCGATTCCCATAGTCATGTGCTCCTCTCAGGTGGAATAAATAAGGTGTTTTCGGAAGTATAGTGCTCGGAACGTTAGCTCTGCATATTTATTTTGACATTCGTTTTAGCAGGTTACACTTATTTGCACTGTGTCGCAGCATATTTTTGCTGTACGCAGCGCACTGCACTCAGCAGAAACAGGGAGAAAATGCACTGTAAACCTATTTATCAACACAAGCTCTTTGTAATGTTTTCCTTTGCAGAGTCGCAAAGTAATGGAACAGAATTCATACTCTAGGACTGATTAATAGCAATTCAGTTCCGAGATATTATAAAAGTCTCTGTTCAGTAAATGAAACTGAACCTGATTATGGAGATAATACCTCAGTAGGATATACTTTAACAATAATTAAAGTGTTTTAAGTCATTCTAGTGTTTTTTTTTATAATATTAAAAAAGGTATTATAGTTGACCATATGTATGAAATGTTGTTGTTTTTAGTTGTATTTTTGTTTGCTTGTTTTAAAAAAAGCTTCTCCTGCTCACCAATCATGCATTTATTTTATCAAAAATATATTAAAAGTTGTAAAATTGTAAAATGTATTCGCAAAATAACTTGCCAAAAGTAGTTTATAATTAAATGAAAAAATATATTTCAGTGATTTTAAAGATTAATTTTCAGCTTCATTACTCAAGTTATCAGTCACATGATGCTTCAGAAATTAATCTAATGATGATGATAATGATGATGATGATGATTATTATTATTATTCTTCTTCTTCTTATTATTATTATTATTAATAGTATTATTATTATTATTATTATTATTATTATTATTAATAGTAATATTATTATTATTATTATTATTATTATTTCGATTGATTGATTAATTGATTAGTAAATTTATTAATTTATTTGTTTGTTTGTTTGTTTGTTTATTTATTTACTAAATGTGACTTTAAAATAATATTTAGTTCTTAATGCAGTAGTATACTAATACTAACTTAATCATTTTTATGATCTCAAAGATTTTAGTTTTATGTTTGCCTCTTCTTATGTATATACTGTATGTATATACTTATGTTGAACCAAAACTCAAAAGCTATATATATATATATATATATATATATATATATATATATATATATATATATATATATATATATATATATATATATATATATATATATATATGTATTAATCATCAAGTTATTTCTGTGACTACTCTATTTTTTTTTTTTTCTTTCTTCAGTGGAAGGGTACCAACAATTGTGTTGGCAAATATACAATTTTGTTAGCAAATATATGCAAAGAGAGGGAGAGAAAAAGTATGACTTACTTACACTACTGTACCTGACAAAAGTCTTCTCGCCTATCCAATATTAAGAAACAACAAATAATAACTTGACTTCTAGTTGATAATTTGGTATCAGAAGTGGCTTATATTAAAGGCAAAGGCCTCTAGATTATGCTTATTTTAATTTAAATAAAATATGATCATGCCTTGATTTTAAATTATTTAATTACAATAGAAAGGCTGACTTTTTTAAAACAAAAGTGTTGTCACTTAACAGAATAATGTACAGTATAGAATATAAAGTCATTTTACAGTAGAAAAAGAATTAATCTTGTTTTTGTCTCTCATGAGCTTGGACGACTGCATCCATACATCAGTGACTCAAATACCTTATTAATAAAGGCATGGAAAAAAGCGTTCTTGCAGGACTCCCAGAGTTCATCAAGATTCTTTAGATTCATCTGCCTCTTCCTTTATCTTACCCGAACATGCTCAAAAATGTTCATGTCTGGTGACAGGGCTGTCCAATCCAGGAGCACCTTGACCTTCTTTCAGGAACTTTGATGTGGAGGCTGAAGTATGAGAAGGAGAATCAGAATCAGAAAGAGTTTTATTGACAGGTATGTTTGCACATACGAGGAATTTGTTTTCGAGACAGAGCTTCTACAGTGCAACAGAATTATAGAAAACAGATAAAAAAATAAATATAGCGAGTACTGTCCTGCTGAGGAATTTGCACTCTGCTGTGGTTTGTAGTGTAATGGGCAACACAAATGTCTTGATACCTCAGGCTGTTGATGTTGCCATTCACTCTGCAGATCTCTTGCACGCCCCCATACTGAATGTAACCCCAAACCATGATTTTTTTCTCCACCAAACTTGACTGATACTGTGAGAATCTTGGGTCCATAGATCTTCTGCAGTATTTGTGATGATTGGGATGCAGTTCAACAGATAATTCATTGGAAATTTTGCCACTTTTCCTAATGATCAACTAGAAGTCAAGTTATTATTTGTTGCTCTTACAAGGATCGACGACAAGACTTTTGTCCGGTAGCGTACTTAATTACTTGTTTACATATTTGTAAAATACTGCTACTAGCATGGTATAAACAGCCACTATTAAAATCCCTTCCAATTGACATTAAATTGCATTCTTTAGAAAACGATGCTGATTAATAAACACTACACAATAACTTCATACACTATGCCAAAACTAAGATCAAATCATGAAGCTATCAAATAACCACTGATGAAAATGATTCACAAGGCAGTGAGACTTATTTGACTAATTAATTGTCCAATTGACTCACACAAGTGAGCGCTGTGTACAGAGTTAAAGGCCCTAATTAAAACGTGAAGCTGATAATGAAGTGATTTAGGGAAGGATGTTGATTTAGGGAGAACAGATTACGAGAACCTCTTGAGAACGCTGTCAATGTGTAAGGTTATATCCCTTCTGAGTTACAAGAAAACAGTAACATTTATTAATTAATGATAGAACAGGAATGGGGAGGCGGTGTGTGTAAATGCTCTGAAAACATGCACACTTTCACTGCATGGCCAGTGAAAGCAGCGAGGGTTAATCTATAATTCATCTGCTCTGCTGCTCTCCTACAGCACTCAATGCATTTCTGTGTCACTTCTAAAGATGACTACCTCCTACAAATATTTCATCAGGTGCTGCTTCATGAATTCATGTAATAAATCTGGCATTTCCCAAGCAATGCAAGACGGAAGCACAGATTTTTCTTGCCTTTTTAAGAGTTTTATGTGCAAAAATAAGATGAAAAAAGACACTTTAAAATAAATAATTATTTCAGTTTTTGTGCTTCAGCAAAATATTTAATTTCTTAATGCATTTTCAAGTGGAAATTGTTATTGTGTCTTTTATTGTTGATGTTTGAATATGTGATACTGTAATCAAAAATACAGAGAAACAAAAGTGTAAAACATTGAATTGCTGATTAAGTGCACTCTTCATTATTATACTCTTCATGTTTATTAATGCTGCTCAGTATTAACGCCTTATATATTTTTATTTTCATTTTCGTTTTTTAAGGATGCATAAATAAATTAATTAATTAATAAAATTGTTATGTTCTATGTTAGTTTTGTGCATTTAGTTTCCTCACTTCACTTCTAGGTTGCTTAGTGGCTCAGTTAACTGTACATTATCATTATGACGGTGCCAGTTCCAACAATCCCCAGACGAGCGGTAAGGTTTTGACAGATCAGTGTGTGGTGTGTGCCAAAGACTATAGAAAACACCATGAACCATGTCACTTGTTTTTGTGAATGGGAAAAAGTGTAACGTATATATGGTAATTAAAGCCCCTCCCACTAGTACAGGAGCCAATCATCAATCGCTATATGGTGAATTAAGCCCGCCTTCTAATACAGGAGTCAATGACCGATCGATATAGACTGACAATACTCCTGCGGAGGGGCTTGGACCAGACATGAGTTGCTGCAAATTTTGTGTAATTCAAATATTTGAAAGAAATTAATTTTTTTTTTTTTTTTTTTTTATTGGTGATTCCTAATATGAAATTTAATCGTAAGCTTGGCAAGCAGTTTAAAAGAATTTGTGTTTTTGGCATGCTTAGGCTATTTGGGGATTTATTATCTGTTTTACTGTGGCAATTCCAGTTTACCTGCTAAACTTTGTTGGCTTTAAGTAAATGCTTTAATTGTTCTAGTGTGATTCAAAACTAAGCCTTATGATATTCTTGTTAGATTTGTTTTAGTTTAGCTTGTTTTTATTAGATTAGCTTGAGTGCTTTGCCACCTGTGTATTTTTGAGGCTTAGTCTCTTTATTAATCCAGGGTCGCCACAGCGGAATGAACCGCCAACTTATCCAGAATGTTTTTATGCAGCGGATGCCCTTCCAGCCGCAACCCATCTCTGAGAAACATCTAGTTTTGTAGTTTAATTTTAGATCGGGTGTCGTGTCTGAAGATTTCATTTTCATTATTTCGTCACCTTGGAACTATAAGGTTCTGTCTGCGTTCTGAATTATTTTGAGATCTTGAGCTTCAAAGTTTTTGCATTCCATATAGCAAACAGTATATGTGTAACATTTGTCTTTATTAAATAAAAAGTCCTAAAATATAAACAACCTATAAAAAAACACCCCATGATGTAATTAAGTTGTAATTTAATAAGAATATGTCAATAAGTCAATTTTGACAAAAATGTCAGATAGAATCTTATAATTCTAAGGTGACAATTTATTACCTAGTTTAGACGTTAGACTTAAGGAGGTTTTTTTTTTTTTAATATATATTTCATTTTGCTTACACTCATTGCTTTTGTTTAAAGAGAATATTGTAAATGTTTATTTCTTTTTTTCATTATTGTGACATCTTTTGTTTAACCAGGGGTGTCCAAACTCAGTGATGGAGGGCCAGTGTCCTAGAGAGATTAACTCATACCTTACTAGATATACAGCTTGCAGGTGTGTTGAAGCAAGTTGAAGCTAAACTCTCTTGGACACTGGCCCTCCAGGACCGAGTTTGGAACCCCTGGTTTAAACCATTGAGTAAAAAAGCTTAAATTCAGATTTGATTCCTGCCACATCTTTGATCTGTTGCACACATTATATTTGTCTCAACTAAATGTTAAAGCATCCCTTTTAAACATCAAAAACTTGTAATGAAAACAAATAAAATTTGAAAAAGTAAACAAACCACACCAATGCGCTTTTGTTTTGTTGTCAGCATTTTCAAAACATTGTTCCACACTTAAGCCCAAGCTATTTTCACTGACGTCGAGCAAAAGAGTATGCAAAATCACTCCTTAATGTTAGATGGCACCAAATGAAAACATAAAGACCTCAATGCACAGGGTGGCACTACACAACTTTAAGCTTCTGACACCCGCTTGTAACACAGAAGAAGAAGAAAGAAAGTTGACACACTTGGGCTGCGTCCGAAACCGCATACTTCCATACTATACAGTATGCTAAAATCAGTATAAGAGCAGAGTAGTATGTCCAAATTCATAGAATTCAAAAATCAGTATGCAAGCAGTACCTGGATGACTTACTACTTCTGGAGAGATTCTGAAGTGCGCATCCCATGCACGCTGCGCTATCCTATGATGCCCCGCGAGAGAATTCATGAATGGGAGTGCAGCGACGCAACTGACGCAGGTAGGTCAAGTGATGACAAAATGGCGGATATGGTACGTCTGAATTCCATTCATACTTCTTACATTCATACAGTATAGAACATACTTTTCTAATGGCAGAGAAGTACGTTCAAATGCAGTGCCAACTGAGTAGTAGGCGGTTTCGGAGTAGCCTTGTTGTTAAAGTTACTGGCAATTCGAACAAGCATGGATGGCATGCTCCATGTTCATATCGCCTCTGGGTATCTTCTTCAATGTGCGCTCGCATTGACAGTTTTGCGCTTGAGCAACCCCAAATGGTGTGTACTGTAACTTCAGCAGCTCCGTGCACATGAACAAAAGTGCCAATCTGATTGGTGGAAAAGGTTTTGATGCTGCGCATCAAAACAAAAAAATGAGCATGAGGCATTTCTTTAAAAGCGACACTTTTACGCTAGACATTTTGCGCATTGGTGTGCACGATCACATAGGCGTACTTCACAAGGCATTAAACGTCGATGAAGAAATGCAAGCAAAAAGTGTCCCGGTGTGAATGGGCCTTATTATTATTTTTATAGGGTTTATAAATAAAAAATTTAACAAAACAAAACAAAATTTAGGCTTAGCAGCAGCTTGATGCAAAGCTCTCTTTAGTGAAAACAACTGCCTGCTTTATTCTATATACATTCTTATTACATGGCTACTTGTCATTAAACTTAAACATAACAATTAGAAAAAAACATTGTTTTGAGCCTACATATTGTTTAGATTGTTTAATTAAACTCAAACCTGACAGAAATTAAACGGCTGAATGGAACATAGACTAGCCTATGTGTCATTCAGTAACAAAATGATACCAAACAGTTACAAACAGTGGTGTGAGAGACAAACATACATTGTAAAAATGTACCTATAGACCATATTCACTGACATTAAAGAAGATTCAAAATACCAAATTACGCCTGTGTTATTACACTCAAAAAATGGATTATTAGTTTAGTTGGTCCAAAGAATGTAACTACTGTATGTTTAAATTAAACAATACACTTATGTTTGACTATTAAAACCAAAAGAGTTGTGTTGGAAAAAATATTTTAAAAGTACATTTTTAAATTTAAACAGCTCGCTTAATTAAAATGAAGGAGAGGGAGTCGCGTTGCTTCTGCAGTACCCTATTTTGGTCAATAGGTAGAGTAATATGTGCACATGCGAGGTTTCAAAACAACACAGGAAGAAAGATTCAACACAACAATCGCTCTCATTATATGGAAATCAAAAGATGAAGATGCACAGAAACTGTCCCCAATGTGGACACACAGGTGAGATTTTTCACTTTTTATGCATTATTATTTAGGCTGTGACAAGATTTGAATCATTAATGTAATGTACTTGCTTATAATACCATGTTGTGTTTAATGTTACCGTTTTAGTATTGTTATGAAATTGCCTTGTTAACAGTGACTTTTTCACATGATAGTTAGAAAAACGTATAGTTGTTTGCATTCCTGTGAAATGTTATACTTGGTAAACTTTGATATATAATAAATCCCCCAAATTAAGTTGCAAACGTTGGTAGTAAGGAATAGTTTCTCCATTTTAAATGAGTGTTCAGTGCATGTCAAGCAGTTTTATCAAGTTTTAATGGCAGTTTTAATAACTTACTGTACATAATTAATATTAAAAGGTGGTGTTGGCACATTCTTATTTATAATCTAATGTTATTTTTCAAGCCTGTCAATTGAACTTAAATAACGAAATAGATTAAAGCTAAATTATGAACTAAACAACAATACATTATTTTTATGTAACTAACTTAAGTTCACTAAAATAAATATTCTTTCTTTAAGGTAATTGTTACGTGGAACCTGTTGACATAAAAATTTCAGCAGTTAGTGTCTGGGAATAACCATGACTGACCAATTAGAATCACGTATTCCAGAGAGCCATGTAACTATTGTTAATATTTCCCACCTCATCCTTTTAATCACAATTTTCTTCACACCTCAATGACTTCATTCGTTGTGTTACTATTTTTGTCCTCTTTACAAATGCACACTTCAGTTCTTTTTCCTGTTTTTTCTCATGTATTCTCCACCCGTCTGTCTCCTTTCTTGTTCATTCCTTCTGCAAACATGCCTTATTCAAATATTTCATCTGTTCCTCCCTCATTCTTTCATGCAATACACCTCAATTCCTGCTCTTTTCTACAGCCTCTCCTTCTTCTGCTGCTCTCAAACAGACTGCATTTTGTTAAAGGTTTGTATTATTTCATTCTTCTCCTCTGATTTTTTTTTTTTTTCCACTCACTCCCACTCTTTCAGCAGCATAAAGGTGATTTTTGAACTGACAGGAGGCTGTGCTGCAGGAACTCTGGCTTTGAATGTGTGTGTGCGTTAGTGTGCGTGCGTGTGTGTGTGTGTGCGTGTGTGTGTGTGTGTAGAGGATGCTGCAGATCCTGTCACTGCCTTTCATTACCTGAGTGAGTCTCACACTCACATGCACAGAAAATGACATGTGTTCATAGGCAGAAAATCTGTCATTCATTTAGGGCCACACACACATGCACGTGTGCATCTATCTATCTAAATGTGATTACATATTTATGTAAAGGCAATACATCTTTGAGTTAAACTGCATGAAAATGAACATTGAAAATAAATAAAATAATTATTGTGTATAATCACTATATATTTGTTATACAATCAAATTATTCATAAAAATGCATGTTTGCTCATCTGAATGTATGTATTTGTTTTAAATTAATTAATTGAAAATATGAAATGAGTGAAATGAATGAATGTATGATTATAGAGTATGCTAAATGTAAACTGAAAGAATGAATGAATGAATGAATGAATGAATGAATGAATGAATGAATGAATGAATGAATGAATGAATGAATGAGAGATTGAAATGGAAATATGCACATGCGGAATGAATGAATGAATAAATAAATTAATTAATTAAATACGAATTAGATAATATGAATGAATGAATGGATGGATGGATGGATGGATGGATGGATGGATGGATGGATGGATGGATGGATGGATGGATGGATGGATGGATGGATGGATGGATGGATGGATGAATGAATGAATGAATGAATGAACGAACAAATTGGAAAATATGAATTAATAAATTAGAAAATATGAATGAAAGAATGAACTAATGCATGAATGAATGAATTAACTGGAAATATGCAAATGTGGAATGAATCAATTGGTGGATTAATGCATTTTAATATTAATTAATTCATTACTTCATTCATTCATTCATTTATTTTAATATGTATGAATGAATGAATGAATGAATGGATAACTGTATTAATTACTTAACTAATGCATTTTAATATTAATTAATTAATTGGAAAGAAAGAAAGAAAGAAAGAAAGAAAGAAAGAAAGAATGAATGAATGAATGAATGAATGAATGAATGAATGAATGCATTTTATTATGAATTAACTAATTAACTAATTACTTAATTGGAAAGAAAAAAAGAAAGAAAGAAAGAAAGAAAGAAAGAATATAAATGAATTAATTAATTAATTAATTAGAAAATATATATGAATGAATGAATGAATGAATGAATGAATGAATGAATGAAAATGTAGAATGAATGAATAGATTAATTAATGCATTTTAATATTAATTAATTAATTACTCAATTGGAAAATATGAAAGAAAGAAAGAAAGAAAGAAAGAAAGAAAGAAAGAATACAAATGAATGTATGAATGAATGAATGTGTACATGAATGAATGAATTAGAACGAACAAACAAACGAACAAACGAACGGATGAACGAAAATAGAAAAAATCTATTTTGAGTTTGGAATTTGGAGATTCGATCCCAAGCCATGTGTGGTGGCTGAGTGAAAAGCTATTTCTCGTGTTTGCTGGTTTGCAACTCTATGTCAGTCATCCAGTCTAGCGTCAGCTCTCAACACACAGCCTACCTTTGCACATTAACAGAGGAAATGGCACATGCACTAATTAATCTTCTCTACCTAAAACTGATAAGAAGGCTGGGAGCTTTGATTAATGTTAAATCCAACTGCACTCATTAATATTCAATTATGGACTTGCCTCACATGAGTTTCAGTTCATGCTCCCTAACTAATTAGCTTCCACACCGCAAATGAAATCTGTGTTAAGCTCCGCTATCCAATTCAGCCCGAGCGGCACGGGTTCGCTCTCTGCCAACGTTTGCCAGCTTTCTGCTAGCATGAAGATAATTACAACATCTCCAAATAGACAGAGCTCAGACTGAGCTGTTAAGGCACATAAAAGTTAATAAGAGAATAAGGAGGAGCTTTGCAGCACATGTATTTACTGTGGCATAGAGCTGAAGTCACCTAAGCCCAATGGGAAACACTTTTGAAGTAACAACCCTTTAATTATGCAATAAAAGCCTTTAGTGTTGAATAGCATGTTGAAATGATGGACTAGTTTCTATTCATTTGAAAACCACTGTACTGCTCATATTACTGGTGTAACATATGAGTTGGAGTAAAAAGGAACTGAGGGTTCAAATGCAGTTTATTAACAGCTTAGGCCTGCAATGGTCAAACAGGAACAAACAGTAACATGAGGGCAATCCAAAAGCATGGCGAATGGTTGGGACAGGCAGCAAAACAACATAAAACAATCAAAAAAGCAAAGATCAAAAAACATAGAAGGACAAGACAAGGAAATGTTACAGGGGAACAAAACTCAGCACTATGTGTTTGAATGTGAGATGTATTTTTAGTCCTGGTAATATGATGAGCTTCCAGCTGTGTGTGTGCAATCAGGGAAAGAACTGAAACTGGTGTGTGTGTGAGATGCATGGTGGTATTTGTAGTTCTCCCGCAGTCTGCAACTGTTAGATCGCTGCTAATTGTCCAGCAAATGACCATGGGACCTTACAATCAATGAGAAATACCATTTGTACAGTGGACACCCCAAACAAACTTTACAAACGAACAAATAAATAAATAGGGCGACGCAGTGGCTCAGTGAATACCGCTGTCGCCTCACAGCAAGAAGGTTGCATGTTTAAGCCTCAGCTGGGTCAGTTGCCATTTCTGTGTGGAGTTTGGCACCCCATATTAATGAAGGGACTAAGCCGAAAAAAAAAATTTAATTAATTAATTAATGAGTAAATAAAAATAAAAAAAATAAATGTTTTAGTAAAACACTATATGACAAATACAAAATTAAAATAAAAATATCTGAGCTAAACATATTTTAATAAATTGTATTTAAATAGTGTTTAATGTTTTTAAAGGGCATCCAGGTTACCACTTATTTCAGGTTTAACATAAGTGTTTTGCGTCTCCAGAATGTGTCTGTAAAGTTTCAGCTCAAAACACCCAATAGATTTTTCATTATACCTTTTACAAGATTCTATTTTATACATTTTTGCACCGGGGAGTGGTTTTGTCGTACTGCGCCTTTGGGGCTAGTCCTTCCTGCCAACCATTTCTATGTGCCTTTCTGCCTGCCTTAATCTCTTCCCTCGACTGTGTCAGACAACAGACAGACTTAAAGGAAGAACATCTCACATAGCATTTGTGAGAAAAACTACAGTAAGAACTTTTCCAATTTGTATTTGTTGTGGAGTTGCATTGATGAGTCACACACAATGTCGTTACAAAGTTCACGAGTGCACACACACATTTACACACACACATAAAAAGATTTTATCTTAAAAAAAATAAAAATTAAAGTTAAAATCTAAAATATATTTATCATTAAAAACCATGTTAGCATGTGTTGATTTAACTAAACACAGTAATTAAGCTTTTTTTTTATTCAATTTAATATAAGTAAAACGTTGTTTGTAAATAAACCATGCTCATTGTTAATGGTAATAAAATGCAACATTCTAAAACAATAAATGACTATATTTTAATACAAAAATAATGTTTTGATATTCATGTAGTGTTTGTAAAATAAATAAATAAATAAATAGAATATTTCTAAAAATACTGAACATTTTGTCCTATTAAGTAATTTGTATAAGAGGTCACACACATTACTGTTATATTCTAAATGTTTTATTTTTTTTTTACTTCCTTTTGCAAAAAATCCTACTGACATGTAGGTAAAGCGGTACTTTATTCATGAATTTAAACATGATGTGTTGTGACCCTTAAATTCATTCAATATGCCATTGAACAATTCTTGTTGCAAATATGATAAAATAAACATTTGAAATAAAATATATTTATCATTGAATATATCATATTTACATATAGTGTTGATTTTACTAAGTAATTAAACTATTTTTTATTCAGTTTAAAATAAGTTAAATGTTGTATGTTAATCAACCACATGCAAACAAAGAAAACACAAACAAACAAACAAACAAACAAAAACAAACAAAAATAAATCAATTAAATAATAAATAAATAAATAAATAAATAAATAAATAAATAAATAAATAAATAAACAAACAAACAAACAAACAAATAAATAAATAAATAAATGTTTTCAACATCTGCTGCCATTTACTCACAAATACTATTAAAAATAATCCACTCATTCAAAATAATGCTAAAAAACTTTTTTTCTAAAAATACTGAACATTCTGTGCTATTAAGTAATTTTAAACAATAAGAGGTCACACACATTAGTGTTATATTCTAAATACTTTTCACCTCCTTATGCAAAAAAAATCCAATGGTATGTACAGTTGAAGTCAGAATTATTGAACCCCTTTTGAATTTCTTTTTTCTTTTTAATATATTTCCTAAATGATGTTAAACAGAGCAAGACATTTTTCAAGTATGTCTGATAATATTTTTTATCGTCTGGAGAAAGTCTTTTGTTTTGGCTAGAATAAAAGCAGTTTTTAATTTTTTAAAAAACATTTTAAGGTCAAAATTATTAGCCCCTTTAAAGCTTTATTTTTTTGATAGTCTACAGAACAAACCATCGTTTTACAATAACTTGCTTAATAACCCTAACCTGCCTAGTTAACCTAATTAACCTAGTTAAGTCCTTTAATGTAACTTTAAGCTGTCTAGAAGTGTCTTGTAAAATATATTCTTTTTTGTTGGAGGGGTGGGGTGGGGGGATGGGGGGTAGGTAATGCAGCATCTTATTCATGTATTTAAACATGTGATGCGTTGTAATCCGTATACAGTCAATATGCCATTATACAATTCTTGTTGTAAATATGCTTGTTATTTAGTAAGTAAAGAAACATAATACATTCTGATCTATAAAATACAATTATTTATAATTTAAATAAATTTAAAATACAATATATTTTTATTGAATATAATATTGACGTGTCGATTTAACTAGATACAGCAATTAAGCGATTTTTTATTCAATTTAAAATAAGTAAAATGTTGTATGTTAATCAACCATATTAATCTCATAGTTTATGGTAATAAAAATGCTAAATTCCAAAAACAATAAATTGATTAATATTTTTAATGAAAACATTATTTTGATATATATGTAGTGTTCAAAATAAATAAATAATGTTTTCGTTTTAATAATATTTTGTTGTTAGAATTTTATTACAGTTTAAATATTACTTTTTAAGTTTAATTTGTAGCATGTCTGGATTTGGCCTAACATTGTTAAATATGATGTAAAAACCCCACCTGAAATGTGGATGTTATTTGACTGTATACATGTTTCAACATAGGTCGCCCTCAATTAGTGGAGCGAATGTAAATATGATAAACAGCTCGGACTGACCGATTACAGAACGGCCAGACAAATGAGTGAAATCAGAGGCAGCGGAGGCCATTAGCACACATTAGCCCAACGCCATGCAGATAACACATTATCATGCTGTTGCATGCGTATTAAAATGAGTTAATCAGAACATATTCTCCACAGTGATAATCTGCCCAGAGTCATTATGGGAAATGGAGATAACAAAGTCATTTGGCTTCTCCTCACACGAGTCTACGGCCACTGAATGCAGAGGAACACAAGAGACAATACTGACACGGCAACATGCTGCCTGACTTCATGCCTGTAAATGCTCATTTTATGGCTCGTTGTCTTTGTCAGTTGCAAGAAAGCATCACAAGGTTTATAATGGCAGATAAAGATGACATTACTCCAGTTTTAGATCTCATTTTTGCTCCAAATAAACAAACTTGCAGCGCAGAGAAAAATCACTGCCACTGACTTTTTTTATATACTAAAATTGGCAGTTGATTGTGATTTTTAAAGCAAGCGGCATGACATAATCCTGCAAAACTACAATTATGCCAATATCTGTTGAGCTTATTCAACAGGAATAAACTAAAGTGGCCACTTTAGGGGACACATGCTCCTCTTTTGATTCATCGCAATTACTCAGATGCTTGTTTTTCTCTGAAAAGCACCAAATTTGTGAATTTAATGTTACTAATATCTATTGGAAATGAAAGGATTGGTTGTGTAACACTACTTAAAGAGGGTGTTCATAAAACTGTCATGGTGGCACCTTTACAATCAAGACATGATTAGGGCTGAATGATAGATCGACATGAAATTGAGTCAGCGATTTAGCAAAAGCTGTGATTGTCTTGCACATCATGTGAAGAAAGTATAATGAAGTGATCAGCAGTACAGTAAATCTCCTCTAGAACGCCATAGGATGCAATCTTTTTCTCGAGCCATACAGAGCAACCAAATATGCCCCGAAGAAACCCAGGGAATACAATTTATAGCAAAGGAAAAAAACAGAAGATTAAACTGCTTTCATTTGAATTGATGGAATTAATAATCGCATGACCGAGATAATGTGTAATTTATCTAAGTTCTTCTTCTTATAATTTGCCTGACAATAAAGTAAGTACCCCCAAAGTCCAAAGACATGCGGTACAGGTGAATTTGATAAGGTAAATTGGCCATAGTGTATGTGAGTATGTGATTTTGTTCAAGAGTGTATGGGTGTTTCCCAGTGTTGGGTTACAACTGGAAGGCCATTTGCTGCGTAAAACATGTGCTGGATAAGTTAGCAGTTCATTCTGCTGTGGCGACCCCAGATTAATAAAGGGACTAAGCCAAAAAGAAAGTGAATAAATTAATAAAGTCCGTAATGAGGCTACATCATTTTATAGAAGAACTTATTTTTTAAACACTCAACTGATGTTATAAAGACAACCAATTTTAACATGAAACTGAAAAGAATGAAATGTAATCTGAATACTGAGTAAGGGAATATTGAGTAGGGCGCAGAGCTTTCTTTTTGCGCATCATTCCCTCTTAGCAAACTAATGCTAAAAAGAAAGATTCACCATCCCAAACACAAGATTATCATTTAAAATTTTAATTAAAAAAATGTAATTGCTTAAAAGTTTGGATTTCACACACACTTTAAGATATTTCATTCTTTTTGATGGCTCAAACTACCAGGGACAGTGAGAGGAAAGAGTGCTAAATGTCCTGTCTTTGATAGATTCTGCCTCGTGTCACCTTGTCAGTAAAGTCGTCAGCTGTCAGTTGTGTTTGAACTGTCAGTCAGACGCAGTTTCATAGCTCTACTGCAAACAGAAGAGAGTGTCCAGGAGGGACATGTGCTGGTGTGTGTGTCTCGTCCTCTGTCTTTAGCACCGGACACACCGGAGGCTTCTCTGCTGTCATGTCTTTCTGCCCTTCATCTCGCTTCACTTTCATTGAGTTTAATTATCAGAGATGTAGTTCACCCCTGGGCCTGTCTAATGAGGTGAGACGTCATGGACATTGAGAGGACACACACACAACACACAAACACATTAGATGATCCATGCATTCTGTTGATTTCTGCCTCAGATACATGTAAATAAATTTAAAAACATATCTATAACATGTTTGATTAGCTTAATAAAATCTCTGAACAATTTAAGTGGTTATTTGAGTCAGTCTTTTTAAAATGAATGAGTAAAAAATAAACATTTTATTTTATACAAAATGTAATTAAACTTAAGTGTATTAAAATTAGCAAAATACGTATATAATTATTACACCATCATTTTATATTTACGCAATGTTTTGGTACATTTAATTAAAATGAAAATGGTTGAGAATGTTGCAAATAAAAGTTTGAGTTTAAAAAAACAAAACTATTACTTTATACATAATTAATAATTGTTTTATATTTTGCACCGACTTGAGAAATTGAGAAGGTTTTGTGGCTAAACAAAATTCAGTGGCTTTGTAAATATCACAAAATAACAGGTTTTATTAGCTAAATAAAGTCTCTGAATAACATTTAGGCGGTTATTGGAGTTACCAAAATGAACGAGTAAAAAATCTTACATTTTATTTTATGCAAAATTTACCTGAACTTCAGTATTTTTAAATGAATAAAAAAATAGCTAATAACTTATTAAAATCTCTGAACAACATTGGTTATTGGTGGTTATTGGTAATTGGTGGTTATTGAAGTCAGCCTCCCCAAAATTAATGAGTAAAAAATTTACATTTTATTTTATGCAAACATTACATATACTTAAGCATATTTAAATTAGCAAAATAAGCATATAACCAATATATAAGCAACATATGTCCTTAATGTTTTAGTACATTTATGTGAAGTAAAAATGTTTGAGAATGTTGCAAATAAAGGTGTCAGTTTTAAAAACCAAAAGTATTACTTTATACATAATTCTAAATTCTTTTGTATTTTGCACAGACTTAAGAAATTGAAAAGATTTTGTGGCTGAACAGAATTAAGCGGCTTTGTAAATATAACAAAACATCTATTGTTATTATCTTAAAAAAATCTCTGAACTGTTTTAGTGGTTACTGGAGTCAGCCTTCCTAAAATGAATGAGTAAACAATCTAACATTTTATTTTATGCAAATATTACTTGAACTTAAATATATTTAAATTAACAAAATAAGCATATAAACAATACTGTGGGGGAAACTGGAGAACCCAGAGGAAACCCACTCGAATACTGGGAGAACATACAAACTCCACACAGAAATGCAAAATGACTAAGCCGGGCTCAAACCAGCAACCTTCTTGCTGTGAGGCGATCTTGCTACCCTCTGAGCCACTGTGACGCCTTTAAAGATAATATTAATATTAACAACGGTAAGCCCTTCTTTTGCTTTGCAATTTTTCCAAGACATTTATTGAATCAATCAAAATATTTGCATTTATTAATATGTGTGTTTCTGAAAAACAGATTATCTACAATAGCCTGCAACTTGCTCAAAATTATGTCAATGTACATCATTGCCATCAGAATTATAAGCCCTTCAGTCACTGTTCATAAACAGATTCACTTGAGCTTATTATGGAAATGAGCAGAATTGAAAATTATTTTCTGTTATGAAGGTCATCCACTAAATGGTATTTCTCATGGACTCGAAAGTGAATTTAGTGGGATAAGTGATGCCTCAGTGTTCAATAGAATAACTTACACGTTTTAATATACTGCTTTTAGGTTTATTAATGAAGTTGTGCAATTTTGATTTTGTTCTTCTTCTTCTTTTTTATTAATTGTTAACAAAACATACAGGCTGAAAAAACTTTATAATAAAAACATATCAATTCAAATACCCCCACCGCCTCCCCTGCGGTCTCTTGAAACTAAGATATCCAATGAATAGAATTTTTCTTCTTCTTTTAAATGTCTTTGCGATGAGTAATGGTGGCAAATACATTTTTTAACTGGATTGTACTAATAATTACCCTAATGTAAACTATGGCAACAGTTTGTCAAACTGCACTAATGCACTTTTACCTCAAGTATTGAGAGGGGTCTGGCTGCAGACTCGGTGCAGTGCAATCTGAGCTGCATCCAATGCTTTTTAATGCCCTCACCTAACCCCACCCCTAACCCTACCCGTCACAGTGACGTCACTCACTCCATTGAGTGCATGGTGTCTGAGATTGCATCGCTGAGTGATGCAATCTCAGCTTGCGTCATAAAGTCTGCATCCATATACTATTGAAAATATTTATTGTCACAGGTTTTTATATATATATATATATATATATATATATATATATATATATATATATATATATATATATATATATATATATATATATATATATATATATATATGTGTGTGTGTGTGTGTGTGTTGGGATTACACATATAAAAATATACTACTTTTGCTGTAACACAGTTGTGTCAATAATATTTTACTTGTTCAATAATAGAACATGTTCTAAAATGTATGCTGTAATGCTTGTACCGCCAGATTGAATTGTTCAAAGGAAAAAAAAAAACAAACAAAAAAACAAGACCATGAGATAATGAAGTAACAATATTTTAATTTTCTCTTTATTGTACATAACAGTATTTATACACATTTTTATAAATCCATTATTTTACTTTTTTTTTTTTTTTCAACAGCTGATGTGCGGAAAAAATAACATAAATTAACAACCGTTAAATTACAGACATTTACCATAAAATAACACAAAGTAAATTACAGAAATTTACTGGAAATTTACCAACAAAAAAAATCTGTAATTTAAGGTTTAACGTTATTTTATGGCAAATGTCTGTAATTTAACAGCATTATTTACATTTTTTTTTCCGAACCCTAGCTGCCGGAAAAAAAAAATTATAAGAAATAACAGATTTTTTTTTACAGTGTAATTGTATAAAATACCAATATAAATGTGTATATAACTACTACTGAAAACTATTTCAAATAAATTATTTTTATCTTTTCACTAATGTTTTTATCTTAAAATTAAGAAGATTATTATTATTACTATTATTATTATTTTTTTATGAATAGAGTGTAATTTTACAACAATATCCATTACAATTATGTACTTTATTTGGTATTTACACCATCGATTGCACTGTTATTATTTTTGCATTCACGGCATGGAGACATGTTGGCATGACTTCCAGAAACATGACTAGGCAGAACATTAGACAGAAAGAGAAATATAAAACCTGCTGAAGGCACTTTCATATTAATGCATATCATAGATAATTCAGATGCACCAAGGGCTACATTTTGTCTAAAACATAAATCTATCATTTTTAACTGCTACACGTTCCACCACCTCCTCGAGCGCACTAGAAAAAGAAGCGAGGAAAGTGTAAAACACAATATTTTATTGCTCAGTCCTTTTTTTTCCTCACATCAAGCCTCAGAATTTCTACTGCATTTTCAAGGTTCAGTATTCATTAAATCATATAAATACATACTGTATAAACAAATATGCAAAAATGCATGCATTACATTAAAGCGACTTTAAAGGTGAAGTGAACCAGTCAGTCAAGTTTACACTATTTTATAAATTGCTTTACCAATTTGAAAACATATTAAACAAATAATAATGTAACCATTTTGAAGAAAATGCCATGTTATAATGACTTCCACTATAATTCTGTTTGTATTTTGTGTGACTATATACAGTATTCAGTGTATCAGTAGTTTATTTTTTTGTGTGATTTTTTTTTATATAAAAATGATAGGGGTGGCATGGTGGCTCAGTGGTTAGCATTGTAACCTCACAGCAAGAACATCGCTGGTTTGAGTCCCGGCTAGGTCAGTTGATGAATAAAGGAACTAAGCCAAAGAAAATTAAATGAAATTAATAACAATAATAAAGCAGATTTACTTCTGCCACATTTTTTCTCATATTTTAAAATTTCTAAATAATATTGACCAAGACTGTGTATATTATTATTGCTTTAACAAAATATTATTGTTTCAATTTGCAAAATTGCACAAATAAAAAAAAAAAAAAAAAAAAGACCCCTTATGCATTTTTATAAATCCTTGACACTTAAAAAAATGATGTTAGTATACTATCATCTCAACAACATTAGAAAGAAAAGGATGTGGCTTTTATCACCAGCAGAGTGGATTACTGTAATGGATTCCTCACCGGCCTTCCCAAAAAGACAGTCAGTCAGTTGCCAATCATCCAGAACCCTGCTGCCAGGATTCTGACCAGAACCAGTAAATTAGAGTACATTAAATCTGTCCTCAGGTCTTTACGTTGGCTCCCAGTTACATTCAGAGTAGATTTTAGAGTATTACTAGTTTACTAACTTCCATAGGACCTCAATATATTACAGATATGCTCACTGAATACAAACCTAACAGATCACTCAGATTATTAGGATCAACTAGAAATTCCAAGAGTTCATTTAAAGCCGGGTGAACTGGCCCTTGGCTACTAAGCCCCCCTTTGCTGGAAGCAGCTTTCAGAAATGAGTAGATGTGCTCCAACATTAGGCAGATTCAAATCAAGACTTAAAACACATCTGTTTAGCTCTGCCTTTACTGAATGAGCACTGTGCTACATCTGACTGATCACACTATTGTCTTTCTTTTTACATTCTTTTATAACCTGTTTTAACAAATTTAATCTGGTTTTATCTGTTTTAATCATTTTGAATCCTTGTAATTTTCTTGGTTCTCATATTCTTGTTTATGTAAAGCACTTTTAGTTACCATTATGTGCAAAATGTGCTATATAAAATACACTTGTCTTGCCTTTGTTCAAACATCTTATTTAAAATAAGCTGAAACAACAAAATTCTTGAGAGTTTTGGGGCATCATATTATTAATTTTTTACGTTCAATCCACTTAAATTTGTAAAAACTAATAAGATAAATGAATTCCTTTATGTTGACTCAACACAAATCAATTATGTGAAACCCAGGATTTTTAATAGTGTAGTTCAAAAATGCAATTTATTTAGTCAATGTGTCTGTTTTCCTTTCAATTCAGTTGCTTTTTTTCTCGAATCCAACACCATCATCTATATCGACGTCATGTTTCTGAACATAAAATAAGTAAAAAATAAACAAGTGAAGGGCATTTAAATAAAACAGAAAGACAAAAATCATGAGTGAGCAGGAATGGGGGTGAGAGAGTGTAACAAGAAAGCAAACGAGCAAAGAAAAGTAATTAAGTGCCAATCAGAAAATATAGGAACAGATAAGCAAGGCAACTCAAGGGGTGTGTTGAACTGCAATCAATACTAAACGCCGCATAAGTCTAATTTAACTTTCGCTTTTATAGATAACAGACAGACAGGAAGTCTTTTGCTCAAGGTTGAGGACAACCTCTGGCGCAGACAGCCTGAAAAAACAGAAATGAAATATGATTTCGACTGCGGGTTTACATTGATAAATGAGTAAACGCAGACTGAGAATGAGACGATCAGTCAGAGTGTTTATTCATTCAGAGGAGACTCCTCCATTCTCTGTGGAATCAGTCACCATGACCACTGACCAGGGACTGCATTTAAAACCCAGCAGGGTCGCTGGTTTTGCAGCTCCAGGCTGTTTACTCCATTACTGCCTACTCCATTATTGGTTCATTATTGCTGTAATTTATGAGTTAAACGCACAGGCTTGTTTTTTCGACCAGTCAACCAGACCACTTGCAGGGGCTTCAGAGGAGCCGGATTCAGAGAATTTGTTGCAGGGCTTTGTTGGGACAGCATGTAAACGTGATAAATCCGTACATAAGCCAGTAACACAAAATCAAGAACAACAAGCAAGTCTGGCGGTTTATCAAGAACTGCATTTCACAGAAACACATCATACAATAAGATAAACTGTCGGTTTAAAGATACGTTTCACACTAAAATGAAAAAAAATTGCTCATCATTTACTCACAGTTCAATTGATCCAAAACATGTTTGAGTTCTTTCTTCTATTGAACACATAAGAACACATTTTGAAGAATGTCAGTAACCAGACAGCGGGTCGTTTGATTCCTATTATGGCAGTCTGTTGGTACCATGAATAGATTCCCAACATGTAATGTCATAAACATGTCAAAATGCCTTCTTTTGTACTCAAAAGAAGAAAGAACTACATACAGGGCTAAAACAGCTTGTGAGTAAATGGTGAGTAAATGTTCTTTAATTCTAGAAATTACAGACTTTCAGTATGGTAAGGCACCTTGATGTCAAAACAACATAAAAAAAAACGTCAAAAATGCAAAATTTGAATTCAATTGACTACATGGATAACAAAATGACATAAAATCGACATCTAAAATAGGTGTAAAAACATGTTAAAATTAAGTACCAGTGGCAGACAGGGAAAGATATTACCTTAGGCCACCAAAGCTGTGACACTTGGTATTGGAGAGAGAAAACAAACTCTAGACAATAAATATGCTTTTCAACATCCATCTTTATTACTGCATAACTAGGCCCACACAGAATCTGCGCGCAGAAATCCACAGATTTTTAGCCCATCATTGAGTCTATTTGTTTACTTGTGTAAATGTGTGTAAATTCATATTCATTCAGTTTTTAAATTAATTTTAATAATATTATAGTGATATACTAACAGTAATATTAAAATGTTCATATTATTATTAACAAAACAGTTTGTAAAGTACTACGTTCTGTCTATATGAGAGACTTGCTTTGTTTAACAGTGGATCTAGATGGATTTGCATTGTAAACATTAAATAAAAGTTAAAAATGTATTATTTTTAATTTCATATATTAAGTTTTTAGTTATGACACTCCAAAAAAATGCCGCATAAATCTGCAGATTTTTCACAAAATTCTCAGCAGAAATAGCAAAAAATGTCCGCAGATTCTGTTTGGCCCTACCAATCACCATGAATAAGCCTTTGGTAAGGCCAGATTCACGACTGACCGTCATGGCCACCGTAAAATGTCCAGCTGCTCTCATGGCCATTCCGTCCCTGAAGACGATTGTAATTGATTATTGATTATAATGTTAGTGGTCAATTAGATGTCATTTTGACATCAAGATTTACATGTTTACATGCATTGTAGTGACATTAAATCCAGGGTTAATTTGTAACCCGAAACTGAAACTTTCAGATGACTCAAATTGTTCCTATATTGTAACACATTTTGTATTGTTTTGTTGGTAAAATGGCATCAATGTGTGGATGTTAAATGGACATGCTTTTTGCATTTTTGACATGTTTTGAAAGTCTTTTGACATAAAGGTGCCCGCTGGGTTAGAATTTCATTCAGAGTAAAAAGAATTGTGTCTTCCTTGAGAGTTGTGAGAAATTAAAATAAAGCATATTTTAAAAGTGCAATCTTCGGTGCATTTAAAATAAGTATTTTATGTACATTTTTGGGTTATTCCGACACAATCTCATGGCAATTCGTAACTTTTTCATTTAGTGGCTAATTTGTATGAATTCGTACAATCTAATTCGTACAATTTAGTACGATTTGCTTTTCCCCCAAAGACGGTTGGGGTTAGGGGTGGGGTTAGGTGCCACACCTCCTTTTTAAAATCGTATTATTTCGTACGACTGAAATCATACGAATTCGTACGAATTAGCCACTAAACTGGCAAAACGTAAAATACTTACGTTTTCTCGTGAGATCAGGCTGGTTATTCATACTTTTTTTCTTAAATACATTCAATATGCTTAAACCTACTCCTTCAGTGATTGACAAGCGTTGGCATATTTACATCTTGTTTTTCTCAAAGAGCAAATTTCACAAAATATCCAAGAGTATTTAGACTTTTTTTGGAGAAACACTGATGATATGACATTTGTCAAGTGTACGATTACACTTCCCTCCATCCGTACGCTCTTTCAGGAATGCTAAATGCAGTTTACTAAATAAAGTCATTAGTCATCTTCTCTTCCTTTTCTCTCTTCAAAACACCAGGATTGCAGTAAAAACCAACACAATCTCATGGCAATACATAACCTTTTGATTTAGTGGCTAATTCGTATGAATTTGTACGATCTAATTCATACAATTTAATATGATTTGCTCATCATCCAATGACAGTGGGGTTAGGGGTGGGGTTAGCCGCCACACCTCCTTTTTAAATTTGAACATTTTCATAAGACTGAATTCATAGGAATTAGCCTTTAAACTGACAAAACGTAAAATACTTACGTTTCCTCATGAGATCAGGCAGGTAAAAATACATCACTTCTCTTTTTGGAGTCGTTCATCTAATAATTTAAAAAATAAAAATACATCATATCAGTATTTTTTAACCGAATTGTATTGTATTATGTGGCACGGTGGCTCAGTGGTTAGCACTGTCGCTTCACAGCAACAAGGTTGCTGGTTCGAACTCCATCTGGGTCAGTTGGCATTTTTGTGAAGTTTGCTTGTTCTCCTTGTGTTGGTGTGAGTTTCCTCCAGGTGCTCTGGTTTCCCCTACGGTCCAAAGACATGGGGTGGTGGTACACTTGAATTAAATAAGCTAAATTGGCCTTCGTATATGAGTGTGAATGTATGGGTGTTACCCAGAACTGGGTTGTATAAGGATATATATTTCATAAAGTGACATTTATGCTATATAAAACCATACACATTTTGATATCAAGGATTTCCCTTTCAAAGCATTTAAATAATCTTACAGATTATCATTGATGAAACAGATGTAATACTTTGTCTAGAATGCCACAAATTTTCACACAGCCTCCTCAGGTAGAAAGTGAAATTCGACAACAACAGCAAAAAAATACCTTTACTGTATCCTAAAACGTTGTTCTATCCCACTAGTAAGTGCATCCCATAACAGCCTTTCAACACTCTAAGATCCTTCGCACTGACAATAACTGCATGCATGTGTGCTTTCAGGATATTCGCACATGTAGAATATTGCTAGCTAGCAATCAACACATTGCTTCTGAGGTTAAAAGTATTCCTATCAGACATGACAGCACTGAAATAGACCAATACACACAAATCAGCAGGGCTAGTGAAAGGACCTGCCATCCACACTTCACACAGTGTGAAACTCATCAATATCACATGAACCCTGCACCGATCTGAACATCAGCTGCTCAACACCTGATTTTACTCTCTATACTGCAAAAAAGAAGCATGGATCAAAACATATAGTAAGTATACTGTAGATAAACTTCATAAATTAAAAAAAAACAGTTATACTGATTTGAGATAAAACTTCAATGTATTATTGGTTGTTATATTTCAATACAACATAATAATCTTAGCATGACAATATTATAGTACTAATGTACTTGCTTTACAAGCAATATTACAGTTCTCAGCTTTCGATATTAATAACAGGAGCTACATTTGTATGAAACAAAAGAGAGCATGTGTGAGATACCAAGATTACATGATTAAAATTATACAGATACTTCTGATTTGAGATTTAATATCTTATTAGCTCACCAAATGCAAAGCTTTCATAGTACCACAGTTGCAAGGGGAGAGAGAGAGAGACTCCCGGAACTGAGATACTTCTTCAGATTTATCAACCAGTAACCAATCAAAGATTGCTAGAGTTTTACAGTAATTAGTGCCAGGTGACCTCCATAAGCAAATCACCAAAATACTGAATACAATACAATACAATACAATACAATACAATACAATACAATATAATATAATACAATACAATACAATACATTATCTACACATAAACGTCCAATATACTTGCAGATGAAAAAAAAAATCCAATAAAAGGTATCTAAGCTACCTTAGAAGATAACAATGGTTGAAGTGTGGGAGAAAAAATATTCCAATGCTTTCTCACACAAAAGTATTGTATTTCTTTTGGAAATTAGAAATGGAAATGATATGAGATGTGTGGAAGACTGATTTCCATAGAATGAATGCTTTTATGAGAGAACACTTTTTTCTGGTCACTGAGTTTCTTCCCCAAAGAAGTACATTCTCACACAAAAATCTTTACATTACATGTTTTTCAGTAAAATATTTTCCTGCATTTACTTCAACCAAGGTTCATTATTGATATGTACCCCTATATTAATTTCTGGAGATCGCGAAATACATCCCGGAAGGTATGATACATTTTTTTGTTGCAGTTTTTTTTTTTTTTTTTTTTGCAAATCCATCAGAGGCCGCTGTGTACACTTTTTCAGATCACACACATTGCACTAGAGGACGATGCTGACTGACTGACCCATAACCCCACCCATCGCTTCCCTAAACCAAACCAATAATGCTTTTAAAAGCACAGATTGACAGTGTTTTCAAAAACAATCCAGGAAAAAAAGGAAAAAGAAGCCATCTGTGGCATCATACTGCCCTGTAGTGTTCACCTTAAAAACAAAATGTAAGCATATGTAGCTCTGGCTGCATCATTTGGGCTCTCCAGAAATGTTTACGGGGGTGTTTTCAAGCCTGTATTAATTTACCTCTAAAAGCACTATATTTTTCTCAATATGTTTTCCATAATTTTTATTTACATCATAAAAGGTGTGTATGTGAAAAGACAAAGGCAAAAGACAAAGGACACAAAATGCAAACATTCGTGGGCAGAGCAAAACAGTTTTGTAACTAAAGACAAATGTATCTAAAAACACATGTTCTTCAACCAGGCAGTTGAAGTCTCAAAATAAACCCCTCACTTTAACAGCATAACAAAATTGGATCCTAATTACCTTGTAGGAGTTAAATATGATGGAGGAAAGCATGGATATAAGCATGAATGTAAGCATTGATGGATGGATGGATGGATGGATGGATGGATGGATGGATGGATGGATGGATGGATGGAAGCATGAATAGATGAGTGGATGGATAGATGGAAGCATGGATTGATGGATGGATGGAAGCATTGATGCAAGGATGGATAGATGGATGGATGGATGGATGGATGGATGGATGGATGGATGGAAGCATGGACGGATGGGTGGATGAATGGATGGATGAATGGATGATGGATGGATGGATGGATGGATGGATGGATGGATGGGTGGATGGATGGATGGATGGATGGGTAGATGGATGCATGGATGAATGGATAGATGGTTGGATAGATGGATGGATGAATGTATGGAAGCATGGATGGATGAATGAATGGAAGCATGAATAGATTAGTGGATGGATAGATGGAAGCATGGATTGATGGATGGATGGAAGCATTGATGCAAGGATGGATAGATGGATGGATAGATGCAAGGATGGAAGGATGGATGGGTGGATGGATGGATGGATGGATGGATGGGTAGATGGATGCATGGATGAATGGATAGATGGTTGGATGGATGGATGGATAATTGTATGGAAGCAAGGATGGATGGATGGATGGATGGATAGATAAATGGGTGGATGGATGGAAGCATGGATGGATGAATGAATGTATGTATGTAAGGATGGAAGCATGGATGGATGAATGTATGTATGTATGTATGTATGTATAGATGGATGGATGGTTGGATGGATGGATGAATGTATGGAATCATGGATGGATGAATGAATGGAAGCAAGGATGGATGGATGGATGGATAGATAAATGGGTGGATGGATGGAAGCATGGATGGATGAATGAATGTATGTATGTAAGGATGGATGGATGGATGGATGGATGGATGGATGTATAGAAGCATGGATGAATGGATGGATGGATGGATGGATGGATGGAAGCATGGATGGATGAATGTATGTATGTATGTATGTATGTATGTATGTATGTATGTATGTATGTATGTATGTATGTATGTTTGTATGTATGTTTGTATGTATGTATGTATGTATAGATGGATGGATGGTTAGATGGATGGACGAATGTATGGAAGCATGGATGGATGAATGAATGGAAGCAAGGATGGATGGATGGATGGATGGATGGATGGATGGATGGATGGATGGATGGATGGATGGATAGATAAATAGGTGGATGGATGGAAGCATGGATGGATGAATGAATGTATGTATGTAAGGATGGATGGATGGATGGATGGATGTATAGAAGTATGGATGAATGGATGGATGGAAGCATGTATGTATGTATGTATGTATGTATGTATGTATGTATGTATGTATGTATGTATGTATGTATAGATGGATGGATGGATGAATGAATGTATAGAAGCATGGATGAATGGATGGATGGATGAATGTATGGAAGCATGGAAGAATGAATGTATGGAAACATGGATGGATGGATGGATGGATGGATGGATGTTTGAATGGATTGAAGCATGCATGAATAGATGGAAGCATGCATGCATCCATTCATCCATCCATCCATCCATGCATCTATCCATCCTTGCATCAATGCTTCCATCCATCCATCAATCCATGCTTCCATCTATCCATCCACTCATCTATTCATGCTTCCATCCATCCATCCATAAATGCTTACATTCATGCTTCCATCCATGCTTCCATCCATCATATTTAACTCCTACAAGGTATTTAGGATCCATGTATAGAAGCATGGATGAATGGATGGATGGATGGATGGATGGATGGATGGATGGATGGATGGAAGCATGAATGGAAGCATGGTTGGATAG
Organism: Danio rerio; assembly: GCF_052040795.2. Taxonomy (NCBI): domain Eukaryota; kingdom Metazoa; phylum Chordata; class Actinopteri; order Cypriniformes; family Danionidae; genus Danio; species Danio rerio. Next base: position 18,636,663 of record NC_141021.1, read on the forward strand.
ATAGAAGCATGGATGGATAGATGGATGAAAGCATGGAAGCATGTATAGATGAATGGAAGCATGGATGGATGCATGGATATATGGATGGAAACATGTATGGAAGCATGGATGGATGGAAGTATAGATGGATGGAAGGATGGAAGCATGGATGAATGGATGGATGGATGGATGGATGGATGGATGGATGGATGGATGGATGGATGGATGGAAGCATGAATGGAAGCATGGATAGGTGGATAGAAGCATGGATGGATGCATAGATATATGGATGGAAACATGGATGGATGGATGGATGGATGGATGGATGGATGGATAGATGGTAGCATGGATGGATGGATGAATGTATGAAAGCATGGATGAATGGATGGATGAATGGATGGATGGATGTATGGATGGATGGAAGCATGAATGGATGGAAGCATGCATGGATGGATGGATGGAAGCATGGATGGAAGCATGGATGAAAGCATGAAAACCTGGATGGAAGCATGGATGGATGGATGGATATATGGATGGATATATGGATGGATGAATAAATAGATGGACTAAATTTATAGAGACTAACTGTGAACATGCATTTGCAAATATGTAAATGTGAACATGCATTTACAAAAAAGTAAAATACACACTTAGCATTTATTTATATATAGTAATTAACTCTCTTCTGTGTCTTCCATGCAATATGAAATAATTTAATTGAGCTACTGTACTCCTTTTACTATACAAACAAAAAAGATAATATTTTTTTCTTCAAGTCGCATCACAACCTGGTCATAATGATATATTCATCAAACAGTTCATCCAGGAATTGGGAAATGACCATCTGCCACAACTCAAGATATACGTTAAGTTGATGGAAAGCAGCTTTTGCAGTTATGGCATATTGACATGCAGTTGACAAACACGTCGCTTCACCCCCCGTTGACCAGCGTTCTGGATGATCGATATATTTACGGATGCTGAAAATTAGGTTAGAGACAGTCAGGGTCGAATGCGTTCAGCATACTTATGCAGATGATTGCCCATGGAACTAAGGGACTATTCAGAGCCATTACCTTTCCACAACACTGATTTCTGCTAAAGGAGCTGAACAGCAAACCATTTGACTGGAGTTCTTGTTTGGACTGCTTAATCCAATAGAACAGAAACAAATTAAATGACAAACACAATATGATTCACTAATGGTTATAGTATATTGTGTTAAAAAAATTACAAAAGTATGTCATTGCAATGACAGATCCAGTTTTCTGAAATACACACATGATTTCACTTTAATTGTGATTATTAGCGTATAAACAAAAGTAAACAATGTTGTTAATCCTTTGCTTTCTTGACAGTCAAATCTCAAAAAAAAAAAAAAAATTAACTAACACTTGAGTTTGTTAGACATTAAGCTTCTAAAACAAGTATAAAAAGAATATTATCATGTATGTGTGAGTAAAGGGTGTGGGTAAACAAAACAAATAATTTTTTATAGAAGTCCTCTGAGTTTTGATGTGAATACTGGTGGAAACTCATTAGCAGTTTTTCAAAAAATAATTTCACATTATTCTGAATAATTACCTTAATAAAACTTGTCTTTGTAAGATCTACACAGCCATGATTGTAAACATCCCTGCAAGATAATTATATTCATACCTAAAATAAATAAATTTTAGAAGGGAATGTTTGTATCCTTTAAGTCTTCTAAGCAGTTTTCCAAAGCATTTTCAAGGAATACAGTTACAATGGTCAGCTCATTAAAAAGATTAGATGATTTGATTAGTGGTGCTTTAATTAAATAAAGAACAGAGTCAAGAGAGGGTTTAATCACTGACATATTCTTAGTGCCTGCTTCATTTCTGACAGAGATGTATTTTCAGATGTATGTAGCTTGAACATAATTTGATTACAAATCTAATAATATCACAAATATTTCATGTGATTAAATATAGTTCAATTCTAAGAAATACACCACTATGTATGTATGTGTTGATGGGTGGGTGGATATGAACATTTGTGAATGGATGGTAGAATAGATGGATGGATGGATGGATTATGAATGGATGGATGGATGGATGTAAAAGTGTGTGGATGGATGGGTGAATGGATGGACGAATGAAAAATGGATGGATGGATGGATGGATGAATAAGTGGGTGGGTGGGTGGGTATATGAATGGATGAAAAAAGAGAAGGATGATAGGATGGATGTAAAAACGGATGGATGGATGGATGGATGGATGGATGGATGGATGGATGGATGGATGGATGGATGGATGGATGGATTATTATAAAAATAAGTAGATAAATGGAATATGGGTGGATAAATAGGTGGATGAATGGATGGATTTATGGTGGGTGGGTGGATGGGTGGATGGATGGATGGATGGATGTAAAAATTGATGGATGGATAGATGGATGGATGGAAGGATGGATGTAAAAATGGATGGATGCAAAAATGGGTGGATAGATAGGTGTGAAAATTAATGGATGGATGGATGAATAGATGGATGGATGTAAATAGTGATGGATGGATGGATTTAAGTTGGTTGGGTGCATTGGTGAATGTATGGATGTCAAAATTAAGGGATGGATTGATTAATGGATGGATGTAAAAATGGATGGATGCAAAAATGGGTGGATGGATGGATGCGAAAATGAATTGATGGATGAGTAGATGGATGGATGTAAATAGTGATGGATGGGTGGATGTATATAAAAATGATGGATGGATGTATGGATATAAAAATGGATGGATGCAAAAATGAATGGATGGATGAGTAGAAGAATGTAAATAGTGATGGATAGATGGATGTAAAAATGAATAAATGTAAAAATAGTTGGATGGGTGTGAAAATGAATGGATGGATGGATGGATGGACAGAAAATGGGTGGATAAATGGTTGGATGTAGAAATGGATTAATGGATGGATGAATGGATAAGATGATGGATGTAACAACGGATAGATGGATGGATGGATAGATGGATGGATGGATGGGAAAATGGGTGGATGGATGGATGGATGGATGGATGGATGGATGGATGGATGGATGGATGGATGGAATAATGGATGAATTTTTATGGGTGGGTAGGTGGGTGGGTGGGTGGATGGATAGATGGATGGATGGATGGATAAATGTTTGTAAAATGGATGGATGGAATGGGTGGATATAAAAATGGATAGTTGGATGAGTGTAAATATGGATGAATGTAAAAATGGATGGATAAATGGGTGGATGGACGGATGTAAAAATGGATGGATTTATGGGTGGGCAGATGGATGGATGTGTGGGTGGATGGATGTTAATAAAATGGATTGATGTAAAATGAGTGGGTGATTGGATGGATGGATGAATGGATAGATGTGTGGGTGGGTAAATGGATGTAAAATGGATGAATGTAAAAATGTGATGGATGGATAGATTGATGGATGGATGGATGGATGTAAAAATGGGTGAATAAATGGGTGGATGAATAAATGTAAAATGGATGGATTTATGGGTGGGTAGATGGATGAATGGATGGTTTCATAGCTTAAAGGATGAATGTTCGTGGAAGTGGAAGGATGTAAAAATGAATGGGTGAGAGGAAAGATGGAGGAATGGATAGATGAGTGGGTGGTTGAATGGATGTAAAAGTGGATAAATGTATAAATGGGTTGGATGGACAGATGGAATATATGTTGCTAAAGAGACCAATAAAATGAACAATTCTGATAATCTAATAATCATGTTCTTATTATGATTTATTGAAAGTGTCCCTTCATGTGGAGTGTAACACAGCTCTAAGCGAACGAAAGTCAAAGCTTTAAACCTGAAAATACACTTAGTGTAAAGTCATTGTCTTTCAAAATAAAAAGTTGAGTCAAGAGTTTTCTAAATGAGTCCCATGCCCATCATTGCCATATTGTTCACCCAGTTGTTGCACATGCAGATCCAGAAAAACCCTTTCGAAGACTGTAATAGATTCCTGTGGATAGCATAATGCTGAGAAGATGCTTAGAGTAAACCTTATTATTATTTTATTTATTTTTTTACTGTCAACGGACGAGGCAGGGAAGAATCAAAGTAAATGTATTATTAAGAACATGTATAAAATAAGTAGGAATAATTAACATGATTCATTGCACAGAATGTAATGCTGTTACACCAATTCATACTCAAAATGCACAGAGAATAAGCAGAGTTTCATATGTTCTGTCACTCATTTATGTTTTTATCATGCAAATGGAGGATAACTACAGTTGCGTTCCAGACTGCACTGTACATGTTTTTCCTCTCTCTCTCTCTCCCAAGATGTATTGTCTGGGGATATGATGTGCTATGATAAGGGAGTTTGCCGGAATGGTGCAATACTTTATGTGGTTCATTTCAGTGTTGCTAGAGTCAGGACAAATGGCAGCGATTTGTGGTAAATGACCTAGTGGATGATGGTAGCCTTATAGTTATGGAGCTTAGCTGATAATATAAAGGTTACAGGATTGATCCAAGGTAGAAATGACCTAAAAATTGGAGCCCGTAAGTGTCCTATTACCACTAGAACCTGAAACCAATAATCTCCTACTATTAGTCTTCATGAAATGAAAGACTAAAGTCTTGGCATTCCCATTCTTTCTCTTCTGATTCATTATCATTAAACCTTACAATAGCAAGTACATTTTAAGAAGCTATTAGCTGCCTGACAGATCTCACACCTGTGTTTTATTAACTGTGAAGTGTGTGTTTCGGAATCCAAACACCCACCTACTCACTAAACCCTTGAACTCATACTCATCATTAGCAGAATTATTCTTTATTTATTTGTTTAATTGCTTGCTTGTTGTTTCCATCGTTCATGATTGATTTGAAACTGTGTAAACTGCACTATGCCTACATATGACACAACAATTTTCTAACATGAATTTACTTTCCATGATGAAAAAGAAAATGCAATACTGCAAGAAATGCACATTCAATCAAAACAGTTTCAATGAGTAATATACAACGGCATAAGCCACGATTCTGAGCCATCAAAATTGAACACTTCATAACATCTGACCTCAGCATAGAGCTATCATCATGCAAGAGAACCCAAAACAATACAAGCACAGAACAAAAGCGCATACTGCTTGTAACAAATTGTCACAGTTGCCAGATAGACTAAGTGTAGAGCTACACTTCACATCTGTCACTCACTCTGACTTAAATTCCCAGACTCTTTTGCACCCCACGCCTGATTCTCATTAACTTGATTGTGATTACATAGACACCCGCACACAATGGCTTTTTCTCAATTCCAAGAATGCACAGAATGGACTTACATTCTCGTGAAGAGAGGTCTTGCCAGGTTACCTTGGAACAACAAATCTGAGAATCCAGGAGAACACAAAACTCATCCTGTGAGAAAAGAGATGCTGCGTTGTTGCTGATTATAACATGACCTTCACAAATTTTTAACGGAAAATTATTTAAAAATTACATCATTCATACATTTATGAATCATTTATTGTTTTCTCCTTTTCAAAATATATATAACATTCACAAAAACCTTACAAATATATGTTGCACAATACAAATAAAACAGATTTTATTATAAATTCCAGCAAATAAGCACCCTTAATGTGTTTAAGCCTTTATTGAGATTTTCATGTTATTGTTCACTATCAACATCTCATTTAGGAAAACTAGTGAGATATAGTTAAAGGTAAATAAAGTTATATCTCTGAACTTTAATAATAAACAGTTATAGAATGCTGCGCTTCCCACCTCCTTCCCACCAATCACAATGACTTCTGGGACTTTGAGTTTTGCGCTCAAGTCTGCATCAGTGGATGCTCAAAATAAAGAACACATTAAGAAACTTTCACGCATACTCTGTTTTTGCGGTCTTGAGTTTTGGAAGTAAACTTTGAAGGTTGATGATAACATTACACGTGAACACAAATGCAAGAACGCATATTGAGAAAAAAAGCCAATTTACACCCTAATTTAAATGCCACAATCAGTCACATTTATGGCTGAATGTTTTCCTTTTTCTCCTGTGATTCTTTGTTCTTTAGTTTGCCTTGTCTTGTTTTTTTTTGTCCTGCACTGTTTTTTGTTTTGTTTTGTTTTGTTTTGTTTTGTTTTGTTTTGTTTTGTGTGTGTGTGTGTGTGTGTGTGTGTGTGTGTGTGTGTGTGTGTGTGTGTGTGTGTGTGTGTGTGTGTGTGTGTGTGTGTGTGTGTGTGTGTGTGTGTGTGTGTGTGTGTGTGTGTGTGTGTGTGTGTGTGTGTGTGTGTGTGTTAATCATTTGCTGTATGCCCTGACTTTTTTGACCATCCTTTACATAAACACTGCTCATTACACACATAGTACGGATTTCTGATTAACATTTTGCATTAATTTTATGTTTAGCTACAAGCTGAATTCCACTCACTCACTCACTTTCCTTGGACTCAAAGCAGCAACTTGTTTGCTGTGAGGCCATAGTGATAACCACTCAGCCACCGCAATCATGATTCTGTTCAATAAGCAAAACATATGTGCAACTTTCTTTGTGCAAACTATAATAAACTATCAAGCAAATGTTTAATGTTTAAAATGAATACAATAATAATAAAACAGTAAGCTATCTAAACAGTAAGTTATCCATATTTATAACTGGTGTTGCACTTTTTATTCTATAAAATTTATTAAAATTATTTATCAATCTCGGCTGCCAAAATAGTTGGCAGTGTAAGTGGGGTTTTTGAATTAATGTTAACAAGAACCATTTTTCATTAATTGAGGATAAATGATAACTGATAGCATAGAAGCAAATCCAACCAAGGGTCAGTCTGATTACGTACCCCTATATACATTTCTAGAGAGCACCAAATACATCCTAGGAGCTAAAATTTTTTTTCAGTTTTTGTTTTCACGAATCCGCCAAAGCTGCTGTGTATGTTTTTTAAGAACTCAAATTTATCTGACGAGTGTCATTCGCACCTGCTTTCCTCGCATAAATCCACTGCTTGACAGATCAATCGACTGGCCCACCCTCCTCCTTCCCTAAACCCAACCGATAGTGTTTTCAAAAGAACCAACTGACCCACACAACCAGGGGCGGACTGGCCATCTGGCAGACTGGGCACTTTACCGGTGGGCCGACGTACTTTTTGGGCCGGCCTGATCATTGTCTTATGATCTGATCGGCCCATAAAAGGCTTAGCAGCCTATCATTTTTTTATGCCTTATTAATTTGTCCTGCTGTGATCTGTGACTCTCTGAAAGTAGATGCTTTTTTTCCCGTACAGACAGACCGGGCCGGCCCATGTGACACTCTGCAGCCCATTGGCTCTTTTCGGTATTGACAGCCCTGCACACAACCACCCACTTCCCTAAACCAAATCGATATTTTTTATAAAAGCAATCCAGAAAACAGACAAGCCCTCATGACAGCCTGATTTTTACTACGATTTAAAATTTTACCACATTCTCATCCTGCTATTTATTTGTTTATTTTATTTTTTGGCTTCTGTTTTAAAATAAGAAATGCAGCCATTTGTTCCTCGGGCTACATAATTTTTGATCTCCAGAAATGTACGTTTTCAGAATGAGCCTATGTTGGACAAATCACCATAATAAAAAATAATAAAAAAAATAATTCTCAAAGCTTGTGACAGTAAAAAATTAATGAAGTAATGGCTTCAAGTAATGGGACATTTAGCTTTGCTTCAATAGAATGAATTACATTTTAATCTAATAATACAATTTTGATATAGCATTTTAGAATTTTGAAACAATGGTCATGTCATGTAAATAAGTGCATAAGAAAAAATACGATCTTAATGTCCATCCCTAATCCTAAACCCAATTTCTACTTCATTAACTACTAATAGGCAGCAAATTATTAGTTTATTAAGTTAAAAGTCTTGGTTAATGGTTTGTAAAGAGCAAGAACTGTATCTTAAAACACATGCACATAAAACACAAACCTTTATTACACTTTGATGATATCTTTTCTATGATATCTTTTTTTAATATATATTCTATTATTTACTTTATTCCCTTCAGACTCACCACACCTATTAATATTCAATATTTCTTCCAGCACATAAGCCCCTGATAAGGGTTCAGTGTTTTCCCTCTCACAAATCAAGCTCTCTCTCTCAGGGCAGTAGTTTTTCCTGAGGTTTACAGTAATGCACTATAAGCACATTATTCATGACTTCATTACCAAACCTGATGAGTGTAATTAATCTGCGCTATGTGTGGCTGCAAATTTAATCTGCTACTCTTCCCATTAGCTGCAATCACTAACTCTGTGCTGCACAGAAAGGAAGAAATGGACACATTATGGAGAAGAAATTAGCAGAGAAACTCCATGACTGTGTAATTTACAAAGATCTGCTTTCAAGAGTTTGATGGCTCTCTAAATTGCATCTAAGCTTTGGAGTGTTCAGTTACTGAAGGTCTTTCATTGGTCCTGTCTGTTTGATGTTGCTTTAATGCACCAATCAGTGAGTGGGACGGAATATTACTCAGCAGTTTTGATTGGGCAGCAGCTAACAATGTATTAGATAAAGTAAACGTTTTCAAAGTGATTTTTTTTCTGTTATCAACTTAAACCCAGTTCTGCATTGGATGGCAAAGGGGTGATATGGACAAAGGATAAAAGTGAAGAGCGGGGGGTTGAAACGGACGAAAGTAAAGAGGGTTGGGGAGTCGTGGAAGAAAGTGAAAGTGAACAGCGGACGGGGGAAAAGGGCGGTTGAGAAGGGTGATCGGTAAAATGAGGTGCATAATCAGATTTCAGAGGTACCGGATCCTGCATGTTCCGGCACAAATTAAGCTCTGCTTAAACCATAGACAAACATTCACTAATCCAAACCAATCTGTTTTATGATTTATTTGCTTTAATTTTAGTTGTTTATTTATACCTTATCCAGTCGCATTCAGTCAAATTACCTAGTAGGCAGGTTATTTTGTTGCAATTATTCATTTGATTGTAAATTTGACTAACTAATCTAATATTAACAACAATTTATATATTAAATCTTGCATTAACAGATAAGTTATTTTTTAAATACTGAAACCTTTTAACTCATGGAAAATCATAGAAAGAGCTGAGTGATATGACATGATGCATAAGCATGCATTTAACATTTTTATGCAGCAGTGCACATGTATTTGTTGCCTCATTACAAACATGTGTGGCAATTTTTTTTTTTACAAAATCGGCCTGCATATGAATGCGCTAAATAAATGTGTAATCTGTATATCCTGCATTTTGCATTCTGACAAGTTTGAACAATCTATGGTGATTTGTGTCTGCCTGCTTCACAAAACCACTGCTTTTTAGTCTCCCTGTCTCTCCTGTTTCAAAATTAGAGTCCCATATACATAGTTTGTTTAATTAATACAAGCATAGATAAACTTAAAAATAAGGGGAAAACAGTGCTGTAATTTCATGAGGAAACATTGTGATCAATCAAACACAGCTTGGAGTGTCCATATTGATGATTCTATGTGAATTGTCAGAGTCTGTGTTTTGTTCAGATGTTCAGCCTTTTTTTACCAGAATTTTACATTCACAGAATTTACAGGAAAATGAAGAAACAATGGCATCTAGGCCTCACAGTATATCAGTTCCATGTACTGAACTCTTAGTATTCAGCTATACCCATATCCAGATTTTCAAAATATGGCACCCTCAATTGTAAAATGATGATCACAGTTATTTTTGAGAAGCATCAGAAGCTTTTGAAATAACTCTATTAATTCATTAAAAATAATTAAATAGAATTAAAAACAACAGAGCACTGGATCTGGAAAAACTGGAAAAAAAATAAAAGCATGTTAAACAGAGTTGAAGTCAAATCAGTAAATTATCATTTATACCAGGCCAAAATTATAACGATATTGAGGCTTAGACATTTACATTTGCAAAAAATGTATTACTGCTTTTTCTAGCTTGTTTCCTGTTTTTTGTTATTTTAATTCTTATTCAAAGCACACAACTGCAGCAACATCCCCCCCAAGGACTGACCTTGCTGAAGGGCACAGTGGTGATTAAGATCATTCAGTATATTTCCAATTCATAAATCGTCCCCATCTGGGATCAAACCTGCGCCCTTTGTTTAACCACCCCACAGCCTTTAGCCCGCCAGCTATCACCTCTTTCTCTTTTTGTCCTGAGCCTGTGCTGAAACAGCATTAACACTCTCTCTAAGAGCATCCGTCCAGAATTACAAACAGAGAGAGAGGCAGAGAAAATGAAACAGAGAATTAGGCACTAACATGCATATTTACATTTAATTGTTTCTAATTTTAGGTCTCGTGATCTTGAATCGTGAGTGAAATACAGTTTTTTAACTTTCCAAACACCATTCCAGTGCTGTAGATTGATGAAATTTGCACATGAGGTCAATATTTTAAGTACGTATGTGTCGTTGTGTTAAAACAGATGGTTATCTGCATAATTCATATCGAGCTTTTCTGCTCTGTCTGGACACAGGAAGGTCAATCACAGTGTGGTCTTTGATTTGGCTGCTTGTTCTTACTGTTGAGGAATTTTCTGAATCTATAAGCAGTATTTGGAAGGAAAAAGGTGTCCTAAGGTCATAGCCATCGAGACACGTCATGATTATTCATCTACTGTATCTATATCCATGCATTTATAACTGTTTGCCCTGACCTTTCTTACAATAAAAAACATACATATATACCAATATTTTACTGTCATGCTGAGATGCATTGCAGACGTAACTCAGATTGTACATTAACATTAAATATTCCAACCCAGGCTCATTGGAAGTATGTACCCAGGACTACGTTTTTGAGAACCGACAGATATGGACTATGTCTTGTTGCAGTTTTTGTTTTCTCAAATCCACTAGAGGGCACTGTGTATGTTTTTGACAATCTCGAATATGTTACTGGGGCACATTTTATGATACGTGCCATTTCTTTTAAATCCACCCAAAGTCACTGCATATATTTCAGCCAATATTAACATCCTTCTTGTGTACATAAGAGAAGCTGATTGGCCACCCACCCCCTTCCGCAAACCCAACCAATAGTGTTTTCAAAAGCAAACTACAAGAAAAAAAAAGCCCAGTAGCATTCATTTTACACATAAAATGCAGCTCTTTGTACCTGAGAGGACATATTTGTCAGTTCTAAAAAATTTACAGCAGGGCACATGGTATGCACCTTTTTTAATGATTTCCTAACAGCTGTAAGCGTTTCGCATGCTGCTTATGTGCCCTGAACACTTTGTATTTTAACTGCTTGCTACTCCTTGCATTTTTGCCATTGTGTGCTGTGCTCTCGTGGTTTAAAAAAAGTAAACTCTAAGGCAGAAAAAGGGCATTAAGTCAGTCGTGTCTTTTCATTTTCCAATCAAATGAAAGCAGAGGCAGGGTTTCTATAGAGGTGACTGCAGTGTCTGTCAAGACAACTATGAAGACTATTGAAGAAGGTTAATATTTTGAGTTATCCGGAGCTGTATGACTTCACAAATCTTGCATATCAAGAATATTATTAAATATAAAAATTATACAAATATCAACAGCAACACTTGTGGACAAATGCGCACATTTTTTTTTTCTTGTCAACGAAAAGGCATTGTGGTGTGCCTCGTGTTTTTGGAACGTAAAAATGCCTTTTTTGTGATTGGCTACTAAAAAGTGACATTGATAAGCATTGCTCAATTTACTTTGCTTGCTTTTTACAAACTGTTACAATGTTGTGACAGTTGGTCGATATTCACTATACCACTTCTTCACTTTAACTGGATAGCTAAAACAGTAATGAGTGCTGTCTTTCACACAAAATTCTTCAACTCTTAAAAAAAAACCTTAACATTTAGCATAAGACAGGTACTTTGCATCGTCATACTTTATATAAGCATTTAGCCAAAATAATTGCTGTGGGGTAAAGTAAAAAAAAATCTAAATTAAAAATCTGAAGTAAAGACCTACTTCTCTGTTGGTCTATGACTATCCAATTATTATTATTATTCATTCATTGACTAATTTTCCTTCAGCTTATTCTCTATTTCAGGGGAATGAACCGCCAACTATTCCAGTGTATTGTATGTTTTATAGAGTGGATACCCGTCAGCCATTCTCCAGCCAATTTGGTTTATTCAATTCACGTATACCGCATGTATATGATGTATATTCATTGATTTTGATGTTGTTGTTGCCTAATTTATTATCGCTGTTGTAAAAAAGAAAAAAACTATATATATATATATATATATATAGCACCTCCGGGTGCTCCGGTTTCCCCCACAGTCCAAAGACATGTGGTACAGGTGAATTGGGTAGGCTAAATTGTCCGTAGTGTGTGTGTGAATGTGTGTGTGGATGTTTCCCAGAGATGGGTTGCGGCTGGACAGGCATCCACTGCGTTAAAACTTGCTGGATAAGTTGGCGGTTCATTCCGCTGTGGCGACCCCGGATTAATAAAGGGATCAAGCCGACAAGAAAATGAATGAACAAAAGTTGATAAGTAACTGAAGTTTAATGGTTTATGTATTCAAAGTGTAAATAATTCCCTAATGATTGAGGCAAATATGTCATCAAGGTCTTTTTTTTTTTTTGGTAGTCATACTAATTTGCCCCAACTTACAGACTCTTTTTAGCAAAAGCATTTGAATTATAATTAGGCATACAGTTTCACATCTTGTTATCCTTGACTAGAGGACAACTTACTGCAATTTACCAACTCCCTCCAGATAATTAAACACAAAAATGTGCACTCAAAACAAACCCAAGCTTTTTGTTTTGGAAAGGAGGAAACATGGGAAATGAAACAGAATATGGTGTGATGAGTGTGAATGTGAAACTAACACGCTGTGAATCATGTGAAGAAGTGTGGAAACAGAGCTCTGTTGGAAACAGCTACATGCTGAATGCAGTGATGCGTGTGGCCAGTGTGAAGAACTTGTGTTTGCAGGAGTTTATGGGTAGAAGAAGAGAAAATTAATAGGAAATCATTGCATGCAGCACACACACACTTAAAGCATGTGCTTAGAATAGACTGATGAACCCTCTCTAGTGTGTGTGTGTGTGTGTGTACGTGTTGAGGTCAACTTTATTTAGAGAACAGGCAGACAGACTGCTGGAGCCGCTGCAGAGATTTTGGACAGAAGGGAAGGCCTGGAAACTTGATACACATGCGCGCACACACACACACACGCACACACACACACACACACACACACACACACACACACACACACACACAGAAAATCCCTCTAATTCCTGACCTGGATTCAAAGTAACCCTTTGAAACCCTCAGATTCACGGTGGTTTGGTTTGATCAAGTGTGAAGCTCTTCTTGTGTAAGTGTGTGTTTGGCTGAGAGAGAAAGCTTGTGTCTTTCTTAATAAATGTGTATGTCTATAATATAGACTGACAAACTAACATAAAAAAGTTCACCAAAAAATTGGAAAAAAGAGCAAGAATTACTCTGAATAAAACTTAATTATTTTTTTTTTATTCATTTATTTTCCTTTCGGCTTAGACCCTTTATTAATCAGAGGTCGCCACAGTAGAATGAACCGCCAACTTATCCAGCACATGTTTTACACAGCGGATGCCCTTCCAGCCACAACCCAGCACTGGGGAACACCCATACACTCATGCATTCACACCCACACATACAATAAAACCAATTTAGTTAATTCAATTCACCTATACCTGTTTCTTCGATGCAGACGCAGACAATTCAGTATCAGTTCATAATAGATAATAACCGGTTATTATGTACTGACGTCATTTATCTCAAATGCACTCAAAATGTCACAGTAGCTTACTATGGCGAGGGTGGCGAGCGCAAGTACTTAAAAAAACACTCTAACTACTTAAAAATGCAGACAACTGTGCACAATTCACTGCGCGTGTGTTTGCTGGACAGTTTTTTACTGACACTGAAGTTTCAGCAGAAGCCCCTATTTCACTGCCATTGAGAAAATTAAGGTAAACACCATTTCTTTCTCTCTCTCTCTGTGGCCTTTTGATCTGCTGGCGAGACTTTTTTCTCTCTTCTCGGCAGTTATAGTGATACGTCTGCATGCAGATTTAAGCATGTATGCAAAGCGAGTTTTCTCCACCGCGTCTATCATGGATCAGATGTGATTGCCGCTGCTGTTAATCAGTGTCACTCATTGGTGAACAGCGCGAGAGGGTTAGAGCCAATCGCAGCGCTTTTTGTTGACCGCGTGACCAAGTATAGGGGTCTAAGAACTCTCTCGACAGGCTTTTATAGCGGGCATATTTACATTTGTCTATTTGCTATAAATGCTCATGTTGTTCTGTGCATGTACTTGAGTTTTCAAAGGTACAGTTCATATATCTGTGACTGTTTGTATTAAAGGACAAAATTGTATTACACTTAACATACATATTAATGTATTTTATACAAGTTAATACGAGAATTTATGTGCTGTAAAGTAAAATATAAAACTGTGTATGGAAAACATCGTTAATGTACAGTGATGCACCGAGATATCTAATTGAACAGAATCGATGGCATGAAAATCATAACTGAACCCAACTGTGAGACCAGTGTAGGTTCACACCTCTACCTATAGCGCATATAGCAGAGCACCCAGAGGAAACCCACGCGAACACGGGTAGAAAAACCATACTCCACACAGAAATGACAAATTGACCCAGCCAGGGCTCGAACCAGCGACCTTCTTGCAGTGAGGCATCATGTCGCCCCTGAATTTACATTTTGAAACATAAAATTGTAAAACAAGTGCTCAGCTTCTCTACTTCCAATTTAGAGCTGGAGACTGAATATAATTGGAATTAATATTTTCAGCTTTTCAGACACTCTAAGAGCATTTAAAAAATATTTAGACATTGTTTTTCAAAAATTAATACTATAAAATGATTGGCTTTTTCTGTGGTGATTTGCATTGGTGTACATTTCCTGAGATTGTATCAGGCATTTTAGAACTTGCCATAAGATTATAATTTACCATTAGGCTTTTAATGGCTGTCATCATATTTTATAAAATTATATATTTGTTATAATACAGCCCTACATACTTGTGTACAAGTTACTAGTCTGCCTCTGAAGCTGCACACCTCACTTTGTCCTGCAAGGAGTAAAGATTTTCAACCTCGGTTAAAATGTTTGAACTGTTTCAAATGTTTGAAACTTTGAAAACATCTATGAAGTAAGTTTTGTTTTTGGTATCAGAAAGTTGTTTTTGGTATTAAAAAAAGGCAAAAGTTAAAAAAATTAGTAATTTTAAAAAGGCAAAAGAGGCACGCTTATGCATTTTGAAAGACATTGAAAAATAAAGCAGATGATTTAAGTCCGCTGTCTAAAACCAGATGTTGCTGAGACTTTTATTTCAGTATGTTCATGTAATTCCAACTGAAACGGACTATTGAGTAGGGAGAGGGGCTTTCTTTCGCAAACTATACCTTCATAGCAAACTATGAGTATGAGGGGTTGGTTAAAAATATGAATCTACTGTAGTTGCTCTGAAAGCCCCCAGGTTGACGTCAACAGAAGGACCACCACTTCAAAGTGGAAGCAAATGTTTAGTCATTGATTGAATATTTCAAAAAGCTAGCAAAATAAACAATGTTTACTCCGTGCAGACTTTAAAGTCCTAATAAACCAGAAGCTGCAATCGTTAATTTAATTTATTTTTTTCATATTGTGACGCAGTTCCTAGAGAAATTATTTTAAATGAGAAAAACAGTGTGCGTTCCTTTTTTTTTTTTTACCGTGGCCTGAATGGGTGTAGTAAAACAGGCATTTCAACAGAAAGATGGGGAAAGGGGTTTTAGAAGAGTTATTACAACCTATCAGACTCCTGCTCAGCATTTATGTCTGTTGTCAAACTTGACAGTAGGAACAGCTTGGATAAATATGTTAGCTAAGCCCAATACCTAAAAATGACCTAATCTGCTAATTAAAATGAAAAAAATTAGGAAGTGCATGTTAAGATTAAAGATTAGAATTAAAGATTAAAATGACAAACTTTTTTTTTCTTAATGACATGATAAATTGTTCACCACAAAACTAGCAATGTGAGCTAACAAAATCATGTGGTTAATTTTGATTTCTTGGGCACTTTTAACCAGTTGTTGCTGAGACTTTTATTTCAGTATGTTCATGTAATTCCAACTGAAACAGAATATTGAGTAAGAAGAGGAACTTCTTTTGCAAATCATTCCTTCATAGCAAACTAATGGTAAGAGGGGTTGGTTAAAAATATTAACATACTGTAGACAGTTAAAAGGGTCTCAGGTTGACGTCAACCGAAGGACAGCCACTCCAAACGTGGAAGCAATTGGTCAGTCATTGATTGAATATTTCCACAACAAACCTATTTTTAGTGGATAAACTAGTAGGGATTAATTCATTGAGCTAGCAAAATAAACTATGTAATTTTGACTCGCAGACTTTAAATGCATGTGGCCAATGTAGAAATACAATTTCATAAAATATTATCAGATGAAACATATACACACATTTAGGAATACTCAGGGTACTATAGTTATATGGGTTTTATTTAGAGCTGCACAATTAATCGTTAACAGATCGCGATTTTGATTCGACCCCTTAGACCACAGGTGTCAAACTCAGTTCCAAAAGGGCAGCAGCTCTGCACAGTTTAGTTCTAACCCTAATTAAACACACCTGATCAAACTAATTAAGTCCTTCAGGCTTGTTTGAAACCTACAGGTAGGTGTGTTGGACCCTCCAGGAATTGAGTTTGACACCCCTGCCCTAGACGATCTTAATCCAGCATTTCTACGATTTTGCCAATCATATTTTCAAGTTCAGGATAGAAGCAAAGGTGGCTGCACGAGTTTCACATACATTGCTCAGCGACATGGACACCTCCAAATGATGTTAAAAGAGTCACATACTGTATTTGTAAGGTATAATTCACAATATACATAATATATATAATTCATAATTTTTGTCTTCATTTAATGCTGTATTCGTGACTGGGAAATCACACGTGATGTGAGTTGCTGACCGTGAGCTGTTACCACAGAAAGGGCGGGCGCGCACCCTACTTAATGATAGACACGCGCGCGTCTACTTTAGTGAACAGAACCTGCATAGGCTGTGAATAACGGTAATAAAGTTGTAAATAATATACAGTTTGTGGCACAGAGTGATCGATTGAGAGCCGCGCATTTTTACATTTATAACGTTTTAGAGTTACAGTATGATTGTGATATGCATGTGATGTTTTTTTTTCTTTCATAGTGAACACACAGTTGTGCATGAAAATAAATGTTTACAGTGTCAGTATAACTACTCTAGCCTATATAATGCTGATTTTACCAGTGAGTAAAATGGTCTAATAATGTTGTCAATGACAGATTACCAGCATATATCTCAAACATAATTCAACATCAAAATTATTATAAGTCGAATAGAATTATTTATAGAAACCAGTAAACCTACACATAATATTATTATTATTGTTGTTTTACCCTATGTTTGAGAAAAAAACAATAATAATTTCCGACTCATATTTACCTTTATTTTACATCTACAGAATCGTGAGAAAATCGTGATCTTCATTTTAAGCAAAAAAATTGTGATTCTCATGTTAGCCAGAATCGTGCAGCTCTAGTTTTATTTTACCAAGTTTATTAAATTACAAAATTTTATATGAAATTAATAACTTGGGCGTTAGGTGGCTCAGTGGATAGATTGTTGCCTCACAGCTAGAAAGTCGCTAGTTCGAGCCTCGGCTAGGTCAGTTGGCATTTCTGTGTGGAGTTTGCATGTTCTTTCCACGTTTGAGAGCGTTTCCTCAGGGTGCTTCAGTTTCCCCAAAGTCCAAAGACATGTGGTACAGGTGAATTGGGTAAGCTAAAAATGTCTGTAGTGTATGTGTGTGAATGAGTGTGTATGGGTGTTTCCATATGCTGGATAAGTTGGCGGTTCATTCCACTGTGGTGACCTCAGATTAATAAAGGGACTAAGCCGAAAAGAAAATGAATGAATGAATGAATGAATGTAAACTGCTAAGTCACCCAAAATGATAAAGTCAAAACAATGAGTTTGTCCCCTTTAGCATCACAAAATGTCAGAACAGAGTTCAAGATCACATAATGCAATTTTAAAAGGGAAAATAAGCATAGCAGACTAACAAATCACATGTCAAACTGTTAAAAAAACATATATTTTTATATAAAAGCAAACAATGTTTAACCACAAGGAAAACTGCACATACAGATCAGTAAGCACAGTACCATATACAATGATATGGTTAACTAAGCATGCTGTGCATCCAGATGTTCACCCTGGGCATTTTATCTGCCGGATAGAGGTTAAAACACATAAATTCACTAAAAGAAGAAGAAAAGAAAGAAAACGTTTCTCTATGGGAGCGAGGAGAGACAGAGAGCAGCAGAAAGAGAATAGGTGCTTACTCAATATGTAAAAGTGGATCCACTCAAAAGCTCCTTCGGCATGAGTAAATTGAGTTAGTATCTCATGTGCTCTTAATCAAGATAAATCTTAGACAATAACAACATCATTAGCAGTTTATTTCAGGTCAGGGGAGGCACCTGGTATCTCACTGTGATCTCTAATTGGGTTATGAATGTGTTGCTCTCAGGCTGTTCCCTTTTAAGATAAAAAGAACAAGTCATCTGGAACTACACAAAGTAGCTTCAAGTCTAGAAGTAAATGCAAAATTATTATTGTAGTTCAATTGTAACTTTTAGAGTGATAAAAAATAACTAAATAAGCAAAGAAATAAACAAATAAACATGTTCGCACTTTATATTTAGTAGCCTTAAGTAATATATACTAATACTTATATACTAATACATTAAATTAGTAATTTATCACAATACACTTATTGTGTAAATACATTTTTTTATTGTACTTATGCTTGATTAAATAATTTCTGTAAGAACAATTATTATTATACTGTTGACCATACCTTACACCTTAACGGATGTCTAAACCTACCCATACTACCAAACTTGTCCCTATATAAATATATACATTTGAAGTCAGAATTATTAGCCCCCCTTTAAATGTCTGATAATATTTTTCTTTTGGAAAAAGTATTATTTGCAATTACTTATATATATATATATATATATATATATATATATATATATATATATATATATATATATATATATATATATATATATATATATTTTTTTTTTTTTTTTTTTTTTTTTTTTTTTTTTTTTTAAGAACAAAATTATTAGCCCATTTAGGCAATTTTTTTTTCAATAGTCTACAGAGCAAACCATCGTTATACAATAACTTGCCTAATTAACCTAACCTGCCTAGTTAACCTAATTAACCTAGTTAAGCCATTGAATGTCACTTTAAGCTGTATAGAAATGTCTTGAAAAATATGTAGTAAAATATTGTTTACTGTCACCATGTCAAAGATAAAATAAACCAGTTATTAGAAATGAGTAATTAAAACTATTATTTTAAGAAATGTTTTGAAAAAATGTTCTCTCCATTAAACAGAAATTGGGGAAAAAAATAAACAAAGGGGTAACAATTCTGACTTGTGTGTGTGTGTGTGTGTGTGTGTGTGTGTGTATGTATGTATATATATATATATATATATATATATATATATATATATATATATATATATATATATATATATATATATATATACATACACTCACAGGCAACTTAATTAGGTACACTTGTTTAAAGGCAAATTTATAATCAGCCAATCTCATGGCAGCAACTCAATGCATTGATGTAGGCATGTAGACATGGTCAAGACGATGTGCTGCAGTTCAAACCGAGCATCAGAATGGGGAAGAAAGGTGAACTGCTGATCTACTGGGATTTTCACACACAACTTTCTTTAGGGTTTACAGAGAATGGTCCAAAAAAGAAAAAAAAAAATCCATTGGGCGGCAAGTCTGTGGGCACAAAAGCCTTATTGATGCTGGAGGTCAGAGGAGAATCATCTGGTTGCAGCTGATAGGAAGGCAACAGTAACTCAAATAAACATTCGTTACAACCGAGGTATGCAGAAGAGCATCTCTGAATGCAGAACCAAACATCAAACCTTGAGGCGGATGGGCTACTGCAGCAAAAGACCACACCGGGTGTCACTCCTGTCAGCTAAGAACAGGAAACTGAGGCTCAAATTCACACAGACTCACCAAAATTGGCCAATAGAAGATTGGAAAAATGTAGCCTGGCCTGATGAATCTTGATTTTTGCTGCAACATTCAAATGGTGGGGGCAGAATTTGACATCAACAACATGAATTGATCCATCCTGCCTTGTGTCAACGTTTCAGGCTTGTGGCAGTGGTGTAATGTTGTGGGGGATTTTTCTTGCCACACTTTTGACCCATTAGTATCAATTATGCACAATTTCAATGCCACAGCCTACCTGAGTATTGTTGCTGACCATGTTCACACCTTTATGACCACTTTCAGCAGGATTAGCGTGCCATGTCATAAAATTGGAATCATCTCAAACTGGTTTCTTAATCTTAATGATAATGAGTTCACTGTTCCACAGTCACCAGATCTCAATCCAATAGAGCACCTTTGGGGTGTGGTGGAACGAGAGATTTGCATCATGGATGTGCAGCAGCCAAATTTGCAGCAACTGTATGATGCTCTCATGTCAATATGAAGTAAAATCTCAAAGGAATATTTTCTGTACCTTGCTGAATCTATGCCATGAAGGATTAAGGCAGTTCTGAAGGCAAAAGGGGGTCCAACCCAGTACTAGTAAGGTTTACCTAATAAAGGGGCCAGTGAGTGTGTATCTGAATCTGTATTCTGTATCCCACTTTAAAAGCAGCAGAGGTGTTCTGCAATACATCACGATATCGTGTGTGTGTGTGTGTGTGTGTGTGTGTGTGTGTGTGTGTGTGTGTGTGTGTGTGTGTGTGTGTGTGTGTGTGTGTGTGTGTGTGCGTGTGTGTGTGTTATGGGTGGTGTTACCCATTGCAGAATTGGTGAGTCTTAATGAGTAAATGATTGATTGACATTCATAACAGATTTAATTGTTTTTAATAGTAATACAGCAGAATTAGTTTAATGCCATTGGGAACAATTATCACAGCTCATGATACTGCTTTGATGACATTGATCAGAAGACATTTGTCAGCTTTTTGTTTTCAGAGCACTGTTGAGTGTAAGACCAAGACACCCTTTTCAACAACAACAACAACAAAGTTTTTAGTTCTTTAGGACATTCATTTACATGACAATGGTGTTTTGCAGGGCTGAAAATACAAATGATTGAAAACAGTTTCGAAGGCTTTTCAAAGTTTTATTCTAGATTGTTGAGAGCACCAAAATTCATGTGATGTGCTTTTTTTTCTTTATTTCTCTCTGCCATTCATTTCTAAGCATGGGCACTGATCCACATACATAGTCTTATTTGTATACAATAAGGCTGTGCGCTGGTAAAAAGAAAAGAAAAGTAAAGAAAAGAAAAGAAAAGTAAAGAAAAGAAAAGAAGAGACAAGACAAGAAAAGAAAAAAATGAGAAAAGAAAAGAAAGAAAAAAAAGAAAAGAAAAAAGAATCAATAAACGGTATTAGTCAATTTGCAGAATGGAGAGCCCAAAAATGAGACACGATATCTTTGATTTAAAAGTAATTCAGTAAGCACCGCACTATTACTTTCATCAATTGTTATTTGGTGTGTGATAAATAGGCTTAACCTGCTTGTGGATTTTGAGTTGTAGATCCCTCTGCTCTTATCTCACACTCATCTTCATTTTCTACCCTTGGGTCTGTGCTTGACAGTGGCCAGAGAGCAGACTGTCGCTCAGTTTCATGCTGTTAGCTTGTCAGCGTGTGTCAAACAGTGCGTCGTAGTGTGGAAGCTGTCGAGGGGATGTGAGGGTTGGGGGTCTCAGATCCAAATTGGGCCAACTGAGGGGGACAGTCAGCGCGTTATCGATTGCTTTTGTCCAATTTCTGAAGCATGGACTTCCCACGGCGAATGAGACGTCGAACTGCCATGCTGCGAGTGGATTTGGTGGCAAACGGAGAAGATAAGTTTAGGTCTTGGCCTGGGTTGGATGATACGTTTTTTTTTTCAGATTGTCTACATTCTGCTCAGGAAAGAAAACCATCCCAGCATGAAAAGTGACAGTTGATGGTGGACGATGATAATATTGCATTTCTACCCCGAAGAGACAGGGACAGCAGTCATCAAGAAGAATGGAAAACTTTGATAAGTGAGTGAAGATTGAGTCTTGCCAGAAGGTATTGTAGTGCTACTACAGTGATTGTAATAGTTTTAAGTTTTTGAAGCTGTTGTGAAACCCAATTACTATATTCATACATTCTGGTAATTTGTGCATCTTGGTATTACATCAAAGTAGTTTTAGGATCAGTTGATTTATCGTTACACATCTTAACAGACTGCAATAGCATCTTCCAAGGGTTCACATTTGCTGTAGTAATATGATAGGCCATAAAGATGAAACCACATTAAAAGGTAGGAATAAGGTCTTAATTATACAAATTAGGATCATTCTTAAAAGGGAGCCCTACATACGTTTCTGGAGATTCAGAATTATGTAGCCAGAGCAACGTATAGCTGCATTTAGTCTTTAAAACTAATGCTACAGGGTGTTATGAAGCTGTTCCTTTTCTCGCTTACCAATTGATCACTTACCTCTGTATGGACGGCTTTCCTGCTGTTACCAGTTAGCTCAACACATACACGCACGCACGCACGCACGCACGCACACACACACACACACACACACACACACACACACACACACACACACACACACACACACACATATATATATATTTTATAAAATAACAATGCATTTTTGTTTTTATAATTATTTTTTAGGGGTTTTCACCTTTATTGATAGGACAGTGGAGATATAGAGACTGGAAAGTGTGGGGAGCAGAGATAGGGGAAGGATCAGCAAAGGACCTCGAGAAGGGAATCGAACTCGGGTCGCTGCGAGCTCCTCGGTGCTATGTGTCATCGCACTAAAAACTAGGCTATTGGCGCCAACATGCATTTTGTTTTGATAACAAAATAATAATGTTAAATTTATACATCATTATTAGCAATAGTAGTTCGAGTGCTGAGCCCCAAATACTTGAAATTCTAGAATCACCCATACTTTGCATATAACCAGTGTCTGTTCTGCATCGCGGTGTAATTACAGTCTGTGAGGGAGACTGACAATTATTTGACAAACATAGCAAATAATCATGTCTTGATAACATTTATTCATTTTTTTTTCGGCTTAATTTCTTTTATGCCAACTTATCCAGCATATGTTTTACGCAGCGCATGCCCTTGCAGCTGCAACCTAACAATAGGAAACACCCATACACACTCATTTACACACATTCACTACAGCCAATTTAGCTTAACCAGTTTACCTATAGGCATGTCTTTGGACTGTGGGGGAAACCGGAGCACCTGGAGGAAACCTAAAACAACATGGGGAGTACATGCAAACTCCACACAGACACAACATATAGCAGAGAAAATAAAAACTGAATTGTTGTTTTTGTATTTTTTTGTGTTGTTTGTGACTATTCATCCCCAAAGTTGAATGTTTTCCTTTTAAAAATAAAAAAAGAAAAACTTCTATTATTTAAGCATTTTCCCTCTTGTTTGTTTTTTTTTTTTTTTTTTTTTTTTTGTGGACTTACATTTAGTAATGGTCTGGATCATTTAACATTTACAATGTCATTTTAAAACTGAACTTAAAGGGAGGAAAAAATAAGTCCATTGCCAGAGCATGTAATACATATTTTTGACCTCACAAATTATTGTTTTTGTCATTTTTATGAAGACTTGCACTTTGAAAAAATCACTTTTAAAACTACAATTGTCATGTAAATGAATGCCCAAAATTAATTTAAGAATCTTTTTGGCTTTTAGTTGAAAAAAGTCCCTTATTATTAATGTTTTTAAGTGGTAAATAAAGCTAACCTTTAACCTTTGTTACCTTTAAATTGTCAGCTTGATGGATAAATTAATCATTTGATAGTTGAAACCTTCAAACGTAAGCATCAGTGAATGTCAACAGCACTTAGAAACACTGATCATAAAACAAATACAGTTAAAATGAAATATTTCTTGTTATATTACCAATCTTGCTAACATGGCAACAGTTTCATCTGCAGTAAGTGATCCAAACAGAACGCTATAAAAAATATTAGCATGTTGCTAGTCTAACCAGTTAAAATACTACACCGTATACACACTTAACACATTTACAATTGCATATAATCTTTTCCTAATAGCAGTTTTTAATGCTGAATGAAACAGAATCTTTCTCCCTGCTCTGTCTTTAATCTTGCATTACTTTCTTCAGGCGCTTATCACAACACATTCTGGGATTCCTTTGAAAAGAATGCATGCAATAATTTCTTTGATTTTTAGCAATGGTGGTATCATAAAAGGATGCCTGATTTTAATGTCTACTGGTGGGCAGAGGACTAAGTTTTGGAACAGAGCAGTACTTATCTCCAGCAGTGAGAGTGAACATTCAAGTATTTGCCAAAAAAATCCAGAGGATTATGCAATAAATTGCTCATTTAATCAGAGCTCAGTCCTGATCTGGGTGAGAAAGACACACATGCTTTGGCCTGCTGTTTTGAGCCCACTCTAATGCTCATCAAATCAATTATGATTTCCAACAGCCCTAAAGACTGAACATGTCTCTTTTGTGGAGTGTGTGTGTGTACTGTTTTGGTGGTTAAAAGAACGTTTTTTTTGCATAATGACATTGGTATGACCTATTTGTACTCTATTATGATGGTTTATGGGGACATTAATGATGTCTTTGTAATTCAAAATGTAATTTAAAAAATGTATAATTAATGGGACATTTTAACATTCAAATTTTGACACATTTCCTGCACTAAAAAAATATCCATTGGATTTACAAATTTTTTTTTTAAGTTAGGTGGTTGCAAACAATTTATATAGGCTAAACTTAAACAAACAAATTAAGCTAAACATTAATTTCTTTTGGCCGATAGACATCACGATGCTGAACCGGCAACGCAATCCTCCCCCCTGCTCCTTCGCAGCAACAACATGCTCGTGAAAAATACACACGGCCCCATTTTAATTAATATGTCTTAGTTTTAAAATACCATTTTAAAACAAAAATGATCCACATCCACGCTGGCGTTTTATCTAGTATTTCTGAAAAGATCATGTAATTTCTGAAAAGTGCACGTCGGACAGTTTATCAAGGATGTACCGCTAGATTACGTATCACTATAGTTGTTAAACATGATATTTAATTAATCTTATCTGTCTAACGAATCTTCTGTCTTTTGAGTCTATCAGGGAACGTGTCACACCATCAGTACATTGTTTCAATCTTTCGATTTCACGAAAACCTCCTATACTGTTGTTGGTTGTTTTTGGTTGTGCACCTTTTTTTACCAACCAAGTTTGTCGATGCCATTATAATGACAGATCACTCTGATTATTCCCACCAAAAAAGTAATTGCCAATTGACAATTTGTGTGCAACTTATCTTTATTTATTTATGATTTGTTTATGGGCAAAACAAATACCATGCGGATCAGGTAGTTGAAACGGTAGGCTACAATTAATTTGTTATGAATGAATTAATTATTCATAAATTATTATTTCACCGCCAGCCTACAATGACGATCCCATAGTCCATCACAATGTTTCACGTTAGATATTGTACGATGCCAAATTGGTCAACATCACCCAACCCTATTGATTTTATACCAGTGACTGTGTTTATTTCCTTGTTATCACTGCTCCTATTCTGCGCATGTTTTTGTGTAAATAAAAACTGTGTTTTTGATAATTCCTGTGATCCGTGTACTTGTGATTGAGCAACCTTGACATGGACTAGGGCCCATATAATTAGCATTGTTACTGTTTAAAATACATTATGCCTATGAAGAGACCCTGTAAATCACCAATACCAATATGTGTGTGTGTGTGTGTGTGTCTGTGAGTGTGTGTGTGTGTATGTGTGTGTGAGTGTGTGTGTGTCTGTGTCTGTGTCTGTGTGTGTGTGTGTGTGTGTGTGTGTGTGTGTGTGTGTGTGTGTGTGTGTGTGTGTGTGTGTGTGTGTGTACGTGCGTGTCCTGCAGTCAATTGCTCAAAAAAAGCCTCCAATTTAAAATAAACCATCCACTTGTTCCTGACTCTGGGATCCTTATGAGGCAAAAAAGCCACTTAAACCAGACATATCAAAGCTAAGTGCTATCATTGTGAATTTTGCCCTGTTTTTCAGCAGAATCAAGAATGTGTAGAGTGTCAGAAACTAAACTTGATATGATGCTTTTATGCAGTATTGGCAAGTGTCAGTCATTAACATTTCATCAATGTCTTGCGCTAGTGTTTATGCAGATGTTCAGTATTCACTCGTGTAATCTAACCAAGTTATTTTTACAGCTTGAATAAATGCTCTGTTTAAAACAAGAAGGACCTGCAGGACGTTTTTACAGCACAGATACTTCTTGTATGACAAAAGATGAAGGGAAATTAAATCTGTCATCACCCCTTTATAGTATCATGCGTTTGGCTTAGCAACATGCTAACATCAAGTCAATAATGACTATAGTTTCCCGCATGGAGCGTTATTACTGCTGCCTTTGTACAGTGTGACTTGTGAATCTGAGTGATGCTTGGAACATTGCCTTAGAAGTCAGCTGTCTATGTAGGCAGCAGACAGAGAGACAGCTTATTAGGTTTTGGAACAGAACTAATGTGTATGCCATCTGTCACAAGTGTGTGGTTGTGTGTGTGTTTATTCACTGTAACTGTTGCATATGTATAAGTTTGTGTATATATACAGTACATGGACAGCTTAAGCATAATCTCTCAAATGTGATCAGGTCTAAGAAGCATAATAAACCCTCTCAGGACAGCATAAACAACTTTGTTTTCTGGAAATATGGCTATTAATGCTGACTCATTCGCAGGCCGGTTTTCAGTCAATGGCAATCTGTGCACTGGAGTTCCAAGCAACTGTGTTCACACGTAAAAACAACACACATTCTGAGAGCAATTACTCATCTAGAGCCTCCTCTTTACTTTACTATGAATAAATTAAAGCATAAGTTCATTTTTTAAAAGATTTCTCATTTATAAACAATGATTAAATAATGCATATCCCTAGGAATGACGGCACAAAACAATTGAGAATTTGAAAAATCACCTACGAAAAGGGAACGTTTGAAAGTTTTCAGTTGATTAAATCTTTTTGTTTACGCCTGTGGAGTTTGGTCGTGGAAAACTTGGTAACTCATTTGACATGTTAGCTGGAGTCCGAAAACAAAAAATCTGTCATGCTAAATCTGCCATTACGGCTTGTGTGAAGGATTTTATAAACACACACATTAACACTCGCAGCTCATGAATCAACAGGAATTTGTCTGTGTAGCAGATTTATCTCCCCCAGACACAAACAACATAGTAGTGAGTCAGTCGCTCTGTTTACTCCAGTCCCTCTCAAACTTTTGCAATTTAAAGAACTTTACACTTCATCTGTTTCATATTAACCGAATTAGATTGTGCTTTAGGGATAAATCAGGTTTTGATATGGTGCACTTTATGAAAAGTCATTGATCAGTAATTGGTATGGACATAATAATATGAATAAATTCATACAGACCTGTAAGGAAAGAGGTTGAATAATAAGGTCCCTGATGAAGTGATTCTAACATTGTAATCTAAACTACAACTGTTTTTGGTTGCATAACCTCCACTAAAAATATTTAAGTGGGCCCCAGAGGACTAGCAAAAAATAAGGTTATTTATGCATTTACGGTGAGACGCCTTTTATGAGACTTTAGTTTGAAAATGACACACACATGCACATACAGACACAAACACAAACAGCTATGTTTATGGACATTTCCCACTTAATGATTTTTATACTGTACAGTCAGACTGTATGTTTTTTTTGCCCTACCTCAACCCTACTTAAAAATGTGTGACTTATGAGCTGTTTTCTTTATGGAAACCAGCCAAACAAAAAAATAAATAAAAAATTCCCCACAAGTTTAACATTTACTGATATCTCTTAAGACGTGCATCCCCACTGGTGTTCAACCCAGTTCTTAAAGATCTACCTTCCTGCAGAGTTTAGCTCCAACCCTGATCAAACACAACTAAACAAACTAAGCCCCGGTCCACACAAACACAGGTATTTTCAAAACCACACTTTTTATTCATTCATTTATTCATTTTCTTGTCGGCTTTGTCCCTTTATTAATCCGGGGTCACCACAGCGGAATGAGCCGCCAACTTATCCAGCAAGTTTTTATGCAGCGGAGGCCCTTCCAGCCGCAACCTATCTCTGGGAAACATCCACACACACACATTCACACAATCATACTCGTACACTACGGACAATTTAGCCTACCCAATTCACCTGTACCACATGTCTTTGGACTCTGTGGGAAACCGGAGCACCCGGAGAAAACCCACGCGAACCAGCGACCCAGCAACCTTCTTGCTGTGAGGCGACAGCACTAACTACTGCGCCACTGCTTCGCCCACCACACTTTTTATGTTTAATTTATTTTATTTAACAGGGACAATGCTCATTAAATAACAATAAAACTGACATCTCTTGCATCTGTTGCATAATTTTCATTATGTGGTTTTGCTGTTTGTCCACACGAAAACGGTGTATCAGTTGACCCTGAAAACTCTGGCCAGGGGGTAAATTTTCTCAAACAGTTTTTTTCACCTCATGATGTCAGCGTCCACACTATTTCCTCCTTTTTGATTAGATAACACAGCTAGATTCACATCAAATGTCGAAGATGCGGATGAGGCAAATTCGGCACATTCGCAGAAAATTATTATTAATATATATTCTGCATCCGCAGCAGTCTTAGGAGATAACGCCAGACTTCCCTCTCCTCAGACACTTCCTCCAGCTCTTCCGGGGGGATCCGAGGCGTTTCCAGGCCAGCCAAGAGACAAAATCTCTCCAGCGCGTGTCCTGGGTCTTCCTTGAGGCCTCCTCCCTGTGGCACATGCCTGAAACACCTCCATAGGTAGGCGTCCAGAAGGTATACGAAACAGATCCTCGAGCCACCTCAGCTGACTTCTCTTGATGTGGAAGAGCAGCGGCTCTACTCCGAGTTCCTTCTGGGAGACAGAGCTTCTCACACTATCTATAAGGTGCGCCCTGCCATGCTGCGAAAGAGACTGATTTCAGCTGCTTGTTTCCGAAATCTTGTCTTTTCGGTCATGACCCAAAGCTCACGAACATAGGTGAGGTGACCGGTAAATTGATCTTCTTCTTTACCACGATGGTTCGGTACATCGACTGCAATACTGCTGTCACTGCACCAATCCACTTGTAAATCTCATGTTCAATCCTTCCCTCACTCGTGAACAAAATCCCAAGATACTTGAACTCCTTTAACCTGGAGATGGCAAACTCTGTTTATAAAAATACCTTTGTACGAGTGGATATGGCTAAGTATAGGATTGGAAGGAGCACTTGGTAATTAAAGACAGGTGTGTTTGATTAAATTTGCAGATCTCCAGGAACAAGGTTGAAAACCCCTGACGTAGGGGAGAGTGGGGCACAAAGTAACACTTTT
Organism: Danio rerio; assembly: GCF_052040795.2. Lineage (NCBI taxonomy): Eukaryota > Metazoa > Chordata > Actinopteri > Cypriniformes > Danionidae > Danio > Danio rerio. The sequence goes on from NC_141021.1 coordinate 18,666,183, forward strand.
TGGTTTTGGCCAAATAATCAACAAAGTAATGAGATTAGACAAACCATTTTTTACCAACAACACACAAGCCTCTCCTACAAATTAGCACTGATTGTTTGATCACCAGACCTATGGTTCCTGTGCAGTATTGCCAAAAGTGCCAGGAGTAAAAATGTTACTATTTACCTCACCAGTAGGGCAAGTTGTAACAGACAGAGGGTTAGTTGTAACACATGCTTACAAAGGCAGATTTCACACAGTTAATTTAATTTCTGTTTCCTTTATATAGTAGCTATATTTACTAAGTACTTAGCTTAATTAATTTTTGTTCTACATAGCACAGTATATTTATTTATTTCTTTACCTAATAGATAAACATATTTGGATTTATTTTCATTATTACTCATTATTATACAATGCATTTATTTGCATTTTAGCGATAAAATTCTTTTTTTCTTTATTAAAAAAATATTTTCTATTAAAAAATAGATTTAAAATGTACTATTTAAAAAGTTTTCAACATTATTCACAACACAAAAAAAAAAAAAAAAAAAAAAAAAATATATATATATATATATATATATATATATATATATATATATATATATATATATATATATATATATAGTTAGTTTAATTGGTGTCCAACAGTGTGTGGCTTAATTGTAACACCCTGTTACAACTAACCCTGCTGTGTCATGTTTTCTTCAAAACAACTGGCTAGCAGATGTCTTTTTTACGTCTTTCAAAATGGTTTCATCTTTTAGCCTAGAAGATTTTAGCAGTATAAGATTTAACATTCATACTTTTCATAAGATACTGCTTATAATTTTTTTTTAAATAAAAAAAATAGTGACTATACGAAGAAATACTTGTAGGCTGCAAAAATGGTTTCTACTGTTTCTCATCCAAATTTCACCAAACTCTTTTAATAATTGGCAGGAAGACGTCTGCCAATACTTTGGTTAAAACCTTGGAAGCAAGCTATGGTTAGCCCTGAGCAAATACCTTAGAACTCCTAGAAATACCTACTTCCCCTAAGGAATACAAGGATATACTGGATGAAGGAAAATCTAAATGTAAACCTGATGATAATTGCAGGGTTTAAATAAGCTAAATAATTAGACAACAAGTGTTAACCCAAGACTATAAATACCTGTTCGTTTTCTGGATCAAGCGATTATAAACAACCAATATAAAAGACTAAAAAAAACCTATGCTCCTCACATCGACATCTCATATATAATAATGCGCGAATTACATATGTGACAAACAAGTGTACATTTCACATACAGTGGTCACCCGTTAATCGCGGGAGTTGGTGCAGAATGTTTCCTCAACATTGTAGGGAGAAAACTTGCAAACATACAGTACTGCACTTCCAAGTCACACTGCTAGCGATCAAAGATTTTTGTAAATTAGGCAAACTGAATGCATTCTTTACAATTTTTGAGAAATGGAAGAGATTGATAGACTGTGGTCTACAGCAGAACGCAATGCGTTGTAAAAAAAAAAAAAAAAAAGGCATGTCAAATTGCACTAAAACATTTGCAAAACTGCGAGACCACTGAACTGTGTTACAGAGATGGTCAAGGGCGCCGCTAGGGTGGGAAAAGTTAGGACGATTCTAAGGGCCAATACATTTAGGGAGCCCCCAGAGACATTATCAAGGGCCCGCGCATTAACCCCCCCGCTCTTTACTTTCATCCGCGATCAACCCCTGGTGATGGTCCCCACTGTATATAAAAATATTTCAGTTTTTGTAACTTATAGTTTTTTATTTATTTACAGAGGCAGCACCATGGCTCAGTGATTAGCACTGTTGCCTCAAAGCAAGAAAGTAGCTGGTGCGAGTCCCAGCTGGGCCAGTTGCCATTTCTGTGTGAAGTATGTGCGTTCTCCCCATGTTTCCGTAGGTTTCCTCTGGGTACTCTGGTTTCCCTCACAATCCAAAGACAAGTGTTTGGCTGCCGTCACATTTAGAGTCTGATAAACATATACGGGTAAAACAAAATAAAAGCCCCTTTCACACAGTAATACTAATAAATATCCAGAAAATTTCCGGAACGACTTTACCAGAAAATTTAAAAAAAAGTGCTGTTCACACAGGCGAGGATGTTACAGAATTTTTCCAGAAAAGACCATTCACACATCTATTCCAAAATACCAGTAAATTCTGACATCGTTAAACAGAAGTAAGCTCTAAACGGCTGCACTTGTATTTGTAAACATTTCACTACATTACAAACTCTGTGGATGGATCAGTATTGTGAACAACTTTGGTGAAAACACATAGAGAAACACTGTCACATGTCAAGATGAACATAATATGAATGTCTGTGTGTGTGTGTGCTGGCTCTAACTCCTTCACGGGCACATGCGACACGTCAAGCAACTAAGGAAGTAGAGTTTGAAGGTAAACAAACAACGGCTTATCATAAGCATCTTATCAATAATTATTTACACAGTTGGCATTAAGAACGAACATACAAACGTTGTCTGACAAACAGCTAAGTGTGTCAGGAAAAATATTTAAAGGCTTTTATTTTCATAAACCACGGGAACGTGAATGCGTCTGACTGTACTGATTGGCTAAAGCAGACGTCTCACGTCAACACGTTCTAGACGTGCACATGCTCTTTCCGGCAATCTTCCTTCTGCGTTCACACAGCGCAGCATTCCGGCAAATTACCGGTAATGTTAAAACTTCTCTTTCTGGAAAATAGCCAGAACGAATTTACCAGTATTTTCAAAAAGGGCCTGTTCACACATACAGACCTTTCCGGAAAATTGCTGATCATTTTCCAAAAAGGTCTGTATGTGTGAAAGGGGCTTAAGACTCCTGACAATATTTCGAGGTCTTATGAAGCAAAACTTAACAACATTATTTTGATTAATTCTCAGCCTCCTGAGCTTGTTTAAAACAGTCTGGAGCAAGATTGTTCTGTCACATAACAACATATGCATGAGTACAAACTCCCACATGAGCTGATGCTGTTTATTTACATCACGTGTGCCTTTAAAAAGAAGCTGTGAGATTTTGCTCAATAGATGCTTTTTAAGAAAACAGATTTTCTTTTCATGTCAACCCTAAGATATTTTCACTGAATAATAAATTACATTTCTGTGAGTCTGATACTTACAGAAAGCTATTTCAGGCTTCAGAAGCCTTTGAAAACAGCCTGTGAGTCATATAGATGACTTTTATCATACTTTTATGCTGCTTTTTTGTCATGTTGGAGCCTGACAGCCTCAGTCCTCCTCCACTTTGATAATATTAAAAAAGAGTGGGCAGAATATTCTTCAAAAAAACCTTTTGTGTTCCACAGGCAAAAAAAAAAAGTCAAAAGGTTTCGGAAGACATGAAATATAATGACAGATTTATTTATTTATTTGTTGGTGATATATACCTTTAAATTGTTGCAGCTAGACAGCTTGCTGGGTTTTGGAACAGACATGTTGTGTAAGCCTCAGTCTGTTTTTCATGTGTTAACGTTGGACTGAGTACAGACCAAGTCAGATGACAGAAATGTGAGCAATTCATCACGCATTACACACACACTCCGAGATGTTCTCATTAGTCATGCTCACTGGACGTGGTGATGACATTATCTGGTCACAGCGCTAAAGAAGATGCTGATTTTAATATCTGATTAATGTATTAATCAATCATAAAAATCAAACCAGGGCATGACATGATATGCATGTGTGATCAGGAATGATGAACTTGAGAGAGGGGATGGGGGGTTCTTTTAAAGATCATAAGAGAGGAATATCCTCATTTATAATTTTTCAATATCTTTTCAGCAAAAACATCCTACTGTGATGAGTCTAGTGTTGTGACATAATTTCAGTAGTTGGTACCAATGCCAGTATAGTTACAGAAGGATGATTCAAAATTCCCAATGCAAGTATTAAGCGTAAACAAACTTTATTTATATGAAAGAGGTAGAATGTTATTTTTGCAAAGTCAATATATTCAGGGGTCCAGAAATCATAGTGATATTTTTCTTGTTTTATTTAATCAAGTATCTGTATTCTAATATTTGATTGAATTTTAATATTATATTGAATGCTCTTTTTATTTAACTATTTGACAATCAAAAATAAAATGTGTATAGATAGATATAGTTTCATCATGTGAAACACTGCAATTACAGAGTTTCAGTAGCAACTTGATAAAGGACAGGCATGTTGAAAATGCTTCAAGGTTCTTGTTTTGCTTGTAGCCATCCACTACCTGACAAAAGTCTTTTCACCTATCAAAGTTTAAGGAAAAACAAATAATAGCTTGACTTCTAGTTGATCATCATGAAAGGCAAAGGCCTCTAGATTACGCTTATTTACCAAAATAAAATATGATCTATGCCTTGATTTTTAATTAATTAAATAGGACAGTAATATCTGATTTTGCTTAGAAAAAAGTGTTGTCACTTAACAGAATAATGTACAGTATAGAATATCCCTCTCAGGCTCAAATTAAGTTTTAGAAACAGGGAAAATCTGATATGTGGGGAAAATTATCATATTGGGTAGTACAATAGAATCCTGACTTTTTTTTTTTAGAGAGACCTTCACATGCAAGGTGTTCTGGGATGTTGCAGATTTGCAACATTGGCCCAGTGTGGTAATTAGACACTGACGACTGAATATGATATGAACAATAACGTTTTATATACAACTTTTCAAACAATGTAACAAATTGCTTTTCTTTGGCAGAACAACAACAACAACAATATGGGATCCAAATCCAATATCTCAAATCCTCATTGAGTGGGTCATGTTTCCAAGTCACTTTGTCATGTGGTACTCCAAGAAATTGTTTTTGTCTTTTGTGTCAACTGGTGTCCAAGGGGGGAAACTGTTTGTTGCTAATGGACAACCAAGTCCTGCAGTGGTACTTCTGAGTAAAAGAACTCTTAAAATATGTATCTGGAGTAATAAGGTAGTTAATTTTAACTGTTGCAAATCTGCAACGCCTGCCTTGAGAGGGATATAATAGGGTTCATACACATTTTACTACTAAAATCTTACTACAGCATATCAAAAAATATGTGACAATCCATGTAGTTTACATTTCTTTTTGTATCTGTGAAATAGTTTTCAGAAAGTATCTTTCTGTCTGAGTGAAAATTTTATAAATGTTGGCTCGTGTTTTTACAAGACTTAAGATTAGTACAAATTAGCCTAAAGCAACCACACGTACCTCTGCAGTGAGATATTGTTTCCAGACACAACACTCATAATTGCATCTTGAATTACGGTGAAAGCGAGAGAAAGAGGCGAAACTTAAATTGCTTTTGACTTTTGAAGTCAATGCTTTTTTTACCCATTTTATTTGTGAAGTTTACCCATCAAACATTGTGTCAAGTATAAGTCAAGTTCATCTCAAATATATTCAAGTTCACAGATAATTGTTAAACAAATGTTTATGACTTTTCCAAAACATTTTGGGTATGTTTGTTTTTCCAAAACTTATCCAGGCCTGACTGTATGAACCCTGATATTAAGTCATGGTGCAATTGAAAAGTAATGAATATTGTGTATGACTCCCATGAGCTTGGATGACTGCATCCATACATCTCTGCAATGACTCAAATAACTTATTATTAAAGTCATCAAGATGGCAAAGAAAGTGATTCTTTGGATTCATCTTCAATGCCTCCTCCTTCATCAGACATGCTCAATAATGTTCATATTTGCTGACTGGGCTGGCCAATCCTCAATTGACTTTCTTTGCTTTCAGGAACTTTGATGTGGAGGCTGAAGTATGAAAATGAGCACTATCCTGCTGAAGAATTTGCCCTCTCCTGTGGTTTGTAATGTAATGGGCAGCACAAATGTCTTGCTGTTCCCATCCACACTGCAGATCTCTTGCACGCCCCCATACTGAATGTAAACCATGATTTTCCTTTACCTAACTTGACTGATTTCTGTAAGAATCTTGGTTCCATGCGGATTCCCATAGGTCTTCTGCAATATTTGTAATGATTGGGATGCAGTTTAACAGATGATTTATTGGAAAAATCTACCTTTTGCCACTTTTCCAAATGATCAACTAGAAGTCAATTATTATTTGTTGCTCTTACAATTGGGATCAATGACAAGACTTTTGTCAGGTAGAAAAACATGTCAACAATACAAGTCTAATATATAATTACAATGTTTTAAGATTATATATATATATATATATATATATATATATATATATATATATATATATATATATATATATATATATATATATATATATATATATATATATATATATATTAAAAACAATCTAACATTCCCTTTTTCAGGTAATCAATACTCCATTACTCTAATATTCCACACTCTTTATAATAAATTGAAGATTAAAATATATTATTATCCATTTCATAATCAAACCTAGCTTATTTATCTTTTCCACAAAGTGAGCTTTAAGTAGAATGAACAAGTTGGTTATAAATGAACTTCAACTGTGGCTGAAAAGGCAAGTCATTTCAAAAGCAGTTCAATCATATAACATATCAGTTATTTTTGCCGCAGATTCAAAAAATACACTACAAAATAAGATATGATCATTAACAAAAGGAGAACAAAGAGGAGGCAGAGGAAGATACTTCTAGACGCTTGACATTATAAAACACTTCAGTTAAAAACAAAAGACCTGAAATAATACTAAATCCAGATTTTTCTGAATGAGTCATATGTAAAGCCAATGTACAATAGCACACCTATGAGTGCACTTTATATAATAATATGCCAAGCTGCTTGGCAACCAAATACGCAATATTACATTACACCAGTTGTGAGCTGCATGGCTTGTCTAAACTACTATAGATTGTTGAAACTATAATCAACAATTCTGTCTATACTGAAAGCACCTGAAGAGTATATGACCTTACAAATAAAGGCTGAAATGCTTGAAGCGATACATGATAGAACCATGCTGGGCTGCCCAAAGAACCTTTCAGTGAACAGCTCTTAAATACCTATTTTTATTTCTTAGAGCCTTTATAGTATTTTTAACCTGTTAGTTAGCACAACTGGCACCAGTATCGATATGAAGGATATGTTTTGAACCAAATCAAACACAGACGTTAGTCCCTCATTTCAGTGCAACTGTAAAGGACTGGAAGCAGCGGATTGAACTTCCAACTCTTGCAGCAAATATTTTACACAGCGGATGCCCTTTCATCTGCAACCCAGTACTAGAAAACATCCATGCACACTCATTAAACAAACTGCGGCCAATTTAATTTATTCAACTTACCTATAGCGCATGGGTTTGGGCTGTGGGGGAAGCTGGAGCACCTGCAGGAAACCCACATGAACACGGGGAGAACATGCAAAATCCACACAGAAATGCCAGCTGGCCTAGCCGGGACTCGAAACAGCGACCAGCTTGTTGTAAGGTGACAGTGCTAACCACTGAGCCATGATGTTGCTGGAAACATGCATATTTAATCAATAAATGTAAGTTACATTTTAAATTAAAATAAATTAAGATTTTTACACTGCATTGTACAGCTAGCTTCAGTTCAGTATGGCTCACTTTAGGGGACCGTGCTGTTCCTGATAGCTGGTACAAACAAGCCTCACTATTACTAACACATGACATATAAACATTGCTGATTGGTCAGTGAGAATTTTCACTGCCTAGTTTAAGACCCAAGTTGTTTTTTACATGCATTTTTTTTTATTTCTCTTTGCTATTTGGGCTTATTGGAACCTAATTAGAATAAAACCTAAGTATCATCTTTTGATATGATGTACTTTTAGAGAAAAATGATGTCGATATATGTGGACTCTTTGTCCCAATTTACATAAAACACTTTTTCCTAACTATTTTTAATGCATATATAACATTTTTTTACTTGCTTTGACTATCAGAAAGCAAAAACAACATTTTTTTCTCCATTTTGGACAGTTGAAAATAGTGTTTGGGACATTTCATATGGTGCAAAACAGTTGCAGGATGACACTGTACGTTTGTAACAAAATATAAACATACAAAGTATTTTAAATAGCCACTTAAGAGCTAAATTGTGCTGTTCACATATGTGGACACTCAAGCCCAAGGAGGTTAACTTGGTGACATGAAACACCAAAACCGCAATATGTAAATAGTCAGCAGCAGCAGCAGGCACCGCTGTATTGTTGTTTTTCATGACTAAATTGTTTTAATACCGCCACAAGAAAAAGACACCTGGACTGGCAGCATTGTGGTCAGTAGAGGATGTCCAGATGTTCCAATTGTTGATAGCAGAGAAGCAGATGGGATGACACAGAATTATCTTTGTTATGGGAAAGCTAGGTTGCTGCCAGAAGTGGTGTTAGTGAGGCCAGCAGGGGGCGCCCAACCTGCGGTCTGTGTGGGTCCTAATGCCCCAATATAATGACAGGGACTCTATACTGCTCAGTGAGCGCTGTCTTTCGGATGAGACGTTAAACCGAGGTCCTGACTCTCTGTGGTCATCAAAAATCCCAGGATGTCCTTCGAAAAAGAGTAGGGGTTTAACCCCGGCATCCTGGCCAAATGTGCCCACTTGCCTCTGTCGTTCATGGCCTCCTAACCCTTCCCATATCATAATTGGCGTCATTACTCTGTCTCCTCTCCACCAATCAGCTGGTGTATGGTGTGCGGTCTGGCTCAAAATGGCTGTCTTCGCGTCATCCAGATGGATGCTGCACACTGGTGGTGGATGAGGAGACTTCCCCTTTGTGTAAAGCGCTTTGAGTGCCCAGAAAAGTGCTAAATAAATGTAAGGAATTATTATTATTATTATTATTATTATTATTATTATTATTATTATGGCAGTAGTGGCAGTTAAACTAGTGATAATTCTACCAACTTAAATCAGTAATAAACTTCAAAGGATATGCAAACCGAGCAGAGTAAAACTGAACCGTACTGTACTGTACCATACTGCACATTGGAAAACCGGCCATAGTGACCTAACCCTGCATAGTGTACACACACAGCCCGGTTTTATAGCATGCAAATGATTTATGAGTGGTTTGCAACTACGCTTTGAATTTGAACAACAACAGCACTGAGGACAACAATAATGAGAAATTGTTGAGTTCTATAAATGAGTACAATATATTTTTAGTAGGGATGTGACGAGATCTCAGGCTACGAGATCTCGCAAGACTAATTCGCGACAAGATTTTTCGTCCAGGTAAAAAGTTGTCTCGTGATTCAGCATTGAAGATTTTAAGCAGGATTAGATTTGAACTGCACATCAAGTGCTTTGCACACACCTGCACTGTTAAAAATTGTCCCGTTAAATAACAGTAAAATACTGGCAGCTGCAGTTGCCAGCAATGTACTGTTATTTTACAGTATGTTGCTGTAAAAATACATGGACTACATTGATTTACACAATACTCAAGTGAACTCATTTTGCTCACTGAAAGCAACTGCCTCAACTTGGTCAACAGCTGAATGAGTTTATGAAGTAATGTGCTATATATGCTTAGAAGCATACTTATAATGATAACTTATTTTAGTTAATTAGAAAAGTTCGGTTTAACTCTAATGTCTTATTTTTCACAACAGCACACATACATGTAAATCTGGAATCACCAGAGAGATTCTGACTGCATCAGCAACTAAACAGCCGCTATCTTTAAATAGAGAAACATGCAGAATAACATCAGCAGTTCATTGTTCATCTTTAACTCATTCACTGGCTCTACTCTCCTCCACAACGGTGACAGACAGAAGAAATTAGCTTCAGGTTTTACAGTAAAATACTGTTTTTTCCTTGATTTAACAGTAATCTACTGGCAGCTGTGGTTGCCAGCAATATACTGTTTTTTAACAGTCTACTTCCGTTGTGTAAATGAACAGTATATTACTGTTAAAATACATTTTTACACTGTGTTTTTACCTCTCACACCTTTAACCCTTTAAACCCCAGAGCATATACTTCAGTTTTTATTGAAGTGTCCACACTACTGAGTGTTCAAGAAACATGTAGCAAAGCTGAAGTAAATTCATTAATTAACTGACTAATTAAATGATAATTGAGGATTAACAATGAACAAATGAAGAAATACTGAAGGGAAAAAACAAGAACAGAACATACAAAACTTTAGTCACAGCTTTATAATGAAATAACCTGAAGAACAACAAATGATTAAATCATTTAAATGATCAGCGGATGATTAAACAACTCTACAAACATCATCACCAGCTACACTTATTACTTAATACATGTATTTTTGTATAACATCTACTAAAGTTCTTCTTGAGAGAAAGGTTAACGTTTTACGTCACCATCATGGAGAACAGAGTTTGCTTTAGTTGGGCTCTTAGCCCTGCCATTTTTAACATTTATATATCTTGGCTGCTGCAATTGTTAAGAACTTTGTTTAAAAAGCTCTTTTGATGTGGCAAGCCAGCCAAAAACCTAAATCTGAAAAAATAAGATCTAGTGATGTTCAAGTTGCTATTAAATGGCAGAGTTTGTTCTCATTTAGTATTATAAAATGTACTGCTCCTGTTCAATGTTAAATCTATTGTTTTACATTATATGTATATATATATTGCAATGATTTCTGGAAGTTTTTAAGAATATCTTGGACAATAACACTGCTCTATGGTATAAATCGCACTCAAAGAGACATCAATAATGGTGACAACAAATTTAACAAAATTTAACAAAATTAACAGTTTAACTCACAAACAGGCAACTGAAAGTCTAAACATAAACAACAGCAGAATCAAACACAAATAAAGAAAACCGTTATACAACATTTATTTATACCGCAATGCATGCTGGGATATTTGTACAGTGCCACTCCCAGCATGCATTGCAGCATGAAACATTTGAGATGTTACCATTGTTGAGATACAAGGTCAGATTCATGAGGTCTGAGTGTGTATTTTTCATAACTGAACTGTTTTTGTATGTTATTTCTTAACTGTTAAGTAATTATGGAGGTATCTTTTCTGTTTCCACTTCTCATTTATTAAATACCTGCAACTAAGCATAAAATCTATTGCATGAGGCCCTTCATCCAGATTTATACCAAAACATTTATCAGAAATAATTTCAGATAAAGAGATTTTTCTATTTATTGACTTCCCAACTTTAGTGCTATGGTACAAACGTTTTGTAAACGCTGTATTACAGCAGTTGGAAAGTCTTCTTAAATGAGTTCAAGGGTGAAGAGCCCAACTAAACCAGCCCCTCACTCCATTACGGTGACACAAAAAACACCTTAATTTCTGTTGGATCTCAATGTGAATTGTATGGACGTCAAATCAAGCAGTAATAAGTGTGTCTGCTGTTGTTTGTGGAGTTGTTTAATGATCCTCTGCTGAGACTGAAGCTGTTTTATTTTATTTGATTTTATTTAATGTTGTAACTCAAGTCACTGTTTGTGTTTCTTGTTTATTTTCTTCAGTAATTGTGATTATTAACAGCAGGTGTTCATCAGTGTCTGAATTCACTCATTAGTGTTCATTAAAACTGTCAGGTGAACTATATTAGTTAACTAGTGTATGAAATAGTGAACAAGGACACAAAGCGTGATTTCAAACACAGACTTCAAAACATCGAATCTGAACTCTGTTAGCTCACAGTTTTCTGCAGTTGGTTACTTTCTCGAAAACAAAAATGTTACCCAGAAAGCATTGTTTTTAACAGAATATTACTGTTTTAGTGAAAAAACATTATTTTACCGTAGAATCTGACCGTTTTTTAACAGCAATTTTTTACAGTGTGGCAATACGGGCTGCCTTGGTGTTGTGCATTGCTCATTTGCTTGGGCGGGTGCTACAACTGCTGCTACATAAATTAATGGGTTCGTAAACATGGCATGGAATAGCACTTTAGATATGCTTAAAGTCATAATCATGGTAAACACAAATGAAATTGAGACATGTGAAATGTTCCTTTTTTAGTCGCATTTTTGAATGCAGTACAGACATGTAAAGGCCATAATCAAACTATTACAGTCATGTCAGACTTTTGTCCAAATTTTACGACAGGATAGTCTGCACACAGCTGTTTGACATTACTCTCTGCACCTATCAAGTCCGTAAAGCACCACACACACATCTTCTCAAAATATTATCAGACATACTGTGAAAAATTCCTTGCTCTGTTAAACGCCATTTGGGAAATATTTAAAAAAGAAACAATTTAAAGGGGGGCTAATAATTCTGACTTCAACTGTAGGTACATTTGAGTCAAATATTTTAGACTTCTCTTTCTCTATTGGTACATCCTAAATCACATAGTCATCCATTATTCTATGCCATTTTGTAGTGTAAATAGTACATTCACACTGAAATATCCTGTTATTCTAAAGAGAACAAGTGCATTTGAATTACCCGGATGACGCACTTATTTAACCGTTCAAGTTCACACACTCAACGCCCCCAGCTTTGCTTACATAGCGCTGAAGGGCGGAGCTATCAGTCACTGATGCTGATTACATTATTTATTTTGAATTGTGAAATCAAAATTCTCCCACATAAGTGATTATGCTGCCTTTCAATTGTGAATGAGGTTATACTCTTGTCAGGCACTATTTGGTAAGTTGGTAATTTTTTTTATTAATTTGGCAATAGGGAAACATCATCAGAGAAAGTGTTTGAATATCCGGTTAGTAAAAAACATTAGTGTTTCATTTGGGACGACACTAAATTCATATACTGCTGTTGAGTGTGTAAGTGCATAGTGGATAAGTGAACAGTGTATAATGTCCCATTTGGGATGCAGTGTATGGCTGTGGAGTGACTGGCTGTAGTATTGGTAAACTAGTAACCAACGGTAAACAAAGCAAACATAATGGAGAGAGGTGATTAGTCACGTGAGTGTAATGTTAATGTGTTGAGTTTATTCAAGAAATGCATTTCCATCCAAAACCTCCTCAAATCAGAATTTAATCAAAGTAGGGGATTTCTATTCAAAATTTGGCATTTTTATTACCTGCTGTTCATTCCATACTTCAAAATGCACAATAACACAAGGTGAGGGAATCTCAGACAGTTAGTGTCTTCTTCATTAGATTTGTCACTGATAAATGGAAATATGACTGTTTAGTATGCCAAAAGCATGCTAGTGCCAAAACCAGAATGCGAGTTGAACTCCGAGTTGCTCATTAATGTTTAAATATATTTATGAAACAGTTTCTTGTGTGGGAGGTGATGCAAACTTAATACGAGACCGAAGTATTACTTTCTGCTACCAAGCTCAAAAACCCAGACATCCAAAAACACTCAAACGCTGAAATGTCAAACAACTGCCATTTTTTAATTCTGCTACACATTTTTTTTTTGTTCAAGGCACACCTATATTTGAAGGGAGTGATGGCGCAAACTGCAGGAGTGACATGCAGCCAAGCTGTTTCAATTTTTGTCTTGTATTAAAATGCCCAGTAGTGCTATTAGATTTCATAGAGACCAGAACACACTCCAATAACACAATATCAGATATTATCAAACTTCACCATCTGCCATTAGTTCCACAGAATGGCTCTTTTGGTGTCTCCCTGACAACCCATTAGAATCAGGCTGCTGTGATGGTGCTACAGTTAGATCTCAGTTATCCTTAGAAATACACACACACGCTGACACACACATACACAAACTATTCCAGCAGAATGTGAGAGCGGGCAAGACTTAAACTATTTTAAATGGAATGTGTGTGTGTGTGTGTGTGTGTGTGTGTGTGTGAGGTTTTGGAGAAAATCCAGTCTGGCAATACGTTTTGAGCCAAACAGATGCTTTGAAATGGACAACGGGATCAAAGCTGGAAAAATGAGCAGATTCCTCATTTTAATCACAGCATTTTGCAACCCAAGCTCATTCTGGAAACGTTTCTGGAGACCGCGATTTACGTGGCCGGAGGTACGTAATGGCTGCGTTTGGTTTTTTTCGAGTGAAAGCTGCGGGGCGGTGTGGCGCCGCTCCGCCCCTCCTCTTCGTGGTCGCCGGCCGACGGCTCGCCTCCGAGTCGAGGGCTTTCCAGACGCAGTCAGTTTGTCCGCCTAGCTCACAGTGTTGCGTCGGCGAAGCGGAGGCCCCGGAGGAGGAGGAGGAGCTGGCCGCGGTGGACGACGACCGGGATCGAGTCCGGGGAACGGCGGGTTCCGAAAATCAGGTAAGACGAAAAACGGAATCCGGAAAATAAGGGCGAGAACGCGGCGGGATCCGAAAACGAGGTCGAAAATGAAGACGAGGGCTTTTGCTTTTTTTTTTCGATCCGGCGGCTTTTCGCGGCTTTGAACAGCGCGGGCGTGAAGGCCGCGCGCTCCCGAGAGGCGCCCGCTCGAGACGTGAAAAAGCGCGCACAGCGGCCTCTTGCGAATCCGCGAAAACAAAAAAACACTTGAATCAAGTGTGCCGCAAGCCTGCGTTTGAGTGAAGGTCTCGGCCGTTAGATCGCCCCCTGGGGGCTGGCTGCAGTACAAGTCATAAAGCCCGCCTCCTCCGTGTTAATGAAGGAGACTTGAGCCCAAATAAAAAAAATAATTACACTTGCAATAAAATGTCCCGAAAGATGGTTCTGGTCGATTAAGGCACTGATTATTATGCTGAAATAGGTGCAGATCTTCATTTTTGTAAACAGTTTGTTTTTAGCAGTAATTTAATGCTGGGCGTGTCATCGTGATTGACAGCTGTGATTGACAGTTTCTCAAAGCGCGGCGTCTGAGCTTCGGTAGAAGACTGAAGTGTTATTATTCGATTTCTGTGATATTTTACTATGACAAAATGAGTTCAGCAGTAAACTACAGTTTCTGACATACATGATCTGGTGGAACACTGTTTATTCGCTAAGGTCAGAGCTTTTTTCGGGCTTTATTAGTTTGCTAATAAACGCCTAGCCACCCAGATAGCAAAATACACTGGGGCCAGTTCTTGCCTGCCGGAGACTTACCCCTCAGACTGACTACCTCTGCTGGACCTACTCCGGATGCCTGGACTCACTGCCCGATTCCAGCCTGAGTCAATTGAGCCAGATGCGGCGGCCGAGCGAGCAGGCGCTGCCGCATGCGAGCCGGAATCAGCCCGCGACGCCGCGACTAGGTTATGCGCTGATGCCTGGAGCTGGCGCGATTGAATCTTCATTATATAAAACCCTCACATTTGTTAACGTTATTACACCCATTTTTGTTGATATAACAACAAACGCATGCTACTATGTGAACGCAAAGTGTATCACTGAGTTTAACCTTTGAATAAAGATGCAAACAGCATAGCAATTATTTAAATAAAGGACAAAATAAATAACAATAAACCTGTATCGATTGCACAAGTATTAAATAATAATAATAATAAATACGAAAATGACAATAAAACTGCACAATAAAATAAACCCATTTAAGTACGGGGTATACAGGAGATCGTTAGCAGTAATTCTCTTTGTGTTTAAATAATAATCTCCACGTTGACCTCCTGTAAGGTTATTTGAACTTGCTTTATAGGACGTCTCTGCATTTTAAGTTTTGGCATGTTATTAAGTGATCTACTGAATTTGCTGTTATAAATCATTATAAGGTTCTTGAAATCGAATCTTATATAACCTAATAGAGCTGTAAATGTTAGATATTATTTATTTACATCATTTACTGTTGGCGTTTTATTTGAACACTCCAGCTAACATTAAAAAGAATGTAAATTCCTCGTTGCCAGATATAATGAAGGCATCGAATAAACCAAATGAAAACGGAGGCAAAAAAATTAAATAAATAAACAATTCAAGCGAAAATGAATAAACAATATACTAGTGATGTTACAGCAGATAGACGTTGTATTAATAGTGCAAAGTTTTTTTGCACAAATTGACAAATTGCAGGGTTGGGATGTGTAAATATCCTGTTGATATTTAGTAATCTTGCTGTATTTATCTTCTAAACGCACGATTGTTCCCGCATGGTAAATCGTTATGGTGTGTAGGCTATATTTTGGGTTCTGTTGATGGCTAATTAAAAATAAAAACCTTTCTAAAAATGTACGTGTTGTTTATATGTTATTGTTCATATTTTACAAGTGTTATTTCTACCCCTATGAAGATAACAAATACCAACAACAAATATAACAATAAGAGAATATATTATTTGTGCTCATATTCAGGCTAGAGTGTATAAAAGATCGTTTATTTCTGCAGTCCACCATGTATTGCTTTTATTAAAGTTTAACAGCTTACATCACACCGTTTTTAAACCGTATATTATTGTGTTTTTTAATGTAAGTGCTTCTATTTACATCAGTGAGCGTTTGTTATAGTGCAGACACCGGCAGTCGAGTGAGAAGTTCGGGGGGCGTGGTTGATTTTACATAAAGCGTTTGGTTGGAAGCTCGACTCCGCTCATTATCGCGGCTCCTCCTCTGGCTCCATCAGACAGTCCTTCTGCGCATGTCTGGCTCCAATTTCAGCAGTCTTTTGCGACAGTTTGTGCCCGTCAAGCAGGCGTTTTGCCCTCAAGGCGTTCAATGGCAAAAGGGGCTGTCGCGTCGTCCATATTTTTTACAGTCATTGACTTGAATACGTACCTCCCGGGACGTAAATCGCGGTCCGCAGAAATGTCCGCAGGGCTACGTTTCCACAATGAGACCGGGTTGGCATTTTGTAAACTAAATGCACTTATAGCTGTTATGGGAGATATGGAGATTATATTTTGTCTCTTGGTGATTTTATATTGTATTATATGTAGCAAGGTCAACATTAGTTTGATAAATTATTAATAAAAATAAAAGGGATAAAAAAAGGGGTAATAGTAAAGAGGACTATTTTTTTCACCATCAGAACAATTCAAAGAATTGGTGCTTAAATTCCATGGCAAGTTTTCTCTCAACATTTACGTCTGGCTCTGTTTTATCAGGGAAGAAATCAAACACAAGTCGGTTAAATGCAAATATTCAAATGTAAATCTTCCACAGTCGAGATAGTCAGAGATTTATCCTGTGGGTGTTGGGCTGTGGATGTTTTATTTTCAAATTCCTTGTGAAGAAAGGAGACTCCCTGGCTTAATTACACCTGAAAATAAATCATTCTTAGGCAAATGAAAGAGGTATAATAGTGAAAATGACTGCGAAAGATTTGTGTGTCTAGGGATAGCGAGACCTAATTTAATTGAATCCAAACACACTGTGTACCCCATCATCCAGAACTCTTTATAAAAGCTTTACTGAACACTTTTCTGGCTACTATCAGAAGTTATTTCAGTTTATTAACATGAACTTTTAAGATGTTCTTTATACTTAGTATATATATATTTATATATATATATATATATATATATATATATATATATATATATATATATATATATATATATATATATATATATATATATATATACATAATTTGTCAAGTACATAGACCACAATTCAAGGGTTTGAAAGTTTGATGCAAAAAAAAAAAAATTACTTCAGTATTCAATCTCTCAAAAAAATTATAATAATTTGGCTCATAACGTGCAAAGGTGTATTTAATTGTACACCTGAAAAAGTCTTTTTGTCGATCCCAGTTGTATTTAGAAAAGTGTCAGAAGGTTGATTTTTCTGATAGTTCATCTGTTGAACAGCATCCCAATCATTACAAATACTGCAGAAGACCTATTGGACCCAGGATTCTCACAGAAATCAGTCAAGTTTGGTGAAGGAAAAGTCATGGTTTGGGGTTCCATTTCAATGTGGGTGTGTACGAGAGATCTGCAGAGAGGATGGCAACATCATCAGCCTTAAGTATCAAGACATCTGTGCTGCCCATTAAATTACAAACCACAGGAGAGGGCAAATTCTTCAGCAGGATTGGGCTCCTTCTCATTCTTTAGCCTCCACATCAAAGTTCCTGAAAGCAAAGAAGGTCAAGGTGCTCATAGATTGGCTAGCCCAGTCACCAGTAGTTAACATTATTGAGCGTGTCTGAGGTAAGACGAAAAAGGAGGTATTGAAGATGAATCCAAAAAATGTTGATGAACTCTGATGAACTCATTCCAGATGACTTTATTCATAAGTTATTTCAGTCATTGCAAAGATGTATGGATGCAGTCTTACAAGCTCAGTGGAGTCATACACAATATTAATTCTTTTTCCACTGCACCATGACTTTATATACTACTGTACATTATTTCTGTTATGTGACAAGACTTTTGTCTAAGCAAAGTCAGACCTTAGTGTCATAATAATTAAAATGAGAACAACGTAAAATAAGCGTAATCAAGAGGCCTTTGCCTTTCATATAAGCCACTTCTGATAACAAATGATCAACTAGAAGTTATTATTTGTTGTTCCTAAAAGTTGGATAGGTGACAAGACTTTTGTCGGGTAGTGTAGAATGTCATATGCAATCAATCATTCAATCGATCAATTAATAATAATATTACACTTTTAACAATGTTTCACCTAAGGTACTTACTTGTATGTTACTTTTTCAAAGATCACACATTTAACACTTGATCTACTGACAAAAATACAAGGGAAAAAAAGATCAGTCAAGAATAGAGAAAGATTTAAAATATTCAAATCTATTCAAATTCAAATATAATATGCATAATGTTCATTAACCTGTCACACTTTTTCGAATGGATAATGTTTACTCTCTTCAGCATGTAGTTAAGTATTTCCCTCAGTTCACTGATTATTCTGATGAAATTTCAGTGAGTAAGGAACACATTTATTCTCATGTGCTTTATGTATTAGATCTATTATCATCTCAGACATACAGAATGTCCTTTACATATTTTTGTTTGATATTCTAGACATACCAGCATCAAAAATGTGTACTTCAGTCAATAAGCCGCAGCCATATCACCCTGCAGCCCAAGACCAATTACTCAATGAAGTTAAGCAGGGCTGAGCCTGGTTAGTACCAGGATGGGAGACCACATGGGAAAACTAGGTTGCTGTTGGAAATGGTGTTAGTGAGGCCAGCAATTGGCACTCAACCTGTGGTCTATGTGAGTCCTAATGCCCCTGAAAAGTGAAGGGGACATTATACTGTCAGTGAGCACCACCCTCCCACTCCCTCATAATTGTAAAGGGCTTTGGGTGTACATACACAATAAATGTGGTATATAAAATACACATTACATAAAAATTGTTTATTGTAGGTTGTATTTCCATCGACTAACCTTTTTAAGATTAAGAGCTGTGTCAACAGCAATAAAGATAAATAAATACATGCTTTACAATGACTTACTAGATGAAAATATTTTTTTTTTCACTTTTGTGCAATGTGAATTCTCACTGTGCTTCCATATTGTTTCTGTATTTTTTCAGAGTACATTGCATGGTGTTCAGGGTGCGATGAAGCTGCCAAACACAGCAGTGGCTGTTTGCCTCTATTTCAGCCAGATTCAAACCGTGCATTTCCCAGAGAGCATGAAAATGAGGATAAAAAATGATTTTCCACAAACACTGAACCATTTTGGGTGCAAAAGAAACTTTTATAAACCGTTTATAAAATGACCTTGATTAACATAACATAAAATTTTGAAAATGTATTTAATGACCCCTTTAAATAATTACACAAATGTTTAATTAATGGAATTTAAATGTATGGAAATGCAGATAGGTCTACTGTTATGAATAATGAATAATATGAAAGATGAAGCTGTTGTTCCATTTTGAAACTCTTAGCAGATTTTCACTCAAATGTGGTTTTATTAATATTTTTAATCACGATCAATGTTAAAAACAGTTGTACTATTTAATAACTTTGTGTAAAATTAGATGATTTTTGTTTTAGAACAATATGATGTTCAAAAGAGCGACATTTAATATCAACACAAATTGCATAATAATAATAACAACAACAACAATAATAATAATAATAATAATAATAATAATGATGATAACAACAACAACAACAATATTATTATTATTATTATTATTATTATTATTATTATTATTATTATTATTATTATTATTTTAGTTCTTGTTATTGTTGTTGTTGTTGTTAATGTTAATGTTAATATTAGCAGTATTACTGATGGTGTTGTTGTTTTTGCAAATATAATAGTAGTTAAAATAATATTAACAACAATAATAATAATAATAATAATAATAATAACAATAATAATAATAATAATAATAATAATAAAAGTATTATCATTATAATTTAATTAGTAATTATCATTATAATAATTTTTAGTAGTAATATTAGTGTTGCTGTTGCAAATATAATAATATATAATAATAATAATAATAATAATATTATTAATATTATTATTATTATTATTATTAGCAGTAGTAGTATTAGTAAATAAGTAAAGATCAAATCTAAATATTGCACTATAAATTACACACTAAAGTAAAGCTGAAAGTAGTCATAAATAAAAGCAACATGAGACAACTAAAAATATGAACCCAATAAAATGAGTGTGTCTCATTGGAGTGTAAATATCTGTCAGTCAAACCTAACTCTACAGCCTAATGATTTTGGTGCTTGACGCCAAACAAAACCTCAGCTGGAAAACAAAATCTATATCATTTGGCTTTTGAATGTCTGCGGTGTGTGGTGTCAACACTTTCGTTTCATTTCCATTGTGTAAGCAACAAAAGCTCTTTGTCTACTAAAGAACTGCCATTCATTGCATTTGCAGACAGTCTATGCAGACGAGGTACGTGATGTAATCAAAGTGTTCCCTTTGTAGCGCACAAAAAGGTGCCTGCATTGAGCCAAAACGCTGAGAGATCTATTGCAGCAACATGAAGAAAATTTGCATCATAATTTTAGTTTTCCAAAGCTGCTAAATACAAAAGTTTCATGTGTTATTTGTTAGTTTATCCATTTAGTCCTGAATCTTAAAAAACAAACTCTGCTTTGACAAGCCAGTTAGCTAAAAACCAGCCACCGTGTCTGACTTCTTCAATAGACGTAATGGTAATTGGAAAAGATCCACCATTGCTAATTAGTTTGTTTCAAAGAAGAAACAAATGCTGAGATTTCTAATGTCAGTCGTATTGGTAATCTAATGTCTCGCAGCACCAGCATCGCAGAATGTTTGTGCCATTGATTCTGTCAGTAACAAAAGAAAACTGCACATTTGCCAGCCTTGCTTGATGTGTGTCAGCGCTGCAAAGCTGTGACAGCTCTCCATCACAGTGACTCACGTTGAGTTGCTGCCCTTTAAGTGCTGCTCCAAACAAAAATACACAAACATACATTATAATAAATGTCACCATGATAAAAAAAGTGCACAGCATCACAAATGGTGGACTGACATCATATAAAATGTAAGCACTGGAACTTAAGAGAAACTACCTTGTGTTCACATATGTTAATGAACCCATAAAGCATTTAAATTGTGCTTTTTATAATTTAATGCTGTTTAAGCATGGAATACCTAGAAAGTGCCTCGAAAGAGAGTTGTTCTCAACATCTCTTTGCTAAATTTTTATTGAGGAATACAGGAATCACAGTATCACATATGTAAATAATACCCATCAAAGGCATGGATCAAAAGATGATGTTACACAATTGTATTATACTGATACAACACGTGATTTCTTACTCAACTGTTTACATTCCTACACACTCACCAGCCACTTTGTTAGGTGCACTTGTCCAACTGCTCATTAACGCAAATTTCTAATCAGCCAATCACATGGCAGCATCTCAGTGCATTTAGGCATGTAGGCATGGTCAAGACGATCTGCTGTAGTTCAAACCGAGCATCAGAATAGGGAAGCAAATGCCTGGTTGATGCTAGAGTTCAGAAGAGAATGGCCAGTCTGGTTTGATCTGATTGAAAGGCAACAGTTACTCAAATTACCACTCGTTACAACACATCGAACCTTGAGGCGGATGGGCTACAGCAGCAGAGATAACATGCCATGTCATGAAGTCTGAATCATCTCAGACTGGTTTCTTTATCATGACAATGAGTTCACTGTATTCAAATGGCCTTCAGTCACCTGGGGCCTCATGTACGAAGACTTGCGTGGAAATCATACTAAAACATTGCGTACGCACAAAGCTGTAAATGTGCGTACGCAGAAAAAAATTCAGATGTATGAAACACTGCGTACGTCGAATCCCACGCATATTCTTTTGTACATCAGAATGAACGTAAAACTGAGCGCAACATGCACGAGCGCAAAACCCCTCCCTGCCTCCTCCCCCGCATGAATATGCTAATGACTCTACTTTGGTAGAACCCAACGAAAAAGCAATGGCAAAAGCAAGCAAAAAGAGAAACTTTGAACAGAATGTGAATTGGAGGTGCTGCTTTCGGAGGTAGACCGGAGAAAAGCGGTGTTATTTGCAAGTTTGTCCTCCGGAATTAACAACAAAAGAAAAAAATAGAGTGGGAGAGTTTAGCTGATGCGGTTAACACAGTTGGGTCTGAACATTGCACTGAGTGAATTAAAAAAGAAATAGTGTGATTTATAGCTGTAAAATGTTGCAGTTCCCTTAACAGTCTCAGTGGCGCAGCTCGTTAAACGCATGTCAACATGTTTTGACTTGTTCGAGCATGAACTGGGTTCGAATCCAACATCTGATGAATTCATTCTTCTTTTTTCCCCCCGCTACATATTAGATTTTGCCAACTATTTATCACGAGAAAGACAAGTAGGAATCATTAATAAGTTTGTGCATCATATTTTATTTGCACATTTATTGAATGGAAATGTTTCTGATTCACGCATGCAAATTCATCATCAGATAGTGTCTTTATAGCAATATGCGTGCAGTAGATCGCTCAGATTACATTGGGAAAACAGGCGACCGCTGCAAATTGTGCTTTAATGTTTAGCTGGTCAACTGTATGGTATGGAAATCTTATATACCTGCTAAATGAACCCGTCTCATACAGCTGCCATTGCAAGGCTCAAAGACACTTTGTAGAGAGCAATTTAAAACAACTGCCTCTAGGAGTCGCCAATGGAAATAAAACAGACACGCACAAAAAATGTGCGTACGCCAGCCATAAAGCTGGCGTGGAGCTGCGCACATTCCCACGTTCAGTTCATCGTTAGTAAATCCAAACGTGAGCGATTCTAAGCGTGAAACCTGGCGTACGCAAAGTTTTTGTGCGTACGCAGCGTTGATACATGAGGCCCCAGGTCTCAATCCAATAGAGCGCCTTTAAGATGTAGTGGAACAGAAGATTCGCGTCATGGATGTGCAGCAGACAAATCTGCAGCAACTGCGTTATTATAATTTCAATTTGGACCAAAATCTCTGAGGAACACTTCCAGTACATTGCAGAATCTATGCCATGATGGTTTAAGGGAGCTCTAAATACAAAAGGGGGTCCAACTGGATACTAGTTAGGTGTACCTAATAAAGTGGCCATTGAGTGTACAGGTATATAGTGCATAATCAACTGTACGTGAGCTAGTTTTGTCAAAAGTATTAACTTTGGAATCATATAAAATATTGAGAAAAAATCAATTTTGCGCTAACATTAAAATACTGTTTTTGTGTAGATTATTAAAATGTAGTTTACCAAAAATCTATTTTTTTTACTCACTTTTCACTTGTTCCAAACCAGTTTGAGTGATTAAGTTGAAAACAAAATAAGACATTTTTAAAATGTCGTAAACCAGTTGACATACAAAACAAATACTATGGAAGTCAATAGTTAAAGTTTCCAATCTCCTTCAATATATACTCTTCTGTATTCAAAAAAAACAAAATTAAATCAAGTGTGAGTACACTGTTAATGATTACTGTAAAGTGCACTTAACTGTAATGTGAACTGTAATTTACTGAAGGACAGTTATGCAATAATTTACTGTATTTTAAAGTTGAATTGTGAAAATTACTGTATATTGTACATGAAATATGTACAATACTCTAAATACATATTGAGCAAGAATGTAAAGATGTAAAGGCAGTATTTTTGCTGTATTTGAGCTACAGAAAATTACTGGTGAAATCCTGCCAGTACATTACAGTAGATTCTACAGGAAATGAATAACTGTAAATAAATCTTTTTTTAGGGGTGAATTATGCCTTTAAACACAGCTGACTGGTCATGGTGTTCACATGCTCAACAAATACAAGCAGTGAAGCGATAATCATTAGTGCCAATCACAGTCATATCGATGTATACAATGTATTTGTAGTGTAGAAAACATTGAGATTTCATTGTTGTTACACGAATTCAAGGATTTACATTTTTTAGATCTTTTTAAAAATCTTGTTTCTGCAAGACACATTTTTCCAAATAATATAATATAATATAATATAATATAATATAATATAATATAATATAATATAATATATATTTTTTGCAAAAACAGTATCTAAATACACTGTAAAACCCAGGTAGGTAACATGTATATACAGTACCACTGTTTCAAATGGGGGGGCGAAGCAGTGGCGCAGTAAGTAGTGCCGTCGCCTCACAGCAAGAAGATTGCTGGTTCGAACCTCGGCTCAGTTGGCGTTTCTGTGAGTTTGCATGTTCTCCCTACGTTCGTTTGGGTTTCCTCCGCATGCTCCGGTTTCTCCCACAGTCCAAAGACATACGGTACAGGTGAATTGGGTACTGTGTGGATGTGTAGTGTGTGTATTGGGAGTGTGTGTGTACGCGTGTGTGTGTGAATGTTTCCCAGAGATGGGTTGCGGCTGAAAGGGCATCCGCTGTGTAAAAATAAGCTGGATAAGTTGGCGGTTCCTTCTGCTGTGGCGACCCTGGATTAATAAAGGGACTAAGCCAACAAGAAACAGAATGAATGTATGAATGTTTTTAAATGGTGATTAATTGCCTCTGGATAGTTTCTCTTTGTATCTAATATGCACAGTTTAGATGACAATGCATAAAGATGTACATTAGATTAGTGTTTCTTAATTATGTTTCTGGAGGACCACCAGCTATGCACAATTCTATGTCATTTTGTAGTCTAAATAGTGTGAGTAGTGCATTCACACTGAACACGCACTTTAATTACCCGGATGATGCACTTATTCAACCGGTAAAATGAAGTGTGGAATGATGGACACTTGACGCATTCAACGACCGCAGCTTTGCTCTTGTAGAGGAAGGGGCAGAGTTTTGGGGTGCTCATAACGGATTACTTTATTTATTTTGGATAGTGAAAGCAAAATTTTCCTACAAGAGTGATTTTACAGCCTCCCGATGGTGAATGCGATTATACTCATGGCAGAAATTATTTGGTAGTTTGGTCATTTATATCACTACTTTGGCAACCTTCAAACATCAGGGAAATGGTTTGAATTTACGCTTCGTAAAAAAATAAAAAATAAATAAAAACCTTAGTGTTCCATTTGGGACGACACTATATATATACTATGCTGTTGAGTGTGTAAGTGCATAGTGCATAAGTGAATAGGGTATCATTTGGGATACAGCTCATGTCTCCTTAACCAAACACATTGATTCTTCTGATTCAGATCTGATAAGCTCATTAGCAGAGACTGAAAGACCTGTACTGGGTATAACAGACTAGGGAGACATCCAAAACAGTCCAAAATGCAGTGTCGGTGATCCTCCAGGAACGTGGTTGAGAAACACTGCATTTAACCCTTTTAAAGGTATAATTGTTGCTATTTTTTGGCAGCATTTAGTATAACTATCATTGCACAATTTGCTTCTTGTAACTTCAATAAAAACACAAACAAAAAGTGTGTACAATCAGTCTGTAAAATCATGCTCTCCACCTAAACGGAAAAACAAGTGTGGTTTGTTATAACTGCCACTTTTTTTAAGCAGGTTCAACCACAAGATTTCTTCTCTACCTTTAACAATTTCTTCTTCACTTTTTGTGAAAAGTGCGATTAATATTACTATAAGTCAGGGATTTCCCTGTGGTGTGTGCATGTTAGTGTGTCTCTTGGCTCTGTGATTCTTTCAGCCACTAATCCTACTTTCTGATGACTAGATGTCTCTGCGGAGTCTGACCTAAATACAATATCTGAACACAGAAAAGTTTAAGCCTTATGCAAGTAGTATTTGAGGGTGGATTTAATCCACTACTGTCTGTGTGTGCCTGACGTTGTAGCATGGTATAGCAAAACCAGTCAATTTTGACCTTTGGGGACTTTTTTTTTCTTCATCTGAAAAATAGTTAATAAATCAAACAGATTGAAATATTTTTAAAATGTAAAAAAAAAATCTGAATGTATAAGGGTTGGGTTTAGAGATAAATGGATAGAATATACCATGTGTACAGTATTAAAATAATACCATCTATGGAAAGCCTCAAAGACAGCTGTGCAAGTGTGTGTGTAAGGCTTGATAAAGAATTAGTTTCAGTTAATCACATCACAAACTGGAAAAGAGGTCTAAACCATTTGGTCAGGCTACGTTTACTGGAAAAATGTGCCACTGCCAACAGTATATTTAAAACATACATATTGACCTTATTCTGCAATGTGGAAATAAGCTCTATTCTGCCATTGTTATAGAACAGTGGTCACCAAACTTGTTCCTGGAGGGCCGGTGTCCTGCAGATTTTAGCTCCAACCCTAATCAAACACACCTGAATAAGCTAATCAAGGTCCTACTAGGTATACTTGAAACATCCAGGCAGGTGTGTTGAGGCAAGTTGCAGCTAAACCCTGCAGGGACACAGGCCCTCCAGGACCGAGATTGGTGACCCCTGTTATAGAACTTCAGATTAATTTGTTTATGGGAAATGACTAGGAATAATTATTGGCAGTAAATGGTCAAAGTACTCACTCTACAAACAATTGTGTTTGTACATGAAAAATTGCAACATCAAGCAGCATAATGAGCTGTTTTTTATGTACAAACACAATATTTCTCGAGGCAATAAGGTTCCAGTCACTCATACATGAAAGAAAAAAGTCTATACATGTTTCAAAGACAAGACATTGGTGTGTACAGTACATCACAGTATTTATTTATTTATTTATTTTTTCAAAATAGATTTTGGGAACACTTTAATAGTCAAAACTAAACATTATGAGCTTAAAGTAACTTAGCAGTCATTAGAATATTAATAAACTCTACTGAATACCTGTTCAAATGAATATCTGTTCAAACTCTACAGGCACTCAGAGAATAAGCTGACAAAGTTGTTTTAGTTACAACAATGACTTAACTGGACAATCAAAATAAAGTGCATGGTTTTATACACACAAAAGGGCAAATAATTGCAACGTTTTGTGGGAATACATTATCCAAATAGGGGTGACGCATAATGTTGTTATTCATCATAGTATACATTTTATATTTATACATATTTTACATAGTATACTCAAAAAAAAAGTATTAATGTTTATTCTTATGCATATTTAAAATTTTAAATATATCACATTTTAAATGATAAAAAATGACTTACAGAATTTATTTGTTTACATTTTACACATTTTTCTGTATGTCTTTCAATGGGACGACACGGTGGTTCAATGGTTTGCACAAGAGGTCTGCACAGGACTGTTTGTTTAGTCCCTCTCACGCCAGATTTTATTCCACACCCGACTGCTTCTGCGAGAATATTCAGTATTTGTTCACCGACTGCCCACTTAGAATTTTCTACCCGTTCCTGCTAAATTTAGATCTGGTTTACAAAATATCAAGTTTAAATTGAATACTACCAAAAGAGAGAGACAACAGAAAAAACTATAGGTTGTGCATGGATTGTAGGCTAAATATCAGTGTTGTTTGCCCCCCTTTGTGATGAGACATGAGTGCTGCCTTAAACCTGAGGTTTCAATCTTGACTGCTAAAGGGTAAAACTTTGAGGTTTATCACATTACGCAAAGGCTAATTTTTTTTTTCCCCATTTGCATTTATGACGCATGAAAAAGACTCCCATACATCAGACTTGCCTGATGCGGATGAAACCATTTTTCTCAGTGTTAGGTTGTGACTGGAAGGGCATCCGCTGCTTAAAACATTTAGTGGATAAGTTGGCGGTTCATTCCGCTACGGCGTCCCTTAATTAATAAAGGGACAAAGCTGAATAAGAAAATGAATGAATGAATGAATGAATGAATGAATGAATGAATGAATGAAGGAATTGATTGATTATTTTCTAATGAAAGCTGAATGCCTTTAAGGACAGCACATCTTCAATTTGCTCTGCCATGGTTAAGCCAGCTCGGAGGACTGTTATGCAGATACTGCACACACAGACTGTTCACATGCAGAAAGCACTGGTCCATGCATTCAGCATGTGTAACAGTCAAGAGCACTGGGTGTACCGGTGCTTAACAAAAATGAGGAAATCACAGATATGCTGTTCCGAAATAACATCGGGACTCAGGAGTGCTATATTGTTAGACAGCCTGCTCCCGAGTTCACGACCGGTACTGCATTTTATTCAGAAATTTACTCCCGTTTCACAAGAAATCTGGTCAGGACCAGACCTCTAGTTAGCACAAATTAATGAATGAGTGTATTTCAATGCATCATCAAATCTCATCAGTTTGGTTCTAAATATGCCTGACATATCAATCATTGTTACACTGAATACATTTTAGGTGGTGTCACACATATATCACAGTAACAACGTACAAGTCATTCTTTTTGCCTCAGAAAATGATGCTTGAAAACCAATTTTGGCTGAAATCCACAGAAACTAAAGAATTCAGTGATGTTTCCAGCTTCATTAACCAATAGTAGCAGTAAAAACACTAAGGGCCCTATCATACACCCGGCGCAGTGTGGCGCAAGGCGTGACGCAGTAGTCTTTTGGTAGTTTAAGCTTGGCGCAAGAGTTGTTTTGAGGCATTGCGCTACGCTGTTTAAATAGCAAATGCATTAGCGCTCATTTTTGCGCCCATAGGCATTCTGGTCTAAAAAGGAAGGCGTTCTGAGGCGACCGTTGGTGCGTTGCTTTTTTGAGAAACTATAATAGATTTTTCATTAGACCCAAACTAACCCGGTCTAAACTCCGGCGCAGAGTTGCGCCTCGCTTACGCACTGCTTAATACGCACAAGAGAGCAATAGGCAAATATCTTTACATATGAAAAAATGTAAATATTAAGGATATATATAGGATATAATAAGAATAGATATAGAAAATAAATATAAAGGATTAAAATATTACAAAACATATTATTTTCTAGCCTACATAAATATGAAAAACCACTGCTTTTATGTCTTCTTCATCTCGGGAGGCTTTTTCAGTTCATTCATAACAATTTGCTTTTGTATAATGTTATTATTATTAGCAGTATTATTTATTATATCCATATGTATATTTGTTTTATTAACAACAAGCTTAGATTTGTCCACCTGTCAGGTTTTAGACCATATGGGGCAAAGCATGTGTTTTAAGATATAACTCCTAAAAGGATATAACTCCTATAAAGTTTTTGAGCACATTTTGCTATTATTGTTCATTTCTTCGTTTGCTGGAAATTAGAACTGAATTTAGAAATAGTTTTGAAATGAATATTTGCGCTTAACAAACAAAAGTATTTATTTATAGACTAATTGATGTCTGTGCGTAAAGGTTTCCAACACAATCTCACGGCAATTCGTAACTTTTCCTTTAGTGGCTAATTTGTATGAATTCGTACGATCTAATTCGTACAATTTAGTACGATTTGCTTATCCCCCAATGACGGTTGGGGTTAGAGGTGGGGTCAGGTGCCACGCCTCCTTTTTAAAATCGTACCATTTCGTACGACTAAACTCGTACGAATTCGTACGAATTAGCCACTAAACTAGCAAAACGTAAAATAATTACTTTTAAAAAAACTGTTAACTGTTTGCTTGTGAAATGCTCATTTTTTCCACTTAGACTTACTTTGTGTCCTGTAAATAGCGAATGCGCTCTTGGCGCGACGCAGCTGGCTCTTAAAGGGAATGGGAGATGAGACTCTAATTGGTTTGTTCTCAAAACACACCTATAACTCATTAAGAAAATAAACTCAACCCTTTTAGACCATGCGCCAAGCGCAAGGCAGATTTCCCGTCCTTAAATTAATAAAAACGCGTCCTGACACGCCCTGAAAGCATCTGCGCCCTGCATTTTGCGCTTTGCGCATGGACCATCAAAATAGAGCCCTAACAGTGCAAACATTTTACCACCATTCACCAGTCAACTCATTTCCAAAGTGCTGTCATGAAACATACAATAATCCTGGATTCACATTTGCCTTTTTTCTGACATTTTAATTTTCTTTAAAAGTGACATGAAACTCTAAGAAAATAGTGTGAAAAGAATGCAAAAATGTTGCTTTATATATGCCCATTGAGCCCGAGTTGTATTTCATGAAATCACTTTTGTGAAAAATCAACTAGAACGCATCGTAACACCTATTCAGACAAAAAAAGATAGACCTTGCCTTGAAAAAGATGTAGCACGGTCTGTTATTCTGCAGTAATTGGGTAGTTTCATCACTGTCAGTGAGTGTA
Source organism: Danio rerio (assembly GCF_052040795.2). Taxonomy (NCBI): domain Eukaryota; kingdom Metazoa; phylum Chordata; class Actinopteri; order Cypriniformes; family Danionidae; genus Danio; species Danio rerio. Next base: position 18,696,430 of record NC_141021.1, read on the forward strand.
ATTAGTGATAGGTGAGTTAGTATTGGCACGAAGGCCTTCGAGGTTATAATTACATGTTAAAGATCCTTTTTAAAGTGTGAATGCCAAGTGAAACTGCCACAGAGGCTGTGCCATTCAATATCCACAGCGGAGTCAAACCCCGGGCCAAGACTCAAGCCATCGATACTCCTGTCCAATATAAACTTTCCACTGAAGGGTAAGCCACATTCTTATAACTAGCAGCTGATGATGTAATTTACATTTTGTTTTATATACTCTTGTAAGGCACTGAGTTACTTTCAATGATGCAATCAGATATTAATGAGAGCCTGGAATATAGCAATCATCTCCATGTTTATTTAATAATTTAGGGGGGGGGGGGAAAGAGACTAAATCTCCTTTCAAATGTGTGAATTTACTGGCATGGTAGACTCTTTTCAGCCTTAATGTGTCTATTTTCATGTAGTCTGTGACTGACAGAATGATTTGATATATAGATTCAGGCTGTGCTAATACTGTTAATCCATCCCAGGGTTTGGGGCGCTGGTATTATGCCAGTAATTATGCTTCGGATTATGAAAGCCAAATATGAATTTGTTCAATTTCAATATATCTTAATCTATTATTATGATTTCACCCAAAAAAAAATTAAGATAGAAAAAAAAATATCTACCTATTTATTTATTAAAATATCCACAGCTAGCATCTATAATTTCTCATAAACCCCTTTCACCCATGACTATATACAAATAAATAAAGAAAAAAAAGATATTCTTTTATAAGGGGATGTGGTTATGTATGGATTTAGACTATAAATATAATAGAAGTGTCTATAATAAGTTGTACACATCAAGAAGCCTAGAGATGACAAGATAATGCTATTTAAATAGTCTTTCATGTTCACCAAGGTGGCTTTTGTTTATTATTATTATTTATAATGGCATAGTATTACTCATTTTGAATATGTTATCTAATTTTATATATTTCAAAATTTGATATGTGCATAATAAAACTAGGCAGTCTGTTGACTATCTTTATACTTGGTTTGACAAAACAGTATCATGTTTTAGCATGAATTAGCATGTTGCTAACATGTTTTAGCATTCATTAATGTTGCTAGCAGGAACGATGTTGCTAGCGAATTTTGGTAACACTTTATAATAACTACACACTATGAATCATCTGTTCGTCAACACGTAATCAACATAATGAATTAACTATTTGCTCATGATTAATAAATGATTCATAGTGTGTAGTTATTATAAAGTGTTACTTAAATTTTTAGTATCACTTTGTACTTTGTTAGCATTAAATTAAATCTAAGCATTAAATAGGTTTAACACGATACAAAGACATCGGACCGTTTCTCACAAGACATTTGGTGCTTGGTGATTAACATATTTCAAGCTTGTTTCTAGCATGTTTAACATTTTGCAAACATCTTTTCAGAATGAGCATGTTGTTAGAAAAAATAAGCAGGTTGCTTACTTCCAGCATGATTTTGCATTTGTTGGGATATTTATAACATGACCCAACTTATTGCTAGCATGATGTAGTATTTCTAACAAGAGTGTTGCTACTATGAATTCTCTAAAAATTTCTCACATGGAAATTTGTATTTAGTAATTTACATATCCCACACTTGTTTCCCCAACTAAAAATAGTTGGCTGGTTTTAGCTAGTTGAACAGTCTGGTTTTAGAGGGGTTTTGGCCAATTCCAGGCATTTCCAGCCTGGTTTTAGCTGGACAGGCTGGGAGTTGACCAGCTAAAACCAGCTTGACCAGCCAACCAGGCTAGGAGCTCAGACAAAACCAGCTTAAACCAGGACGGTCCAACTGGTTTTAGATGGTTTCAGCTGGTCACTTTCCAGCCTGACCAGCTAAGACCAGGCTGGAAGTGGCTGGAAACCAGCCTGGAAGTGGCCAAAACCCCTCTAAAACCAGGCTGGTCGACCAGCTAAAACCAGCCAAGTATCCTAGGCTGGTTTAAGCTGGATTTTTCAGCAGGGTCTAGCATGTTTAGGATTTTGATATTACAAATTAGCATGTCGACTTGTTCTAAGCTAGTTGCTAGGCTTTGCTAATGATAGCTAAAAAAGATTGATGAAGGTTTCAAATTTGTGAACTAGATGGAAGAAGGTTAAATGCTTTGTAAGATTTGTTTGTTTTTTTACTTTTTTAGTCATGCATGGCTGATCATTTAGAAAAGCATAAAACTTCAGTTTAGCCAGAAGGCTTGATGTGTTGATTGGTGACTGTAGCTTGAAAATTTTACACTGTAAAAAAAATAAACAATTTCTATATTGTGTGCGTTTCATTGTGAATTGCATCATGGGACCTTGATCTCTGCTATGTCGATGTTTGATGTTTTATTGACATTTTAGCGGTTTGGAATAATATATTGTATAATAAATAATATATAGAGAAATGAATCTGTAAAGTAACAGAAAATGTGCTGTGAGTTTATTACAAGGTTTTTGCACTGTATACAACACAACCCCAGACAATATAGCAATTTAAACTATTAAAAATGTTAATAAAAGTCACTTTTTCACAGTTGAAAGTTGTTGGAAGAAAGATCACGGTCCCATAATGCAATTCAAAAGCATAAATGAATGGAGAAAAAAAAAAAATAAGTAAAAAGATGAAATCACAAAATACAGAAAACAGCTAATTTAAGTATATTTTTTTACAGTGTAGGAGGAGATGCATTTAGAAATTTGGTCTCAGAAGACAATAAGACGACAATAAAGGATGAGAAGAAAAATGAAACCGAAATAGGATTTCAGTTTGTCAAGTTAACATGATAATGAATCATATTTTATATATAATAGCTAATATTTCAATATGAATAAATCCTAATACCTACTCTAAATGTATTTAAATGATACATGAAATGTATGCACGTGGCGGAATCTCAAATTTCCAGCAGTCCTAGCTTAATCCTAGATACATCTGGGTGTCACAGAGCATTTTGGGGGCTGTTAGAGGGGTTTATAAGCTGATGGGCGGCTCCTCTTTGATCCAACTGCTCTTTTTCTGATTGGATGCCAGATGGCAGGAGAAACACTCCACTCGGACTTAAGAGAACCTTTGGAGAAACAAATGGCATAATCCTGTTACACACAGAGGGTGAGGGCAGGGGTCACAGATCAGGGCTTGTTCATTTAGCTGATTACACACATGGCCAAGAGGTCTAGCAGAAAAAAAAAATCTGGGTAAATGTATGTAAATTCTCTTGTGCTATTAAGTGCAATTGACCAATACCACATGAGTAGCCATGCAACATATGATATAAACCCATGCAAAGATACGAGTGTAATAAGGATTAGAATGCTAAATTGCATAAAACAAAATCTGATCTGTCTGTGTAATGCATCCAGGAATTCACCAACATTGACCACATAAATCAAAAGCTAAGAAAATACTAATTTACAACTGAACACAGTTTTACTGTATTATGCAAGAGAAAGAAAGAGGTAGACTGAGAGCTGAGTGTTCTTACCTTCATTTCTGAATTCACTTTTCAAATCAAACTCATCTTCATATCAGTTTCATCTTAATAAAGCTGAAGTTTGAATCTCCTTGGGG